>NC_139221.1:298604041-298924041 GCF_055691185.1 Crinia signifera | reverse complement strand
TACATCCCCACTGCAGTCCCTCGTTTGGTAGTCTGGCGCAATCTCAAGCTTTTCTGGGCTAGTTTCCCTTCAGCTAGGGTCTCTACACATTACCCTAGTTTCCCAATGGGCACCCCACCCTGAGGGCCGTGGGTCAGTCGAGGCGACCACCCACCATGTTGTTTCCCAGGGTCTTTAGCTCTGTGATGTCTCATGCCTGTGTTTTTCTTTCGAGGTCACAGTTGGTGCAGATCGTATTTCCTCTGCGGCTGAGCCATCACCACTGGACTTCGGTGCCTGCCGTGTCGGAGGCTGCAGTTACCCGGGTGATGTCAGCAGTCGAACAGGGGGCGGAGTCCACAGATTCTCCACAGAGGCCACATCCCGGCAGCTGCGAGCGCTCCCCAAAGTGGCCATGTCAAGCAGGGGGACATCCCCGACTCACCCGGCGGCTGAGGGTACCGACCTCGCAGAGCGTGGATCCGGCATGCCGGCTCCTTTACCTTCAGCCGAAACAGAAATCCCGGCTACGTCTGCTGGCGAGCACGGAGGCTCCTCCATCGATGGTCTCATCGGTTGCCAGGAGGGCAGCCGCGGAAGTGGATCATCATTCTGGAGAGAACATTACGGCTGGTGCCGCAGGCGCTGAAGTGTGGTCGACAGGCGAACAGGCAACAACGGCGATTGCTTCTCCAGGCAGCTGCAGCAGGGGCGTCGCATGAGGCCAGGTCTCGGGAGGCTGTCGACTTTCCGGGTGATGGTGAGCATGATGATTATGATACCTCTGAGTCTTTTCCGGGCCATTCCTATGCCGGCTGCGAGGAGTCAGGAACCATTAGACGCCCCCGCAGGTTTGCCAAGCTTAGCGCGCGCAGTTGCACAGCAAGCAGGGGAAGGGGTTAGTGGGCTAGCAAGACTAAATCCTTCGCTGAGTCCCAGCTTTCCTCTGACATGGTCCATCGCAGTGGCACTGCAGGGTCCAGGGGTCTCATATGGGCACAAAGGGTAAAATAGCCAAGGGGGAGTTCGTGGATGTTTCACGTTGCTAGCAACATGTAACTGATTTCGACAAGGCCAAGAAATTGGCCGGTGTCGGTGAAAACTCATATCGGAGTTTTCACCCTAGCTTAAGCAGTTCCTTATATTCCATCTGGCTATTTTAACTCTAGACTCAAGGAGTGCAACAGCGTTAGGTGATGCATTTTCCTTGGGCACGGGTTTTTCTCGCTTACAAGGGTACGGCTCGGAGGGATTAGGACGAGAAATTTCGTCTGACCCACGCCGACACACGGGTTACGCCCGTGGGCCTTAAGCGCGTCAGGATATGATTGCAGGTCATGGGTAAAGGCCACGCTACTTCTGAGTACCATCCCAAGAAGCCATTTTTCCCCTGGCAAGTAGGGTACGAAGCAAGCCGCTAAAGGCCAGTGCTTTGCCTTCAATGATTCAAAGGGCGATAGAGGCGTCAAATGCCGTTTTCGCCGCTGATCCCGGAATTGGGGGGCCAGTCACCACTGCCGAACCATTGCCCAACATGTGTTTTTCGCCCTTGGGAGTAGTACCCAAGAAGGCTCTGGGTAAATACCGGTTAATCCAGCACCCGCTTGCCCTCGCTGGGCATCCATTAAAGATGCTATTACTGAGTAGGCGTGCAAGTGCGTTATCAGCTGTTTGATAAAATACCCTGGCTAGTCCATAAGTTGGGCACTGTGCACTCAGGGCCAAGTTGGGCATGGAGTCCGCTTTCTGCCTTCTTCCGTGACACCCTAACTTAGGGGTATCGGTGGCCTACGCCAGGACCGAGGGCCCAACATGCGTCATATCTGGCCATGCTTAGAGATTGGCACTGCGGCCGGCGGCTGTAGCCTGCCGGCTGACCGAGCCTGCAAGTTTCAGGTCCTTATCCAGGGCTGCCGGGCCAAGAAGAAGGCCAATCTAAGGCAGGTCCAGTCATTACTGGGGGTCCCTTAACTTTGAGTGCTGGGCCGCCCCCAGGGGCGGTGTTTTGCCACAAGCGGGTAGGGGCTACAGCGGGGACTAAGGCTCCCCTTACATGGTTAGGCTGTCCCGGGAGATACGCTACGACCTGGTCGTCTGGTCTCCATTTCTGGTGGACTTTAATGGGGAGCTTCTTTGGACCGCAGAGCCTACGCCTATGGCCAGGCTTCAGTTATTTACGCAGGCCCCGGGGTCCTCGGGTTTTGGGGCATTTTTTCAGGGCGAATGGCGCGCAGCCCCATGGCCTCAATCATCGATTGGAAGGAGTTTCACTGCCAATTTGCTGCTATTAGAGTTCTTTCCCATCGCTGTAGTGGTGGGATGGTGGGCTCATATATTGGCAAGCCAGACGGGAGGTTATGGTGATATAACCTAGGAGGGGTACACACCACTAACAACCAGGGCACCTTTTTTCACCCCTGACACTGCTCAGACATTTGGTATTACGCTGCTTGCAGGGCAACATACATTTCATGGCGCGGCACGTTACAGGGGTTGACCATGGCATGATGCCCTGTCGCGGTTCTACTTTGCGAAGTTTCGCGAGTTAGTACCGATCGCTGCGCCCCTTGGGCTCACTTATCCATGTCCTGTAGGGCAGATCGTAGAGCAGACATGGGTGGATTACCTTGCCATCCCTGGCCCCCTCCACCAGTAGGGCATATGCAGCCACGCTGCAGGACTGGGCGGCCTTTTTAGGAGTCCCCGGGGAACAGCGGAAGTCGGTCGATGACCGTTGCTGTTTTCGGGCGTGGGCATTATGGCGCGGGCCTGTACATCTGCCATGGCTGCGGCATTAGCCGAGATATATTCCGTGCTAAGTTACGCGGAGAACGGGACCCCACCAAAGCCTTTGCGCTAGCAAGGGCTTTGATTGGTGGGCGAGAGTGCAGACTATAAAAGCGGATTCCCGCAAGTCCATCGAGCTGTAGACGCGGTGGAAATTGTAGCCTGTGTTCAGAGTGTAGCGGAGACTACAGAAGAGACGTCACTCTTTCGGGTGGCGTTCTCTTTTGCGTTCTTTAGGGACTTAAGGGTCAGCGAGCTGGTTGCGGCCAGCAAGAATGCCACTGATTTAGGTGCGGTTCGAAGACATGGTCTTCCAGGACGGGTCGTCCTTTGTGTGCTCCGCCGGTCTGAGACCGATCAGTTGGGCAGAGGTCGCTGGGTATCCCTTAAGTCCTAGCTGGAAAGGGGATCTGCACCGTGCGGCTGGCCACGGCATATCTGCCTTTGAGGCCTGCCGCTCCGGCCCAGTTCCTCGCACATGCTGATATATGGTGGTGACGCGCTTACTGTGCACTGCTGTGTTTAAGCGTTGTGTGGCTGCGTTGGGTTTGGAGGTCGCCGATTGCGGGACGCATTCGTTCTGTATTGGTGCGGCCACCAACGCAGCAGCGGAGGGTCTTCCAGTGAATGCCATACAAGAACCCGGCCGCTGGAAGTCCTCCGCTTATAAATCTTATATTCGTTTAGATAAGGTTTAGCACGCGCCTTTGGCGCTGGATCCAAAAACGATGTTTACACTCGGTTCTGTAACGGCAGCGTTACGGAATCGAGGGTGTGAAGGGAATTTTTTTACTTTTTCCTCCGATAGTGGGCTGATTACAATTGGCTTCCCCCCCTCAAGTCCACCGGAGGTTTTTTAAGGTTTTCCCCTTCACTTGGATTCTAGTGTACTAATTTATGTTGTGCATTATGGGGGACATTTACCAAAATGGATTCGTAGAAAAAAGGTGTATTCGTAGGGAGAAATACACCTTTTTTTTACGAATTTGTATTTTCGGGATTTACAATCCCAAAAATACAACAATTCGTAGTCCTAAAGATGGAACATTCGTATTTGTAGTTACAAATACGAATGTCTACACCATCGATAGGATACGACAGAAATCACCATTCAAAAGAATGGTGGTTTCTGATTTACTAAGCAGCCGTACTGACAATACGGCTGCTTAGTGGTGTGAAACACCCACGCAAATACGACAGGAAAATAGAACACCATTTTCCTGTTCTATTTGCGTTTTAGCCTGCACGGATCAGTCAGATCCGTGCAGGCTGCAGTGTAAAAAAATAGAAAAAATAAATAAATTAAAAAAAAAAAACGGCGTGGGGTCCCCCCCACAGCCGAAACCAGCACCAGGCTGAAGGAGCCGGGGCCGGTAATTAAAAATCAGGGAACCCGACAAATAGGGGTTCCCCGATTTTTAACAACCAGCCCCAGGCTCCAGGTCCGGGGCTGGTTCCCAAAATACGGGGGACAAAATGAGTAGGGGTCCCCCGTATTTTAAGAACCAGCCCCAGGCACAACCAGCCGGCAGGGTAATGTCACAGCCGGGGGACACTTATAATATAAGGTCCCGCGGCCAAAACATTCTCCCTACCGACCAGTCAGCCTGGCCAGGGGCCCTGGGGGAGTGGGGACCCCCCCAATAAAGGGGTCCCCCCCCTCCAGGACTTACCTGACCAGGCTGAAGCCTGGTGCTGTCCCCGGTGACCCTGGAGCGGTGGTCACCGGGCTGATGGTATTGTGTAAAAAATAGATAAACCATTGTTTTTTACTGTGGCACTACAAGTGCCAGCAAGCCTCCCCAGCAAGCTGGGACTTGGAGAACCACAAGTCCCAGCCTGCTGGGCATTAAAGGGCCCGCTGGCACTTGTAGTTCTACAGTTAAAAAAATAGTGCACAAAACACACTGACACACTTTTAAAATAAAACTTTATTACACACAAAGCCCACACATACTGATACTTACCTATCTTCTTCCCATAGGTCGCCCTGATGTCCTGTGTCGTCTTCGGGATCCATGTCGACGTCCTTCTTCATGTCGACGTCGCTGTCGGCGATGGTGTCCCCGTCCGGATCCGAAGAAATCCATTTGGGAAGCTGTGGAAGGAAACCATACTCACCTGTCCCAGCGCGACGTAGTCCAGGTAAGGGTCTTTGCAAAAAAACAAACCGACAGCCCCGAAACCAAACCGGACTCTGACGGAGACGCACGTGTGTTTATTTACATCGTGCGGCTCCGCCTCCCGAATGCCGCTATTGGCCGCCTTGCGGCCTAGCGGCTCCTGATTGGCCGCTAGGCCGCAAGGCGGCCAATAGCGGCATTCGGGAGGCGGAGCCGCACGATGTAAACACACCGTGTGTCTCCGTCGTGTCCGGTTTGGTTTCGGGGCTGTCGGTTTGTTTTTTTGCAAAGACCCTTACCTGGACTACGTCGCGCTGGGACAGGTGAGTATGGTTTCCTTCCACAGCTTCCCAAATGGATTTCTTCGGATCCGGACGGGGACACCATCGCCGACAGCGACGTCGACATGAAGAAGGACGTCGACATGGATCCCGAAGACGACACAGGACATCAGGGCGACCTATGGGAAGAAGATAGGTAAGTATCAGTATGTGTGGGCTTTGTGTGTAATAAAGTTTTATTTTAAAAGTGTGTCAGTGTGTTTTGTGCACTATTTTTTTAACTGTAGAACTACAAGTGCCAGCGGGCCCTTTAATGCCCAGCAGGCTGGGACTTGTGGTTCTCCAAGTCCCAGCTTGCTGGGGAGGCTTGCTGGCACTTGTAGTGCCACAGTAAAAAACAATGGTTTATCTATTTTTTACACAATACCATCAGCCCGGTGACCACCGCTCCAGGGTCACCGGGGACAGCACCAGGCTTCAGCCTGGTCAGGTAAGTCCTGGAGGGGGGGGACCCCTTTATTGGGGGGGTCCCCACTCCCCCAGGGCCCCTGGCCAGGCTGACTGGTCGGTAGGGAGAATGTTTTGGCCGCGGGACCTTATATTATAAGTGTCCCCCGGCTGTGACATTACCCTGCCGGCTGGTTGTGCCTGGGGCTGGTTCTTAAAATACGGGGGACCCCTACTCATTTTGTCCCCCGTATTTTGGGAACCAGCCCCGGACCTGGAGCCTGGGGCTGGTTGTTAAAAATCGGGGAACCCCTATTTGTCGGGCTCCCTGATTTTTAATTACCGGCCCCGGCTCCTTCAGCCTGGTGCTGGTTATGGCTGTGGGGGGGACCCCACGCCGTTTTTTTTTTTATTTATTTATTTTTCTATTTTTTTTACACCTTGCAGCCTGCACGGATCTGACTTGATCCGTGCAGACTGCTAGAAATAATTCGTATTAGCGGCCGTATATACGGCCGCTAATACGAATCATTACACCATCGGAGGGTTACAAAGCAGTCGTATCTGACTGCTTTGTAAATCCCCCTCCGGAACACGACTTTGCATACGACTTAAACAGTCGTATGCAGTCGTAGGGAAACAACCAATACGAAAAACTAGGTTTTTCATATTGGTAAATTTCCCCCTATATGTCTAACCCTACGTTGTGCATTGTACAGTTTAAGTTTAAATGCTAACTGGTTAGGGTTTTCTTTTTCAGCCCTTCCCCCCCCTTCAATGACTCATGCCACTGTCTGGTTCGTCGGGCATTCATTCATTTTCTGGGCATCCAATCATCAGTTATCTGTCAGGGCCCGGGCAGAGCTAGGGGCGAAGGCAGTACATTGGTTCGGTGTCAGGGGTCTCCGGTGGAATGGTCTTTTACCATTGTTGTCAGACAAAGAGCGTCGTTGGGGTCGCCCGGATGTTTTGGTGGTCCACCTAGGGGGTAACGACTTAGGCCAGGGAACCAGCATGGGCCTTATTTTGAGGATCGAGGCTGATTTTAAGACTCTGGTTGGCCTTGGCCTGGATTGCGGATAGTTTGGTCCGACATAGTGCCTCGTTTCAACTGGAGAGGCTGCTGGAACCCTAAGTCCTTAGAAAAGATCAGACGCAAGGTTAACTTTGCGGTCTCCAAGGTGGCCACGTCCATGGGAGGCACACCGGTTAGACACCCCTATTTAGCACTGGAGACCCCATCCTTCTACAGAAGTGATGGTGTCCATTTGTCTGAATCAGGCATGGCCGTTCTCCTTCAGGACTTGTTTAGTTGTTGCAGATAGGGGATTAGTTGTTTTACTCTGGTGCCTTAGTTTATTGATAGGGTTGGCGGGCTTGGGTTCTACAGTAATTGTCTTTAAGTGGCAATTTTTGAACCCAGCTGTGGCAGGAGGGCGCTCTCGATCAGCAGTCCAGTTTGAAGTACAGGAGGTCACTGTGAGGTATTGCCACCCTCTGCCAGGAAGGCTGGTGAGTCCCGCCCCCGAGGGGGGACGCAGGACACTTTTAGAACTGTCCTCACCATGCCCTAGGAGGGGCGGCAAGACAGTCACAGCGCAGGCTGGCTTTGAATTCAATGGGGGCGGTTCATCGCCCTGGTTACAAGTTGGGGCGTTGTAGTCGCCGCCATTGTTAACGTTTTATGACTGGCTGGTCTCTAAGCGCTCTCCAGGCCATCCCTTTTCAATAGGGTCATACCACAATAAATACCCTTGACCTTTTAAACTTATGCAGTGGTTGTCCGTGTCGTTATTTCAGGTCACGTGTCCGTGTGAGTTATTTCAGGTCATGTGTCCGTGTGATTTACTGCTAGGGGTAATCAAGGTTTAAGTTGAAAGAAAAGGTTCATCACAATAATGCAGTAGACGCCTTAGAGAAAGCGAGGGCTGCCTAGGCATGAGGGAATATAAGAGTCTGTGCAGTTTGGGATGGTATCACAAAAGCTAGAAATCAGAGTGTCACTTACCCATAGAGGTGCAGTGTAGATGGGGTAGCCAATCAGGTGTGGAAGGGGTGGTAGCTTAGGTGGAGATATATAAGGGGTAGTCAGGTGATCCAACTTCCTCTTGAGTCTGGATTCCCACCCTCCCTCCCTTGTGCTAATCTACCTCCTGGCCTTTCGGCCTTCACCCAAATTTGGCTCTCATTAATTCAATCTCAATTGGCGGGAGGGCGCTCTCGATCAGCAGTCCAGTTTGAAGTACAGGAGGTCACTGTGAGGTATTGCCACCCTCTGCCAGGAAGGCTGGTGAGTCCCGCCCCCGAGGGGGGACGCAGGACACTTTTAGAACTGTCCTCACCATGCCCTAGGAGGGGCGGCAAGACAGTCACAGCGCAGGCTGGCTTTGAATTCAATGGGGGCGGTTCATCGCCCTGGTTACAAGTTGGGGCGTTGTAGTCGCCGCCATTGTTAACGTTTTATGACTGGTTGGTCTCTAAGCGCTCTCCAGGCCATCCCTTTTCAATAGGGTCATACCACAATAAATACCCTTGACCTTTTAAACTTATGCAGTGGTTGTCCGTGTCGTTATTTCAGGTCACGTGTCCGTGTGAGTTATTTCAGGTCATGTGTCCGTGTGATTTACTTCTAAGGGTAATCAAGGTTTAAGGTGAAAGAAAAGGTTCATCGCAATAATGCAGTAGACGCCTTATATAAACACCAGCATTCAAAGGATGGAATTCTGTCAAGGGTCAGGTAGGTATACTTACCCGCTCTCTCTGCCCTCCCAACCTGTCCTTCCAGGCGCCAAACTATAGCCCTCCTCCTCAGCAGCTTGACTCCAAACCTCCCCGCTAGTTCCCAAACTTAACCCTTGTACCCCTCCACCTAAACCTAACCACCCCACAGTCTATCCCTAACTCCCCCTACTTGGTGCCTAACATTAAACCTCCCTCCCCACGGTCTAACTCCAACGCTCTCCCCCCCACTGCCTAACCCTAAGTCCCCCCCACTAGTGCATAAACCTAACCAACCTTCCCCGGCTGCACGCTAGCTGCCCCACATACTTACCGAATGGAATGCCGGCGGTCGGATGGCAGTTGGTATGCTGGCGCGGTTACGGTACAACTGTTAGACCACACTTAGGTCGACAGTCATTAGGTCGGCCCCGGAAGGTCGACATGGGGCAAGGTCGACAGGGTTAAAGGTCGACATGGGTCAAGGTCGACATGACTTAAGGTTGACATGGGCCAAGGTCGACATGGTTCTATGTCGACAGTCATTAGGTCCACATGAGTTTTTCACTGTTTTTTTACCCGAATGTCGACACAGTCGCCCTGGACATAGTTGGAGTTGAACCGCAGCCCCTCACATCGCTCACGATGCTTCGGGCACAGTGCCTCGCTACGCTCGGCACACTATTTTATTCTCCCACCACGCCCTAGTGGATGGTAGGGCATGAAATACCGCCTGTTGGCACATGTCGGCTCAAAACACAGTGAAAAACTCATGTCGACCTAGAACCATGTCGACCTTGGCCCATGTCAACATTAAGTCATGACGACCTTGACCCATGTTGACCTTTAACCCCATCGACCTTGGCCCATGTCGACCTTCCGTGGTCGACCTAATGACTGTCGACCTAAGTAAGATAGATAAGATAAGAATACTTTATTGTTATTAACAATACATCACAACAATGCACCGTCAACAAAACTTAAGTGTGGTCTAATAGATGACCGTTTCCCGCTGGCGTCGGTATATTAAACATCTGTATCCTGAATGCATCCTATTTTCAGTATATTTTCCCACTACAACTAGAACCCATGGGAGGTATCCCAGAGTACCCCCATCCTTGTCCTATTTCCCTCATTCCCAGCCTGAGAAGCTCATTTAAACTGTATTGCATCTTTGGCCTGATTCTCGGATAAGAGGATTTTGGTACTCACCGGTAAATCAATTTCTCTGAGATCAGCAGGGGCCACTGGGATCACATCGGGTATTAGAGCTGGGAATGCCGGGAGCAAGGCACAACTGAAATTAATTAGGGAAGACTAGCTCCTCCCCTCTAAGACCCATCAGCCCCCAGTGAGGAAATTGGCCCACTAGAGGAGAAGGTAACAGAAAAAAAAAAACACCAACACCACACAAATCAACACCCACACAGTCCGGAACAGAACCCGCCCCAAACAGCGACCATAACAGGCAGGCAGGCTCCACAAGCTGGGAGGGCGTCCAGTGGCCCCTGCTGATCTCAGAGAAATGGATTTACCGGTGAGTACCAAAATCCTCTTTTCTCTGACATGCAGCAGGGGCCACTGGGATCACATCGGGGAGGTTCCAAAGACCAGGCCCCGGGAGGGAGAGCGCTGGGGATCCTGCAACACCAACCGCCCAAAAGCTGTCGATGAAGCTGCAAAGGTGTCAAACTGATAAAAACGAACAAAAGTGTTCATAGACGACCAAGTGGCTGCTCTGCAAAGCTGTGAGGCTGACGCCCCTCGCCTAGCAGCCCATGACGTACTCACCGACCTGGTGGAATGAGCCGTTAAAGAAGAAGGCGGGATTCTTCCCGCATGAAGATACGCACTGCGGATGGTCAACTTAATCCACCGTGCAATTGTCTGCTTTGACGCAGGCTAACCTCTGCGGAACGCGTCATACAAAACAAACAGACAATCGGATTTTCGCAACACACGTGTTCTAGCCACGTATATTCTTAGAGCTCGGACCACGTCCAAAGAGACCTGCTCAGGCGAATCCCCCTTAAAGGCTGGAACCACAATAGGCTGGTTCACATGGTAGGAAGAAACCACCTTAGGAAGAAATGCAGAGTGTGTCCGTAACTCTGCCCTGTCCTCATGGAAAATGAGGTATGGAGACTTACATGATAAGGCACTGAGCTCCGACACTCTGCGAGCCGAAGCCAGAGCCAAGAGGAGAACAGTCTTCCAACATAAAAACTTCAGATCCACCTTATCAAGAGGCTCAAAGGTGTCCGACTGAAGAAAAGACAAAACTAAGTCCAAATCCCAAGGAGGCGTTGGCGGAACAAAGGGCGGCTGAACCCGAAGAACACCCTGAAAAAAGGTTTGAACCTCCTGAAGGAGAGCCAACCTTTTCTGGAACAGGATTGACAAGGCCGAAACCTGGACCTTGAGGGAACCCAGCCGCAGACCCGCATCCAAGCCCTTCTGAAGAAACAACAACAGACGGGATAACCTAAAAACTCGAAAAGACCAACCCTTTGACTCACACCACGAAGCATAGGAGCGCCAAATGCGGTGATAATGAGCCGCCGAAGAAGGTTTTCGAGCCCTCAACATCGTAGGTATTACTGACCGAGGCACCCCCCTTGCCCGGAGTACTGCGGTCTCAACAGCCACGCCGTCAAATGTAGCTGAGATAGATTCTGATGAAAGAATGGGCCCTGCTGAAGGAGATCGTGCCTGAGAGGCAGACGGACCGGCTCGTCTGCTAGCATCATCTGGATGTCTGAGAACCAAGTCCTGCGAGGCCAACAGGGAGCGATGAGGATTGCCTGCACTGACTCCCTCTTCAGTCTCTTGAGAACCCGACCCAAGAGAGGCAGAGGAGGGAACAGATACACGAACCTGAACTCCCACGGTGCTGACAGGGCATCGACCCCTAATGCGCCGGGATCCCTTGTGCGTGACACATAACTCTGAAGCTGATGATTGCCTCTGGAGGCCATTAGATCTACCTCGGGAGTGCCCCACCGAGAGGTGAGATCCCTGAACACCTCGGGGTGCAGCGCCCACTCCCCTGGATGCAGAACCTCCCGACTGAGGAAGTCGGCCTCTAGATTTTCTATTCCTGGGAGAAACACGGCTGTGAGAACGACCTCCATTCGTTCTGCCCATTGAAGGATTCTTGTAACCTCCTCCATTGCCAACCGGCTCCGGGTGCCGCCCTGTCTGTTCACATAGGCGACCGCCGTTGCGTTGTCCGATCGAATTTTCACCGGACGACTCCGAAGATGCTCCTGAGCCAGGAGTAGGGCGTTGTAAATCGCTCTGAGCTCTAACACATTGATGGGCAACAGTTGCTCCTGAGACTTCCATCTGCCCTGTAGACGAAGCTCCAGCACCACCGCCCCCCATCCGTGAAGGCTGGCGTCTGTCGTTAACACGATCCAGTTCTCTATCGCAAATCGACGTCCCTGGCACAGGTGATCCCTCCGGAGCCACCAAAGTAAGGACACTCGCGCATGGGGCGACAACCGAATCAATCTCCGTAACAACAGATGAGACCCCGCACCTTTCCTGAGAAGATCGAGTTGAAACCGCCTTGAATGGAATCGTCCCCACGTCAATGCCGGAAATGCAGCCACCATCTTCCCCAAGAGCTGTACACAAAGATGAAGGCTGACCCTCTGTGGAAGTAGAACCTTCCGTGTTAAAAGCTGCAGCGCCTGGATCTTGTCCTCCGGTAAGAACACCCTCTGCGCTTCTGTATCCAGCCAAAGACCTAAGAATAGAATCCTTTGGGTGGGAACCAGAGAGGACTTCTTGAAGTTCATGACCCATCCCAGACTGGTGAGCGTCTGAATCGCCAACCTGGCGTGCGACTCCAACAATGTTGGTGACGGGGCCTTGATGAGGAGATCGTCCAAATATGGAATTATCGTCAGCCCGCGGCTCCTGAGAGATGCCATAACCACCGACAAAGTCTTGGTAAAGACCCTGGGGGCTGACGATAGGCCAAACAGGAGAGCCCTGAATTGAAAATGGTCCCGACCGATGGCGAATCGCAGAAAGGCCTGGTGAGACTTCCAAATGGGGATATGCAAATAAGCATCCTTGATATCCAACGATATCATGTATTCCCCTGGCTCCATGGAAGCAATTACCGAATGAATTGATTCCATTTTGAACGGTTGGTAGGTCACCAGTAGATTGAGGGACTTGAGATTCAATATGGGCCGCATTGACCCATCCGGCTTGGGGACCACAAATAGGTTGGAATAAAATCCTGTGTTCCTTTCTGAGAACGGGACCGGAATGATAACCTGCGATTCCAGCAATGTCTGAATTGCTAAAAGAAGGCCGGACCTCTTGTCCGCAGAAACTGGGAGCGCCGTGGTGAAATAACGCCTGGGAGGAGGTATGTCGAACTGAATCCGATATCCCTCCGACACCAGTCTGAGAACCCAAGGATCCTCCGAGAAGGAGAACCATTGGGTTCTGAATTCCAAAAGGCGAGCTCCCACAGGGGAATCGCCTAAGGAAGCTGGCAAACCGTCATGCCACTGGCTTCTGGGCCGGCTTGGGCTCCTGGACTCTGGGGACGGCCTGAGGACGTGCCCTGGCTCTGGAACCTCTGGAAGGCTGAAAACCTCTTCCTCTGCCACGAAAGGAACGTTGAGGCCGAAAGGACTGAAAAGCCGGACCCGTAAATTGACGCCTAGGAGGAGGCACCGACGAAGGCAGGAATGTTGACTTCCCTCCAGTGGCCTGAGAAATCCACCTATCCAATTCGGGCCCGAAAAGGATATCTCCAGTGAAAGGGAGGCCCTCCACGGCCCTCTTAGATTCCGCATCCGCCTGCCACGAACGAAGCCACAAGGCTCGTCTAGCTGAAACGGCGTTTGCGGAGATCCGTGCCGATACCAAGGAAATGTCCTTGGCTGCGTCACCTAAAAAAGAGGCGGATTCCTTAATATGCTCCGCCAAGTGGCGCAGCTCCTCCAACGAGGACCCCGAGTCCAGACCCTCAATAATCTTCTCTGCCCACTTGACGTTGGCTTTATTCACCCATGCTGACACAATGGCTGGTCTAAGCTGGGCTCCTGCTGCAGTGTAAATGGTCTTGAGCATCGCCTCCATCTTCCGATCCGAAGGGTCCTTCAAAGAAGAAGCCCCAGGGACAGGCAAAGTAGTCTTTTTAGACAACCTAGACACAGATGTGTCCACCGGCGGAGGCGTCTCCCATTTACTGAGGGCCGCCTGTTCAAATGGATACAACGACGGAAACCGCCTAGGGATTTGAAACCGTTTATCCTGGATGATGCCAAGCCGCCAAAAGCTGTTCCTGGTTAGGGAAAGGAAACACAACCGAAGCCTTCCGAGAGACGCCGAAAAGGTCCAAATCCTGAGGTTCAGGAAGAGGATCCTCCGGCAGCTTAAGCACCTCCTTTACTGCCAAAATAAGGGCTTCAATCCCTCCTGGAGTCGGCTCCGCCTCTGGAAGAGCATCCTGTACCTCCTCCCACTCCCCCGCATCCATTTCTTCAAATGGTTCGGGTTCCTCTTCCGAGTCATCCTGCAAAAGAATTTGAAAAGGGCGCTTCTGACCTGAGGACGTCGGTCTCTGGGGCCTATTCATAGACCCAGCTAAAGCATCCACAGATTTAGCTAACGTAGAAACCCAGGCAGGTTCCGCTCTGCGGGACTCCGCCAGTTCTGCCGACAACTTGGACATAGTGCCCACCAGGACAGAGGCCCCCTGCGGAGTGGGAGCTTCCACTATGGCGGATGTAGACATATCATCAGAACAGGCCTGGCAAACAGTAGCCTTACCCTCTGCTGAATACTGCGCAAACTTAGCTGAACAAGAGGTGCAAGTATATGCTTTTTGGGAAGCCTTGGACCTGCCCGTCATGGTAGCTGAAAAGGACAGAAGCCTTCCCAGAAAAAATCTCCTTCCACACACACACACACCCACACACACAGAGCAGTAGGACCAAACCTCAGGGGCTGCGAGTCCTAGAGGAGAATAAGCTGTGTGTGAAACAAAACCCTTCTGTGCCTGCAGCAGCAAGGCTTACAGAAGACGCTGGACGCAGAAACCTAAAAGGAAAACCGCGTTGTTAAAATCAGCGTTTGTGTGTGTGTTAAAAGTCGGGCCGCGCCATGCCCGCCTCTGTGCATACTCTGCTCCCCTCTCCCTCAGAACTTGCCGCCACTGAAGCTTCGCAGCAGCCCTATTGCGCTGCCGTAGCCGGCTAATCAGACACAGCCGGCGTCCCCGCAGACTCCTGCAGCTACACGCCGGAGCGCTGGGACACAGCGTGTCTCACCCGGCGTATTAATGGTGGCGCTTAAACAGGTGCACCGCGCTACAGCGCGGCAGAGCCAGGGAAGCAGTAGATAAGAGATAAACACTCACCTCAGAGACCCAAACGTCGTGGCTGGCGAGCCCTTTAGCTAGGGACGGCAGGAGCACGGAACACCGGGCAGGCACCTTCAGGAGGTCCTGACCGGGAAGCCTGGTAAACCAGGGGCGCAGGGAACCCGGACCCACACCTTTCAAGGAGGCTGGGAAGGGAACCTGGAGCAATTGCAACAATGTTGTACAAAAAGCAAGAGCAGTGAAAACTGTGACCTTGCTCCCTCGGCACAATTTTCTCACTGGGGCTGATGGGTCTTAGAGGGGAGGAGCTAGTCTTCCCTAATTAATTTCAGTTGTGCCTTGCTCCCGGCATTCCCAGCTCTAATACCCGATGTGATCCCAGTGGCCCCTGCTGCATGTCAGAGAAATACATTTACATCTTATATCCAAGCCTGTTCAGTGGGAGACTTAACAATCTAGATCGTATGAATCAAAACCAATTCCTACACCCAACTGAAATATCTAGCTATTTCCTAGGTGTAAATGGATTATGTTCCATCAAACTTTGTGTTGTGAAGGAGTTTATCTGAGGTAACATATTCACATTAATTTTTAATTTGCTACCATGCCATAAAATGTATTAAAACATGAAAAAAAGAATCAGCAGAAAGGGTTGATATTGCCGATAAAGATATCCCAAATGACAGTATTTGGAACACATCAACATAAAGGAAAGGATATTTAGAACAAACAGATTATTATTGCTCAGGTGAAATAGTCATCAAACAATGATGAGAGAGTCTAGCGCTGGGTGTAAATCCACCAGGATTAAATGTTTTGCAAATGTTCTTTCAGCGACTCATTTAAATGTACACCGCATTAATCTCTGAATAATGATAATGCAGCTGTCATTTTGTTGACTGTGCCGCTGTTAAGATTTACTTTAATTGAAATACTAATAGTTCCATTGAGGATCTTTCACCTCTGTCCTATCAGTGCAAAACCCCTGTGCACCAGCTAGGACTTACCTCACTGTGGAGCAATGAAAAGAGTGGAGCATTGGACCAGTGGAAAAGTTCCCAAAGCAACCAATCAGCTTTGAGGAAGCAATTATCACATACACCCTATAGAGTGATAAGTACATTGATTGGTTGCTATGAGCAGCTTCAATGCTCCACTTCATTCTTTTAACTGTTTGATACACCAACCCCTATATCTTAAGCCACAGTTCTATGCCACTCCCCTTTTTGCTGTGATGTCATAGCACTACATCTACTGACTACTCGCACAATCATTTCAATTTTATATCTGTGTAATAATGTCAATGATGTCATGAAGTTTGGTAATGCTTATGACATACTTACCTACCCTCCCGGTATGGCCGGGAGGGTCCCGTAAATTGGGCCCCCTACCGGCCCCCCGGGAAGGTGGGCAAGTCTCCCGCATTTTCACCATAGCCCCTGCCACCCCTCCCCCTCTCCCCGCGGTCTAAAAATATTAATTTTGCGGGTCCGCGGTGAGGGGGCGGGGCTAAAATGATGTGATTTGTGTAATTTTGCGTCATTTTAGCCCGTCCCCCATCCACGTACCTGCAAATTGATGCGGCAGCCTGTCATGGGGGTGGGGCTTGGTGACATCACCCACGCTCCGCCCCCAAAACGAAGCCTCTTCCCTCCCCTCTTTCACTCCTCTCCGTCTTCTCCCGGAGAGGAGTTTCAAAAAGTCGGCAGGTATGGCTTATGGTGAGGGCCACTGAGTGTGACCTGAAGCCCAAATTTTGCCACCCTACTGGATGCACAGCATAGAAAAGATGCTACCATGTGGGACAACAGGAAGCTATTGTCACTTTTCTCAGAATCTGGCTCAGATGAGGCTGAAAAGGATCTGGTTTGAGCCACATTCTCCCCCTCCTCTTTGCCACCACCACACTAAGGGCCAGATTCACTAAGCTTCAAAAGTGTTAAAATGAAGAGTGATAAACAGCCAGCCAATTAACTCCTGCCTGACATGTCACAGACTGTGTTTGAAAAAGGTCAGGCATGGATTGGTTGGTGGTTTATCACTCTCTTTTTTATCTCTTTTGAAGCTTAGTGCATCTGGCCCTTTATGAGGTGCCAAGATTCCTTGAATCCACCTAAGAGCCATAAGTTTTAAAAACCTCTGTTGAAAGTACAACCTCCAAGGCAAGCAGGAATACAAGGAGTATAGGGGAATGTCAGTGCACCAGAAACACTAGAAATATTCACGCATTGCTATTGTAAATGACAACAAATGGTGCGGGGATCCGTGTGCACAGAGGTGAGGAGGGAAGGGAGTAGGTACTGGGACTTTGTATGGGCACAGGTGTGCAGTTATACCTAACCATGCAGGGCCAACCCTAGCCTAAATCTTATGGTCAGCAAACATAGATTTTGGTGCCCCTCACTGTGGATATTGTAGGTGGAGCTACAATGTGGGTGGAGTATCAACTGCCCCACCCACATAAAGCCAGATCCACATACACTAAAAAATCCTCAAACTCCAGAGTGCAGCCTCTAACACACGCTCTGGAACCAGTCAGGCTGTGGTTCTAGCATTATCTTAGTCATTAATCCACTTCTTATCATAATTAATCCCAGTCATTCACATATTATCTTTTATACAGCAAAGCGAATAGAAATGCTGGATCGGATCATTTGCTTTTCTATGTGAAAGGCGGGGGCTGACTGGGACCGGCAATACAACCCAGCAACCAAAAAACAGGGACACATATAAGGTCTACATGTATTGGGTAGACCACTGAAGATAGATCGCGGAGGGAGCATAGAAAAGTGTTCAGAGCGTAGCAAGGCACCGTGCCCAAAGCATGGCGAGCGCAGCGAGGGGACGCGATACACTTTAACAGTGTCCATGTTGACAATCGGGACAGAAAAAGTGTGAAACCCATGTCAACCTTTTGACTGTCAACCCAATGCATGTTGATCTAATATTGGGCGAACCAATAACCCATACCCATTTTCATATGGGGGAGCAGTTCAACATTGTCCAGTATGTTCTATTGCTAGTCCTAGTGATGATAATATGCAGGGTTGGACTGGCCCACTGGGGTACAGGGGAAACCCCCAGTGGGCCCTACTGCCAGGGGGCCCATCTCCTCTTGGGACTATGGTGTATTTCCTGAAGTACATTGCTGTTATTAATCTGGTACATTATCATGCATACACTAGCAGTATTTATTATATATACTTATTAAAGGGCCCAGCCCATGCACTCTCTAATGGTAAGCCACACCTCTGTGACAGTTGGCCACACCCATTCTGGAGACTGGCCACACCCCTAAACAAGGGCCCCTATCCCTGCTTTTGACGTTGGGCCCTTCATGCCCCAGTCCGACACTGATAATATGTGCACATTTTTATTGGCTTTAGTAATGTATAAATGTTGAATTTTGCTTGTCACAAAACGATGATCTATTAGGTGATCTCCTAAAAAGATTGGGTAATGAAGACAATTAATTTAAATCCACTTTATTAAATGTTCGCATACTGTAGTGATTTCATTCTCTAGTTAATGATTATAATAATCACATATTTAAGTTAACATGAATTAAATTACAATTAGGGGCCTTTGGTTGCAGAACTGCTGACACTGTAGGTTTTCATGTTTCGAAAAAATGATCTCCTGGAGCTTGTTCATTATAAATACTATATACGGTCCACATACATCTATCCTCTGTGCGCCACATGTAACATAACACCTGTGCACCATGTGACTTGATGGTATAAGCTGCTCATATCCACATCGCTTTGCAAATGAGGCGCATTATAATGTAAAATATTGCCTGGTGATGCCCTAAAACACCACAGCAAGGCGTGGCTAGATGGACTGTTTAACGCACAACAATGTATGTGCAGGGCAGCCGAGAAGGGGTGGGGGAGCGGGTACTAATTACCCGGGCCCAGGCTTGCTGTAGGGGCCCAGCAGGGGCCCTGGTCCGACCCCTCCCTTCCCCTTCCGTGACTCCCGGGTAGCAAAAGCAGCACACACTTCTACAGCTTGTGCAGTGCTGACAGCAGGCTCAGCGTGAGAGGTCATGCTGAGCCTGCTGTCAGCACAGCACATGCTGTAGGTGTGTGCTGCTGCTGAGATTACAGTTTTTAGAGTTTTCTTTCACCCTCCTCTAAACATTTTGGGGGCGTGGTCTAAGTGTGGGAGATGCCCACCCCCACACTAATGCCACACCCCCAACATTTTAACGGGGCCCAGCATTCCTCTCGGCTGCCCTGTGTATGTGGGCACATCTAGTTGTTATAATAACACAACTTTATTAGCCAGACACTCATTTTATATACATTTACAGTAGCATTGCATGCAAAGATATAACATGTGGCCCTCCCAGTACTACACCATTTTATGCCTGCATAATAATGTCACACCAGTAAGAATTATAAGGCCCCCATTAAGGTATAGTCCAAAAATCGCCTTTCTGTTTTGTCACTTCAACTGCCCACCTTTTCCCCCCATTCTCTGCTGATATGTCCACTCCCCAGACACACCTTATTACTAAATGGGGGGGGGGGGTTGTCACTAGCTTTTATCGCCAACAAAATAGCTACCTCCACTATTCACTTATTTATTTATTTTTAACAAATAATTCATATTTTCTCACTTGATGGGATCTGTTTTATATTCTTTTGTCATTCTCATTCCTTAACAATTAATCAATTAGACAACATCTGTTAATGTAAATGACAGTCTCTTCAAGTGGTGACTTTTATCACAGTTCTGTTTCCCCCAGGTAGGATGCTGGGGACTTGTACGCTGCCTTCCCGACTCTGTTTAATAATCAGGATTTCCTCTGTGCAATGGATGTGCTTGGTATCCGTATGAATTCATCTCAGCGCCACAGAGTTTTTTATTAATATGGATCAGTGCCAAATACAGAATAAAGATGGAAAGGGAGAATATAGCTCATGAAATAAATTCTCGACTAAAGAGAGTCTAAAAGGAGCACAGGGTCACATATATGGGATAACACATAAGGGAGATACAGTATAGCCTCTATCATGGATATTAGACATCACAAAATGGAGGCCGTATCCCACTAACGTAAGGAAGCAATTCAGTATTGCTCCAATTGGGGGACTGCTGCTCCAAAATTCAGGTGTACCGGGAGTCGTAACATTGCTACTTTATGGACTAACGAGTAGCGGTAAAAATGATCACATATATGGCATGTAAGTGTGCGTGAGTGAGTATATGCATGCATACATAGAGCATACCTCCCAACAGTCCCGATTTCAGCGGGACAGTCCCGATTATAAGGGCCTGTCCCGCTGTCCCTCCCGCGGCAGGCCGTGCCCCACGGTGAGGGGGGCTGTTGGGAGTCCCCCCTGTCGGCTGCTAAGCAGCAGGGAATAAACGCTGTGCGCATGCGCACAGCGACTATTCCCATAGCCAGGGGGCTGGGGGTATGGCTAGAGGCTCACAGAGCCTCTGGGTCATGCCCCCATAGTGGCAAAATGGGGGCGTGGCCGTCCCGCATCCGACTCCTCCAAAGTTGGGAGGTATGATAGAGGGCTGGACGAGTTAAAATGTGTCTCCTCTTCCTACTCCGAAACTCCCACAATGGGAATTTGCTGGTTTCCAAAAGCTGGCACCATCTGAAGATACCACCAGTTCCCTGCAGGCAGCCACATTGAGCAACTAATGGTGAACAGGCCCGTTACAGTAAACATCCGGAAACTGATCTTTCAGCCTAATAAATAACACTATTAAAGAGAGGAGGCGAATAAGGTGAGAGAAAAAAGTGCAAAGAACAATAAAACATTAAGTCAAAGAGCAAGATTACAAGACAGGACAAGTGTTAAGGTGGCCATACACACGCAGATTTATCTGCAGATCTGTCTGGTTGGAACAAAAACATGGTTATGGATGAGAGCAAATGACAGTTGACCATTTGCTTGGAAATGCTGGAAAACTGCCAAACTGTCACTCATCCATAACCATGATTTTGTTCCAACCAGCCAGATCTGAAGTTAAATCTTACTAGTGTATGGGCACCTTAAGTGGAGGCGCAATATCCAGGGGAACACAACTAGGGCACCAAAGGTACAAAAAGCATTGTAAAAGAACTTTGCAGGTGACCCCGGTACACGAAAAGAGCGAGAAAATAACAGGATCCTATTTATCAATTATTATTTGCAGGATATCACCTGAAGACACACATTTTTGGGCGGAACCTGCACATAATAAGAATCCTCCAAATGTATGTACAATTTTTGTTTTTGACCGCAGAATTTACCAAGCTCCAGATACAATGCATTCTGGGAGTTAGCATTATGGCCTAGAAGCTACTCTTTGCAAAAAGTACCAGGAGGGATCCAAACTATCACCACTCAGCAGACTGCACAAGGGAAGTAGTGTAGCGGCCCCAGGGAAACTAAAAAATGTACACATTGCACAACAGTAACCCCAAGTTATCTCAATGCCTTCCTCAAGTCCAAACTCAAAGCTGCTGTTTAACTGACATCACAGAATGTGCTGCACTAGAGCTGGAACCTTTAGTCTGCCCTGAGGACATATATATGACAAAGTTTAATTACCGACATCTCCGCGGCTATCACAACAGTGTGTTCTTATCAGTATTGCAGTCTTAGTGACATAGAGTTTATAACTCCCTCCAGAGCAAGCATTAGCTTTTATGAAAATGACTTTCTGCCCCCGCGATTGGTATGTACTAACTGGAGATGTGCACCAGACATTTTTCAGATTTGTGTTTTGGTTTTGGATCTAGATCTCCTTTCATGTTTGGGCTCTGGATTCACTTCTGGGTTTTTGTTTTGGATCTGTATTTTATTCTAAAAAAAAATTCATAAAAACAGCTAAATATCACAGAATTCGTGTTTTTTTTTTTTTGATCCTACGGTATTATTGACCTCAATACAATTCATTTCCAGTCATTTCCAGAATATTCTGAACACCTCAAAGCTCATGATATTGTATTAAGGTAGCTGGAAAACTAAGTTAAGCGACAGAAGTAGGCAGTACATACACTGGAATTATACGGCACACTTGGCAGCACCCCTGGATTTATATAGCACACATGGCAGTACCCCTGGACTGATACGGCACACATGGCAGCGCACCTGGAATTATATGGCACACATGGCAGCACCCCTGGAATTATACATGCATGGCAGCACCCCTGGCTTAGCAGCACTTCTGGAATTATTCGGCACACTTGGCAGCACCCCTGCATTAAAATTATATATATATATATATATATATATATATATATATATATACACACATATACACACACACACACACACATTTAATATCTTTTTATATTTTTTCTTTATTTAAATGAAGTGGCACCTTTGTAATCCCCCACAGCAGCCACTTCTGTAGTCGGCCATAGTAATCCCTCATAGTAGGTCCCCTTTAGTAGTGCTCCATAGTAATCCCCCCAAAAATGATAATCCCTTCCACCCCCCACCCTCCCTGCAGCAGACAGCACTGACACATCCGTGCTTTCTGAAATCACAGCCAGAATGAAAATGATGCCGATCGCCGGGACATATATATAGGGTCCGGGTCACGTGAGAATCCAACAATGGGATGATGACGTTCGGCCTCGTTCTGCATCCAGAAAATGGTGCAAAGGAGCGAGCCGTCCACAGGCTTATCTCAGATCAGGTAAGTTCAGGGGGTTCAGTTCTCTACGAACCGAACCCGCTCATCTCTAGTACTAACTGGTGGTATCTTTTCCCAGCTGTCAGTGCTATTTATCATATTTTTTGCATGGCAGTAATTGATCTTATTGCATTGCTGAGGTTTATCATTAGAGCTAGCTGCAGCTTCATGCTTATATTTACCTAATAGCTTTCTTAAATGACGATTATTATTTTTATTTATATGGCGCCACAAGGGTTCTGCAGCGCCTGAATACATAGATCAGTGGCGTAATAGAAAATTTTGCTCCCCCCCGCCGGGACAATATCGTCGCCCCCCCCCCCCCGTTAAAAGACAAGACCCCCCGGGAGCTGGCAGGGGGGTCCGTGCGGTGCGGGGGTACCTGTGGTCAGGGACTCGGGAGAGCCTGGAGGTCCCTGCGGCGCTGATTATGAGTTGCCGGGGTCCCTGCAGCGAAGTGGAAATACTGCGCTACCGCCGGCGGCGCGGGAAGCGCTTCTGACTCTGAAAACCCTGGGCGCATGCTGATTGGCTGAATCTCAGCCAATCAGTGTGCGGCCGCGGCCAGTGTTTTCAAAGTAAGAAGCGCTTCCCGCGCCGCCGCACGGCGGTAGCGCAGTATTTCCACTTCGCTGCAGGGACCCCGGCAACTCATAATCAGCGCCGCAGGGACCTCCAGGCTCTCCCGAGTACCTGACCACAGGTACCCCCGCGCCGCACGGACCCCACTGCCAGCTCCCCGCTGCACCCACAAGCAGTGGGGAGCTGGCGAAGAAACAACAGCGCCCGCAGACCCCCGGCGCCTCCCCGCCACCGCGGGGGCTGCGGCCCTTTAGTTACGCCACTGACATAGATGATCAAAAACAAAACAAGAAAATAGTGATTTACAGTACAAATGCAAATTAGACGAGTACAAGTAAAAGACAGTTGCAGCAGCAGCGGGCACTGATACAAGTATAAAAGTAAAAGATATAATCTTAGAAAAGCACATTAGGAGAGAGGACCCTGCTTGTGGGAGCTTACGACAAATGACTCACAATTCCAACACCAAACTACATAAAAGCAGAACCCAAGCGTTACATACAGCAATCTACATTCTGTTCTGCCTTGTCTCCAATCGTACATGTAAATAAGGGGATAATAACATCATTTATCAGTAGGGACATAACCACCGGTGGTATGTGACATGAGTACATCATAAGCTGGGTTATTTCTGTGAATTATTATTGTGATACTTCAGCAGATCACCATTTGTCATTATAGGTTTAAAGGGCAACAGGAAGCTTATCGTTTTATAATGACACGATGAAAGGACATGGCTTATTAATCACAGAACGGCGTCATTAATAGTCAGATGCATTTTTTCATGCAAAGATTTTTTATATGCTGATAACGTGTTGAGGATTTTCTGTAAGGGAAATCTCATGTTCTGTATTCTGTAATATACCATTATCCCTTCACTTATATATCATTTATTGTTATCTTCTATGTTGTACAAAGGGTACTTGTGTATTATAGCGGCGCCCCCGATGTGCATTGCGCAATGTTTATATCGGGTTGCATCGCATGGCATGCGATGCGACGCGATTTTTGCCCCCTATGCGATGAAAGATTGTATAAGCACCATAAAGGGTGCTTTTAAGCACCCTAATGGGTGCTTACAATGTGAAATGCACCCCCACGCCCCCCCACCACTATAAACGTGAACCCGAAGCGTGGCGAGCGCAGGTGGTACGCGTCCTCCGACCTTTTCATACCCCCACTATCCACGTCGGCGTGGAGCTGAGAATAGAAAGTGTGGCGAGCGCAGCGAGCCACCGAAGCGTGGCGAGCGGACGCGGATACCTTCACAGGTATCTGAGTCCCCTCGCGGGCTTCACAGGTATCCGCTGCGCTCGCCACACTTTCTATTCTCAACTCCACGCCGACGTGGATAGTGGGGGTATGAAAAGGTCAGAGGACGCGTACCGCCGCCCCACGCGGGCTCGCTGCGCTCGCCACGCTTCGGGTTCACGTTTATAGTGGGGGGGGGGGGGGTGGCGTGGGGGTGCATTTCACATTGTAAGCACCCATTAGGGTGCTTATACAATGTTTAATCGCGTTGCATCGCATTGTTTGGCATTGTATGCCATGTACAATGTCATTCAATTTAAAAATTGTATGACATTGTACAGCATTGCGCGATATCGCGTTGCATCGCATACCATCGTATGCCTTATGGTATGCGATGCGATGGGCGCCGCCAAAATACACAAGTACTCAAAGTGTGAAAGCAGTAAAAAAGCTAAGTAGCTGATTATCTACATGTACATGAAATATATATATATTTATATATATATATATATATATATATATATATATATATATATATATATATATATATATATATATAGTTTAAGAGGAAAAATTTTAATATATTGGACTCCAATACATTTCAGATGGAATTGAAAAGGAATATCTAAACTTACTTAATAAATAATCATATCAGATGTTATCCATAGTAAAAGTAATGCCCATATATTGGTTATACAATCTATCTATGTGGATCAGACTAAGGGCGGGATGTATTAATATCAGGGCCGGATTATAATGGGGGCACAAGGGGTCAGTGCCCCTGGGCCCCCCTCTAGCTAGGGGCCCCCTGTGGTTGGCATGGATTCCCCCCCCCCCCCCCCCCCCCCAAAAAAAAAATATTTTTTTTTAGCTAAAGGTTTTGTGCATGGGAGTGGGGTAGTGCTGCAGCTTCACCTATCTGCCAATGTGACAATGATTAATGGTGCTGAGCATCGGGAGCCAAGTGTGCAATGTATTACTGGGAGTTGCCTAAGTCCCATGACACTTTTCACCAGAGGGCAGAGGCTGAGACGTTTGTGCTGAGCTCTGATTGGTGGAGCTCATTACATGCTTCTCAGGCCCATGGATAACAGCAGCAGCAGCAGCCTAGTCATGGGAGGGTTTTTAATCAAAGGCAGCACTGGGACTGTGAGGTCTCCTACAGAGTAAGGTACAGAGGGACAAACACAGGCTTTTCATGTGGTATGTGTGTGTGTGTGTGTGTGTGTGTGTATATCTATATCTATCTATATATATATATATAGATATATATATATAGATATAGATATATATATATATAGATATAGATAGATAGATAGATCCCATTGACCAAGTTTATACTGCCTTTACTCTGTGTTTTTACAGTGTAATATTCCCCCATGCAGTTTGCGGCCAGTAATGACAAGTGCAAGGGGGCCCCCCTGTCTAAAGTGCCCCGGGCCCCCGAAGTCTTAATCTGGCACTGATTAATATACATCGCCGCCGCGATGCTACCGCATATGTACTAACATATGCGGCTAGCATCGGGTTGCGGTGACGGAGACCCCCGCGATACCTGTAATGTGGTGTGCGGGGGTCTCCGTCACATCCCGGCGGCTGTCAGTGTCCCCCTGCATCTCCTCCTCCCCCCTGCAGCCGGATGTCCTCCCGGCTGTGACACCTGCTGAGGGAGGAGATCGATGGAGGACGGGAGGAGGGGTCGCGCGGACGGCGGGCAGCAGGCAGTGATAGAAGCCCATAGGCTTCTATAGGGTATCACCACCCAGAGGGTGGCGATACCCTGCCCGGCGGAGACGGGGCAGACGGGTAATGGTACATAGGAAAATGCGGTAAAACCCCCGTTTTACCGCATTTTCCCTTTAGTACCTCCCACTGCATATCCTAAAGTAAAATATTTCCCATTTCATGACCCTCAACCTATGAACAGAACTCTTGTTCTGATTTTATCCTTATTTTTTACTGGTCTTATTGTTGAATCCCAATAAAATGGGATTTCATATTAACCCTTTGAGTGCCGACATCTCTGTGAGAGAGTTTAAAAATATAAAAAACAAAGCACTAAAAATAATTGTGTTGCAATACCAAAATAAAAAATGAAAATCAATGTATACAGCACTTTTCAGAATAAGGGCAGAGTTTGTGTAAATGATATTATTATATTTGCCGTGGATAGACACATGGCTAAAAGCTTGACCCCCAGATGAATTTATCGGAGATTCTATGTACAGTAATTGAGCGGGTGCAGTAAGCAATCAGCAGCTGCTTCAGGGACCCTGGGCCTGGAAATGGAGGGTTTTGAGAATGGGAAAAAAAGGACATGTTTGAAGAATGAGGGGGTAGGTACTAGAAGGAAGGGACAGGTTCATACGTTTGGCAGAGTGGGAGCAGACATACAGTGGAGGGACTGGAGAAGGTGGGGGAAGAGAGGAGAAAAGGAACTCAAGAACTTTCAGTAAGTATCAGCTACTTTAGTAACTGAAGGATAGGGAAAGAAAAAAACTCCATCATGTAATACTGATTTACCTTCAACTTAGTCTTATTACTGCTTCTATGATGTAGATCAGGGGTGGCCAATCCTGTCCTCAAGATCTACCAACAGTTCACGTGGATCTACACCTGTGGATCTTTAGTAGGAATGAATGCAGCAGGTTTGAAAATGTGACAGTTATTAATGACTACAACTGTGCACCAGCTAGGGAGTCTGGGAAATGTGACAGTTAGTAATGACTACAGCTGTGCACCAGCTAGGGAGTCTGGAAAATCTCACAGTTAGTAATGACTGCACCTGTGCACCAGCTAGGGAGTCTGGGAAATGTAACAGTTAGTAATGACTACAGCTGTGCACCAGCTTGGGAGTCTGAGAAATCTCAGTTAGTAATGACTGCACCTGTGCACCAGCTAGGTGATTTGGAAAACACGGACCGTTGGAAGATCTCGAGGACCGTTCGGCCACCCCTGATGTAGATTATATACAAAATTGAACCTGTAAAAATTCACCTTGTGGTGCTCAAATCTATGCTCAAATGCTTCGTATTTCAGTAGATCAAAATATTGCTTTCCCTAAGTTTTGACAAATAGCTTTCTATTTATTTGTATATAAATATAAAAAAATATTTTGTATGTTTTCGGAGAAGTGTCTGTAACAGGTTGGAATCTGGTAGGCTTAGTCCATATGGTAGAAGCAGTAATGCAATGAGATACTCAATGCAAAGCAACGGAATAATGTCTGAACAGTTTGTGAGACCAGTTATGTCTATTATTAGAATGCTTACTGTACAGATTAACTCCATCATACGTTCCCAGAGTGTGAGCAGAGTCTCTATGACTTTGTGGGCCCTGTGCCATTGATAGTGGAACAATATACATGAAGCAATAAACCGCGGCACTCTGGACTTCAGCAATAAAACAACATACAGAATGGCTGTATGTTGTTTTATTGCTGAAGTCCTGAGTGCCGCAGTTTATTGCTTCATGTATATATATATATATATATATATATATATATATATATATATATATATATACAAAATCCTGCACTCTCACCCTTCAAATAGACAGCCGCTGGGGTGCTGTATACATAACAGTGTGGTCAGGGCTCACAATATAAATACAGGGCTCTGTATATAAATACAGATACTCCCAAGTTTGGGAAAACAGCACTCACCAGACTTTGTAGATATGATCACCGGGGATTCCAATCCCAAAAGAAATTTATTCAGTCAAGGTAAAATACTTGCCGATGTTTCGGTCTCTTAGGACCATTCTCAAGGCAGTACAGCTTATGCAGAGGTAACATCCAAAGTGGCAACAGTGTAATCCCCGGTGATCATATGTACAAAGTCTGGTGAGTGCTGTTTTCCCAAACTTGGGAGTATCTGTATATATATATATATATATATATATATATATAGCAGAGGAGACCCATCACTCAGGACTTAGTTGGAGGTAATTTCTTACTCCGGTGCCCTCATAGAGAGGGGGATAAATCCTCCTTAATACAGCAACAGACATAGAGCAAAACTCGGAGTCTTGAAAAAAGCTTTATGTATGTTGCTATATACGGTATATATGTATGTATCTTTGCTTTGGTATACAATATAATATTTAGAAGTATGGTGGGTGTTTGGGTACTTGTGTATTATCACGGCGCCCATCGCATCGCATACCACTAATTAAGGTATGCGATGGGACCCGATTTTCGGGTCCAAAGACCAGCACTGTACAATAAAATATCGCATCGCATGCCATTAAAATGTATATATATATATATATATATATATATATTTATTTATATATATATATATATACACACACATACTCATACACATACTCATACTTCTGAAATAGTCATTGAATGACGAAACGCGTAGAGGTGTTTTCCTGCTGACGCTGACAGTGACGCCGTGGTCATATACTGATCTGTCCTGTCCCCAGTTCAGCAGCATGCACGCTGCTGCTGCACATCACCATTTGGCTTAATAGCTTTGGCAGCCCTGGTGACAAGCTATAACATGTGCTTCTGCATTAACTGTGCGGTAAGGTACACTAGATGTGATGTCAGGCAGAACCAAACTTACTGCGCATGCGCCCACTGTCTAATTTTCAGACATGCGCAGTCACTTGTGCCCACCTGCCTTTTTAAGCAGCTTCACATCTACGCCTACATCTATACCTCCCTTCACACCTCTTTCACCCTATGCACTAGTGCCTCACACCTCCCTTCACACCTCTTTCACCCACCTAGAAGATAGTTCCTCACATCTCCCTTCACATCCCTTTCACCCACCTACAGTATATGAAAGTGCCTCAAACCTCGCTTCACACCTCATAGAATCTAGTGCCTCACACCACTAAGAGCAGCTCCCTCCCCCCTCAAAAGCTGAATGCGTCAGAGCTCCTTCACCCGCCACCTCAAAAGCAAATACTTTACACCTCTTTTTCACCCTCAAAATTAAATTATGCCTCACACCATCCCTGCAGCACAGTCTCTCCTCCATAGAAGCTGTGCCTCAAACCTCATCTCCCCCCTTTAAGGTGTCTCCTCCATCACCACAGTTGGGAGGTCCGAAAATACACCTCACAATAGGTGATAATTGGGTGGCTGAGACTTTGTGCAATTGCTGTTAAATCACTCAGGGGCAGATTTATTAAACTCGGTGATGTGATAGTGTCTGTTTTTTATCACTGGCCAATCAGCTCCTAGCTGTGAAGTCACAGGCTAGGTTTAAAAATTGACAGGTAGGAGCTGATTGGCCAGTGATAAAGACCAGACACTTTAACACTTCACCGAGCTTAATAAATCTACCCCTCAATCAGTAAAGACCTCAGTCACTCATGTTGTGCCATTGATGTGCCATTTTCCCATTCTGTATGATGAGTGGATATGGATTGATTGATTGATTGATTGATTGTTTATTCTTCCACATGTCCCAGCAGTCATCTCCATTAACTGACCAATCGTCATCTTCTAGGAAGAGGACCAGACTCTGGAAATAGCGACCTCTGGTGGAAGTGGTGAGTGCCGCCTAAGGGCGACTATTTCTCTACAAATATATCCAGCCGATATGATTGCATATTGCAATGTGGTCCTGGGTGCTAATATCATGGCCAGATTGCATATGCAATCAATGATAAATGGCACTGCGGTGGGGGTGGGGGGCGCATGAGAAGCTGCATGGCCCCACTTTCTAGAATGGTTCGCATATCTATGAACCTAAAAAGCTATAGCACATAGATGGTAAAACAAATGCATACCGCTTTACTGAATATACAAGAGCTCATATTTTCACAACAGAAACTTGGCAGAAAACAGTTAAAATAATTCATAAAATATATATATATACACAGGACAACATAACTAGCGATCTGGGGGTTTGAAACACCTGACTGGTTTTCTCTGACAGATTTATCTTGGTATATTGTGTTGCCCAAAATTACCTAACATGTTTTGCTTTTCTTTTGCACTTACCGTACATTTCAATCATTTTGCCAAACAATTTATTTCAACAGTATTTCAATCATCTGTTGTCACACGGCATGTAGAGAAGAATCGGACAGCCTGCTGGAGATGGCTGAAATCAAGGATAAAGTATATACTTGTGCTTTAAGTGAAGACAGCTCCGTACTGTATCTGGTCCTCTCTAAAATTCTCAGTTTATGCAAACGGTGAACATTGAATGCAATTACACTTTACAAAAACATTTTACCTACTCTCCTGGAAGCTAGGCCCCCTGTACTCCCAAGAAGAGGGGCCTTCTCTCCCACATCCAGCCAGCTTACTAGTGAAGAGGGTTTGGGGAGATTAATGCCCCTTTCAGACCGCACAAAAAAAACGGTATTTTGTCGATTTTTTTACCGTTTTAAAATGGTAATCTGTGCGGTCTGAAAGGTCCAGCCATTTCAGACCCGGTATTTTGGCACCAAAATCGGGTCTGAAACGGTATTTAGGTCCCAGCCAATAGTGGTCCGCTCTGTGCATATCTAATGAGCGGATCACTATTGCCCCCCAACTTGGGCAGCGCAGGAAGGGAATCATTGCGCCGGGGGCAGGGGGTCCCTGCAGTGAATGTTAGATCAGTGACGGGGTCCCTACAGTGGATGGAAACTAGTAGTACCAGTACCCCCTGCCCCCAGTGCGATCATTCCCGTTCCTAGGCAGCTGACAAGCGGCAGCTGCGCCCATTGCTTCATGCGCTCATAACTGCCAGGAGGGGATTAAGCTCTGAGTCACTGAGCTGACACGCCAAGCGCACCTGCACGCCGGGGAGAGCACCACTACAAGCATCCTCTGTGAGACATATCTCCAGCCCCCTCCCCCCCCCCCCCCCCGTGCCGCTGCAAGACAAGACATATGCCCCCTGAAGTCTGCAGAACCATCCTCTCTCCAGTCTTCTAAAAAGTAGGTACTGTAAATATGGACAAACACAAGCCCCAAATCTTGAATTAAATAAAATAAAGTTTGGGTTGAAATTCATTTCAGTTTTACCAGTTTTATGACAACAAACAAACTAATTAGAATGCGCGAGTATCTCACATGCATGTGAGTCCCTGTCATGGCAGAGGGGAGCACTTTCCCTGGGGGCATCGGGGGGAGCTGCAGCGGCCGGCAGAGGGTGACGGGGAGGGCTCCATTGGAACTAACCCCCTTCTGGCTGCTCCATCTGTATATCTCATAGTACACATGTGTGAGGCCGTCCTGCGATAAACTCCTGCTACTTTTTTAATCACTGGCCATCCACAAGTTGATTAACAGTTGATTGAAATTGAGCCGGCATTTGTTCTGGCAATCGGCTGTTTTCTGGGAGTGTCAGGGAAAATGCAGGCGTGCCCAGGCGTTTGAGGGGAAGTCATGTGACATCAGCTCCGGCATGGAGTAAAACTGGGCTACACACAGACTGCACACACTGGAAACATCATTCAATGGTGAGTGGTTGCAAATGTATTTGCAGCTACAGTAATCACAGGGCACATTTTCTTTTTCTGCCTGGGCGGCGACTTTCCCCTCACAGTCCACAGCATTAGCGCTCAGTCCTGAATCTGGCCTAAGGGGCTGAAATCAGTAAGGATCTCTAATTAGAGAATTCAGAAATTGAGCAATTATGCATACTGTAAGCATTGCGCAGGCTGGAGAAGAATTAGCGAATGAAAATGCATATGGTGCACAGACGGAAGAGTCTGGAAAATGTTGGGAGGTATGCGCGCAGGCTCCATTGGGTCCCCTAAGCGGTGCGGTAGACTCTGGCATTGCGCTAAACTCTGTGCCATGTTTCTCGGGATATCCCTATTGCACTTGTGCAGACCACAAAAAAAAATATCAATGATATTCGCAGCTCTGCAGAAAGCAGCAGGCCGACAGAGTGGTAGGTATAATTAAATGGGTACTCTTTACCTAGCACGGCGCCCACGATTTTGATCGTGGGCATCGCAGGTAAAAAAAATCGCGGGCATCGGGCATCGCGGCCATTGAATGCACTAAAAATCGGGTGCGACGCGACCAACGCGATGCCCGCGATTTCCCATAGGGACCAATGTTAAATTTCTCAATTGACCCGATTTTACTGTTCAATGCCTCAATTGACACGATTTTTCCATAGGAAACAATGTTAAATGGCCCACAGAGGCCAAATAGCCACCCTGAAGTGTGAAATGGCCCCCACAATTGTTAACGCCACCCCACGATCAACGTCAACCCGAAGCGTGGCGAGCGCAGCGAGCCCGCGAGGGGCGGCGGTACGCGTCCTACGACCTTTTCATACCCCCACTATCCACGTCGGCGTGGAGTTGAGAATAGAATATTGTGGCGAGCCACCGAGCCCGAAGCGTGGCGAGCGCAGCGAGCCCCGCGAGGGGACGCGGATACCTTCACAGGTAAACGCGTCCCTTCGCGGGCTTCACAGGTATCCTCGTCCGCTCGCCACGCTTCGGGCTCGCCACACTATTCTATTCTCAACTCCACGCCGACGTGGATAGTGGGGGTATGAAAAGGTCGTAGGACGCGTACCGCCGCCGCTCGCCACGCTTCGGGTTCACGTTGATCGTGGGGTGGCGTTAACAATTGTGGGGGCCATTTCACACTTCAGGGTGGCTATTTGGCCTCTGTGGGCCATTTAACATTGTCAATTGAGGCATTGAACAGTAAAATCGGGTCAATTGAGAAATTTAACATTGGTCCCTATGGGAAATCGCGGGCATCGCGTCGGTCGCGTCGCACCCGATTTTTTAGTGCATTCAATGCCCGCGATGACCGCGATGGGCGCCGTGATAAGTAAAGAGTACCATAAAATGTGTGCAGGATGTGCGATGGTGACCCGCACCTTGCACCCATTATACGCCAGTGTACCCTTCCTTTTCCATGGAACTCTTAGGTGCATACACACTGTACAATTTGTTTCACCAATTTGGTTGAAAGACCTTTCCATTGAACCCAGTTTCCTGGACAAAAGATGTTGACAAAAGACAACAAACGAACGACGAATGATGATTCGCATACCCGCCAGTTGTTCATCAAGATTGTTCATCAACTGTGCATGCAGCTCAATTTGAATATCTTTCAAAAAGAGCCTATAAACTGTAGCTAGATCTTTCGTCTGACGTCAACATCTGTCGTCAACATCTTTCGTCCAGGACACTGGGTTCAAGGGAAATGTCTTGCAACCAAATTGGTCAAAAAAATTGTACAGTGTGTATGCACCTTAACTAAACAAACAGCAGAATAAGGCAAATAGAGCTAGAACACCAGTGACAGTTATCACTTAACGAATGAATAACAAAACAATCTGCATTTCTCCACAAAAAAGGTTTAATTTATTATTGACGTACAGTATGAATGAGAATCACAGCCTCTCATCTGCATTGTCATGTCTCTCGTATATTCCGCTCACCAGCTGAGACGTGTTCACTCTTTGTCAGATATTTGTTAAGGAAAACAAACAACACCTTGGTACCCAACTGAGAGCGACTCCCACCCATGCATATGTCTCTGCTATATACTGTACCTGTCCTGTTCCACTCTCTGCACACTGCACAGGAAGAGAGAACCATCCTCATTCACATTCAATTTGTTGTGAAAGATTCAATATTGTGATTTTTGTGACACATATTATTTTAATAATTTTATATTATACAGTATGTCTATAAATACTATTCTGGGATCATATGTCACTCCCCCAATATGTCACCCCAGCTCTGCACTCTCCCCCCACCCCCACCTCCCATAGCCAATGTCACAGTCCAGGTAAAATAAACACTATTTTACCTTTAAAGCAGGCATGTCCAACGTTGGCCCTCCAGATGTTTTGAAACTACACATCCCAGCAGCTTTGCCACAGTTTTGCTATTAACCCCTTCATGACAGAGCCAGTTTTTGCGTTCCTGACAAAGCCCTTTTTTTCAAATCTGACATGTATCACTTAAGTGGGTATAACTTTTTTTTGCTTTTACTTATCCCAGTGATTTTGAGATTGTTTTCTCGTGACACATTGTACTTCAAGTTAGTGGTAAATTTGGGTCCATACAGTATGTGTTTTTTTGTGAAAAATACCAAAATGTCGTAAAAAAATGGAAAATTTTGCGATTTGCAAAATGTTAAATTTTCTGCTTGTGAGACAAATAATCTTACCACTCAAAATAGTTAATAACTAACATAGACCATATGTATACTTTATGTTGCCATCATTATTTCAACCTCATTTTCATTTTTTTGGACACTAGGAGGCTTAAAATATGAATAGCAAATTCTCAAATTTTCAAGAAAATTTCAAACACTGATTTTTTTAGGGACCAGTTCAGTTCTGATGTGACTTTGAGGGACTTGTATGTGAGACACCCCCATAAATGATGCCATTTCAAAAACTGCACCCCTCACAGTATTCAAAACAGCATTTTGGAAGTTTGTTAACCCTTTAGGTGTTTCACAGGAATTAAAAGAAAGTGTAGGTGAAATTTCAATTTTTTTTTTTTTTGCAGAGTTTCAATTTGAATACATTTTTCTAACGAATACAGTAGATTTTACTAGAAATTGATTCCCCCAATTCTTTGGTTTTCATAAATATCCTATATGTGGCCCTAGTGTGCACGGTGACCAAACCACAGGCTTCATAATAGAAGGAGCACCTACTTGATTTTGGAGCCTCCTTTTTATGAGATTATTTTTTAGGCACCATGTAGGTTTCTAGGCACCATAAGATGCTAAAAGTTAGGAACCCCCCCACAAGTGACCCCATTTTGCAAACTACACCCTTCAGGAAATTCATCTAGGGGTATAGTGTACATTTCAAACCCCCAGGGGTTTCACCAATTGTGGTACAACTGGGCAGTGAAAATGAAAAAAAATAATTTTTCATTTTCACAGCTCAGTTGTATCAAAATTGGTGAAACCCCTGGGGGTTTGAAATGTACACTATACCCCTTGATGAATTCCCTGAAGGGTGTAGTTTGCAAAATGGGGTCACTTGTGGGGGGGTTCCACTGTATGGGTGTTTCGGGGGTCATTCAACCAGAATCTGTGCTGCAAAATCCAAATATCACTCCTTCCCTTCTGAGTCCTGCCATGCACCCAACTGGTATTTTTTGGTCACATGTGAGGCATTGCCGTACTCGGGAGAAATTGGGGCACAGATTTTGGGGTGCTTTGTCTCCTTCATTCCTTGTGAAAATGAAAAATTTTTAGCCAGATCTGCATTTTTGTGTAAAAAAATGTAATTTTTTACAGAAAAATGCAGTTCTGGCTCAAAATTTTTCATTTTCACAAGGAATGAAGGAGACAACGCACCCCAAAATCTGTGCCCCAATTTCTCCCGAGTACGGCAATGCCTCACATGTGACCAAAAAATACCAGTTGGGTGCATGGCAGGACTCAGAAGGGAAGGAGTGATATTTGGTGGTGGAATGAATGGTGGGTGCTATGTCGCATTAGCAAGACCCCCGAAGCACCAATACAGTGGAACCCCCCCACAAGTGACCCCATTTTGGTCACCAGCTTTGGGAGGGGGGCTGGCGCTGCGGCTGGCGGGGGGGTGGGAGGGGTGCTGGCGCTGCGGCAGCCGGGTGGGTGGGAGGGAGGGGGGCTGCCGGGTGGGAGGGGGGGGCTGGCGATCGGTGGTGATCGGTGCTGTACTTAACAGCACCGATCACCACCGATCACTGTGTTACCGAGCGGCTTAGCCGCCGGTAACACAGAAAACGCTGCAATTGGCTGTTCACATTTGAACAGCCAATCGCAGCGATCGCCGCGAGGGGGGATGTCTGCTGTCAGGGACAGCAGACATCTCCAAACTGTCACCGCGTCTATAGACGCGGTGACAGTTTAAAACCATGACTTATATATACGTCTTCGGTCGGGAAGTACCTCCCGACCATGACGTATATATACGTCATATGTCGGGAATATCTTTATATATATATATATATATATATGTATGTATGTGTGTGTGTGTGTGTATATATATATATATATAATATATATATATATATATATATATACACACATATATATATATATATATATATACATATATATATATATATATGTGTATATATATATATATATATACACACATATATATATATATATACACACACATATATATATATATATATATATTTCAGTTCATTAACATTGTTTTTTTTAACTTTTTATGCAGCTCATGCTGCTGCTGCGGCTGGCAGGGGGGGGGGAGGGGGGAGGGGGGTGCGTGCGCTCCTGCCTGCCGGGTGAGCCTGCTGCCGGGCGGGTGAGGGGCGGGTGAGTGCCGGGTGGGTGGGAGGGGGGTGCTGCTCATCGGTGGTGATCGGTGCTGTACTTAACAGCACCGATCACCACCGATCCCTGTGTTACCGAGCGGCTTAGCCGCCGGTAACACAGGAAACGCTGTGAATGGCTGTTCAGATTTGAACAGCCAATCACAGCGATCGCCGACCGGGGGGGGCACCCCTGCCCCCCCTGGGCGGCGAGGGGGGATGTCTGCTGTCAGGGACAGCAGACATCTCTTAACTGTCACCGCGTCTATAGACGCAGTGACAGTTAGAAGCCATGACGTACATGTACGTCAAATGTCGGGAAGTACTTCCCGACCATGACGTACATGTACGTCAAATGTCGGGAAGGGGTTAAGAGAATGCTAAAACATGTTTCAAAGCATGCTGGGATGTGTAGTTTCAAAACATCTGGAGGGCCAACGTTGGACATGCCTGCTTTAAAGTGTCTCTCCAGTATTACCTGATGCTGCAGCTGTAAAGCAATACCTTGCCTATGCCTCAGATCATTACAGCTGCTCTCATTACAGACCTCAGCCATGCAGCTTCCCTCCTGGTCACTGGCAAGCCAAGTCTCCTCCCACCGGCAGGTATAAAACTGCTAGGTGGACAGCTGCTCCTTGTCAGAGCGTCCATTGTCAACCAGCTCCAGCACAGTCTGACTCCTACAGCTATCCTGCACTGCTGGTATCCCCAGCTTCCGGCTATCCTGCACTGCTGGTATCCCCAGCTTCCGGCTATCCTGCACTGCTGGTATCCCAAGCTTCCGGCTATCCTGCACTGCTGGTATCCCCAGCTTCCGGCTATCCTGCACTGCTGGTATCCACAGCTTCCGGCTATCCTGCACCTGTGCTCCGTCTGCATCCTGCACCTGTGCTCCGTCTGCATCCTGCGCCTGTGCTCCGTCTGCATCCTGCGCCTATGCTCTGTCTGCATCCTGCGCCTGTGCTCCGTCTGCATCCTGCGCCTGTGCTTTGTCTGCATTCTGCGCCTGTGCTCCGTCTGCATTCTGCGCCTGTGCTCCGTCTGCATTCTGCGCCTGTGCTCCGTCTGCATCCTGCGCCTGTGCTCCGTCTGCATCCTGCGCCTGTGCTCCGTCTGCATCCTGCGCCTGTGCTCCGTCTGCATTCTGCGCCTGTGCTCCGTCTGCATTCTGCGCCTGTGCTCCAATCTCCAACCATCCAATCTCCCAATCTCCCAACCATCCAATCTCCCAACCTTCCAACCATCCAATCTTCCAAACTTCCAATCTTCCAATCTTCAATCACTTACCTGCACCTGCAATTCCGTTACCAGTTACCTGCACTTGCAATTCCGTTACCAGTTACCTGCACCTGCAATTTCCGTTACCAGTTACCTGCACCTGCAATTCCGTTACCAGTTACCCGCACTTGCAATTCCGTTACCAGTATTATTGTTTTGTAAATTCTTCAATAAAGACTTATTTATTATTTCATCCTGTTGTCCTGGTCACGCCTTCGGTCCCTCCTTCATGTGTGAGTGGATGCCTAAAGCCCTTTACAAGTTCCCAGGGTAATACGCCTGCCCCTACGCCTGAGACTTCCCACCTCAGGCGTGACAGCCCAACCCCAAATCCTCCCCTAGGGTGGGATGTATTAATATACATCGCCACCCCTCGCCGCGATGTTAGAGCATATGTACTTACATATGCGGCTGGCATCGTGGTGTGGTGATGGAGGCCCCCGCAATACCTGTAATGTGGTTTGCGGGGGTCTCCGTCACCTCCTGGGCTCTGCGGTGTTCCCCAGTGTCTCCTCCTCCCCCCTGCAGCCGGAAGGACATCCTCGGCTATGACATGCTGCTGGGGGAGGAGGAGCAGCACGGAGGACGGGGAGGGGGTGTGGACGGTGGGCAGCGAGCGGCGATAGAAGCCCATAGGCTTCTATAGGGTATCGCCACCCAAAGGTGGCGATACCCTGCCCACCGAAGATGGTGCGGATGGGTTTTGGTAAATTTGAAAATGCGGTAAAACGGGGGATTTACCGCATTTTCGGCTTAGTACATCCCGCCCATCCTGCCTAAACCTCTCCCCCTTTCGCGGCCTAACCTGCCCTGCCCCATTCAGCCTAATGGCAGTTGGGATTCCGGCACCATCATTCTCACGGGTGGGGCAACCAGAGGAGAAGTGGCCCATGGCAGCCAATCAGCTGTGTATAATTTTTATTATGCAAATGATAGATGTTACTTCAGTGCTGCCTGGTTGCCGTGGGCCATTTCTCCTCTGGCTCATATATATACCCCTGATGTCGGGATTCCAGCGTCAGTCTTATTGCAGTAGTCGGGATGCCGGTGACGGTATTATAAACACCGGCATCCCTACCCGATATCCTGAACGCATCTGGTAACAGTGTATGTGTATATTGTGTATATATCTACGCATACCCCTTAACCATAAAGATTTTGGTGAAACAGGCCTATTTTTCTGATACTGTTACGACCATGGACCGGAGGTGTGGAGTGCAGCTCAGCAGCTAGGGAAATATGCATGCCTCCAACGTGAAATTAAATGAGGACATCATGTGTGGCCTTGCCCCCATTTTGCGTGTGACCATGGCGCATGATGGCCCAGTTCCCATATCCCAAACGTTGCCCTTTGGGGTCCCCCTGTCCTAATGACCCCAGGCCACCAAAAGTCTTAATCCAGCTTTAGTCTGGTGTCACTGGGCTGAGTATTGCTTGAGACACTTAGGGGCACATCCTATTAACATGGGGATGGAGCTGAAGACGTGCGGTATGACTGTGCATGCACAGTAGCGTACCAAGATGGTGGACTCGCCTCTCAGACAGAGAGACATCTCAGGGCACTATCAAGACAACTGGTAACATAGAACCTTTCCAAAATTTAATTTTGCTTCAATAATCACCTTAGTATTTTAGCCATCAGCAAGTCTCCTATTTGCTTCTACTTATATTAAGAAAAATGATTGTATTGCTGTCCTTTCTAATATTGGAAATTATTCCAAAACTGGACCCATTATTACTGAGCAGATGCCATTTCTTTCACGTACTATATTTGATGTGATTTTGCTGAAGCCAATTTAGTTCTTGCATTGGGTGGTATGTGTACACTCTGTACATTATCTGACAACCTACACATTAACCGCGCCATATGAAAGGTTAAGTAAGGATTCTAGGCAATCTGTTCGCACTATCAGTTGGTTCAGAGATGTGCTGTATGCAGATCACTACAGGAAGACATGTTTGTTTAAACCTGCAAGTTTTATCATCAAAAAGTGAATCATATCTGCAAGATTTCTTTTTTAGGTTGCTTGCAAAATAATATAGTATTACTGTACAAAGAATTTCTATTTCTATTCTGAAATAGGACATTATACGTAGTTTTGGAGAAATGCAAAGTGAAGCTTCAGTGTATAGAAACAGGGCCAGTTCTAGACATTTTGGCTCCCAGTGCAAACACAAAAAACCCACACTGCCCAAAGACATTCTGAAAAGTCAATGTTTGCACGGAACCCCAAAAGGGGTTTGGCATTACTGTAATGGGACTATATTACACTGACACAGTAGTGCCCCTTATTTCATATTATACCCCACACAATAATGCCCCTTGAACCATGTTATGCCCCACACAATAATGCCCATTGCAACATAAAAATGCCCTACACAATAATGCCCCTTGAACCACATTATGCCCCACAAAGTAATGACCCTTGTACCATATTATGCCCCACAAAGTAATGCCCTTTGAACCACATTATGGCCCACACAGTAATGCCCCTTTGTACCATATTATGCCCCACACAGTAATGAGGTAGGCCCTGATACCATATTATGCCCCACACAGTAATGCCTCTTGAACCATATTATGCCCTACACAGTAATGAGCTATGCCCTGAGACAATATTATGCCCCACAGTAATGCCCCTTAAACCATGTTATGCCACCACTGTAATGCCCTGTGGCCTGACACCATAATATGCCCCCCAGTTGTGCTCCTGTAACCTTATTATGCCACACACAGTTATACTGCTCCCTTATAATTATTCTACATTGCCACAGTATTGTCAGTAGATTCTCCTGCCCATTGTCAGGGGATGCTACTGCCACAGTACCTGCCCAGTGTCAAGGACTGCTGCTGCCACAACCATCCCAAAATAGCCTCCTCTGAGGCAGCGGCCATTTTGGGATGGACAGTTTCAATAGCATTCCAAGCGAAATACAGTTTGCTGCATTGGCCGTGGCCACTGCCTCCCTGTGCAATCACCCGGCTCCCCCTGTCCTAGAAAGGGCCCTGCATAGAAATATGGAATATTGATAAAAAATAAAGACTAATTGCTGTAGAAACTACTGTCTAAGTCTTAAGTGGAATTAATGAAAGAAACAATATAATTAAATAGTCTGCCCATGGCTATTTTAGGCACGGATCATTAGAAAGCACAGAATGGCACAGGGATTTCAGAATGTATAAGCTATACAAAAAAAATAGTCTTTACTAAAGAAAACACAGCTCTTCTATCTGTCACTTTTCGCCAACTTCAACGTCACAAATTTTAATTTGTGCAGACCTACTGCATATACTCCACATTAGTTTTCACATGGAAGCTTCATTCCCAAACCAGGACAGCCACCAGACCTTGCACTGCACATGCTTGCAAAAGCCTGAGATCAGGGCTGGACTGACATCGGGCAGGTCCGTATACGCCAAAAGTGCTTATTTCAGAGAAAGGGGTGTGGTATGACCTCCCAATAGTCAGGATTCCGATGGTCATTAGACCGGCATCAGAATCCCTACTGCCGGGATTCTAACAGGGGGCAAGCTCTGCGAAGCCCCTTGTGTGCTCACTTCGCTCACCACACTGTGGGCTCAGTGGCTCACTGCGCTTGTCACAGGTTCTATTCTCCCTTTATGGGGGTCATGGACCCCTGTGAGTCACGATCCCGAATGTAAGGCTTTTAACAGTCCGGACCCAAAGAAAGATGAGGAGTATTGCCAGACCAGGTCCCCCTGGCTCCAGTGCCAGATTAAGCCTTTGGGGGGCCCGGGGTACTTTAGACACGGGGGCCCCCCTTGTCATTACTGTATATATATATATATATATATATATATATATATAGACACTCACACATACATACCACGTGAAAAGCCTGTGTTTCTCCCTCTGCCCCTTAATCTGTAATAGACCTCACAGTCCTAGTGCTGCCTCTGATTTAAAACCCTCCCATGACTAAGCTTCTGCTGCTGTTCTCCATGGACCTGAGAAGCATGTAATTAGCTCCACCAATCAGAGCTCAGCACAAACCTCTCAGCCTCTGCCCTCTGGTGCAAAGTGTCATGGGACTTAGTCAACTCCCAGTAATGCACAGCACACTTGTGCAATCAGTGTGCCTTGGCTCCCGATGCTCAGCACCATTAATCATTGTCACATTGGCAGATAGGTGAAGCTGCAGCACTACCCCACTCCCATGCACAATACCTTTAGCTAAAAAAATATATATATATTTTTAAAAATACATGCCAACCACAGGGGGCCCCTAGCTAGAGGGGGGCCCAGGGGCACTGACCCCTTGTGCCTCCATTATAATCCGGCCCTACCTGGCTCGTCCCCATGAGTAGTGCTCATGTGCCTGTTGCACAAGTGTACACTCAAATGCTGGGGCTCAAGAACAGCCCGTCTGTCCCTGCCTGCGATTACCACATCTATGCCATCACAGAGGTTGGCCAATACTGACGTCAGAGCCTAGTACTGCTTGTATCTACACCTCTACAATTGGCATCACAAGGGGGTTGTGGGCCCAAATGAAGACTTTTTTTGCACTAAGTGATAGGAGCCAGGGGCTGCAGTATGGCATTAACCTGCAGCGTTCAGTTCCTGTCACTGAGAAGGAGCCAGCATTCTAGAAGCGTCTCCAGTGGCAAAGTGCACACTTCCAGAGAGAGCCACTCCCCTTCAGTGATGTCAGCAGGGGCTCCCACAAGGTCATGCCCCATGAACACAGTCACACACTTTTTCCACAATTTTGGCTAGACATGGTTTCACCGAACATGGTGCCGCCACTGACGGCTACACAGATACTCACCATCTGGTGACGTATATACTCCACTCCTCAGAAGCTTAGCATAGATTGCTTAGAAGTCAATAGCATCAATAGTCTCAGAAATCCAAAGACTCAATATAGTATAAATGGCACTATAATGGAAACTACTGAGGAAGAGAGGGATCTACTCACTGTAGTAAAGATCTACAAGATGGCTGCAAAAATACAGCAAGGTGTAGCAGCATCAGATTGGAAGACAGACTTCCCTGCATCCTAGTGCCCAGCATTGAGGGCAGCATGGATGGTGTAATGGTTAGTATTACTGCTTCACAGCGCTGAGGTCATGGGTTCGATTCCTACCATGCCCAAACTTTGTGGAATTTGTATATTCTCCTCATGCTTATGTGGGTTTCCTCCGAGTACTCCGGTTTCCTCCCACAATCCAAAACTATGCTGGTAGGTTATTTGGCTACCAACAAAATTAACTCTGTAATGAATGTGTGTGCGTGTACATGTGGTTGGCAATATAGATTGTAAGCTCCACAGGGCAGTGACTGATGTAATATTTGAATACAGTTTGAGTATCCCGTATCCGTAGATCCCTTATCCGAATTATTCCAAAAACCGTGTTTTTTTGGAACAATTCGAATTTATTTTTTTTCCCCTAACCCTTTTTTTATACTAACCAAGTCCCCCGGCGTCTATGGCAGGCCTTCAGTATCCTCTCCGGCGTCTCCAGCGGTCCCAGGAGTGCTTTGCGCGAGTGCGCGCGCGTGCCCGTGACATCACCGGCGCGCCTGGGAAGTGGGAACTCGCGCAAAGCACTCCTGGGACCGCTGGAGACTACGGAGATGGTGCTGAAGGCCTGCTGTGGACTCCGGGGGACAATGTGGACGCTGAGGGACCACCGGGCACCACCAGAGGACAGGTAAGTAAAAAAAGCCTAAAAAAAAATTATTCCAAAAACTGGAAAATTCCCTTATCCGGAATGCTCGTGGTCCCGAACATTTCGGATAAGGGATACTCAACCTGTATATGTGCACTATATAAATAACTGGTAATAAATAAATGTATGCACACTTCTTTAAGTAGTTGAAGAAGAATGCCACCCTAAAAGAAAATAAGCACACATCGCCCCATGTGTATACCATTAAAGCCATGGCGATGTGCGGTCCCGCGTGACGCTATCTACTGACTAGATCTTGACTGCATGCAGTATAAATCTAGTCATCGCCAGTGTTCTTCCCCAGAGAACACTGGCCTGCACAGATCGCGGGGGGATGGCAGGTGTGCAGCGATGTGTGCTTAAGTCCGTCACTCAGCTACCGTCACCCGTCTCCCCATGTGTATGGGGCTTTACCCTTTAATTAAGCTAATATTGCTAGAAGGATACAAATGAGATGAGCACACATCTTTAGTCTTTTGAATGCAGTGCGGTTAAGGAGGAGAAGACCTGATTTCATCAAGGTCAAAAAGATTGCAATATCTATGCTTATGAGATATTTAAAAAATTAATTTAAAAAGAAGTTAATGATGGAGCTTTTCACCTTTTATTATTCCCATCTTTTGGACTTCAAAACTTTTGCAGAAGTGATCAAGGTCTCCTTCGTAGCAGTTAATCAGCTTAATGGCCACAGTCTGGCATTTCAAAGTTTTAATTGTGTACGTGTATTTTTATAGTCCTGTTCGAAATTTCATTATTTAGAATAATGTTTGAGGAGGACAATTCTGCAATTAAAAAAAATATCTGAAATATCCTAATTAGGTACAAAATGGGAACAAGAAGCACTAAATTCCGACAACTAGGCTGCAGATTTTTTTTTTTATTCGAAAAACCAAAGTAATTCTGTATGATTTGCAATTCATGTTCATTATACCAATACTAATTACCGCCAAAATAAGAGTACTTAATACACTGTATATTATAAAGTGTTATTTCACTGCTAAACTAACATTGCTGGATCTGCTGAAATAAAATGACAACCAAAATAATTTTGTGATATTGTAATTGCATTGTTTTGTAATTACAAAAATCTTTTCCAAAACTGCTCATTTTTATAGGCCAAAATAACAAAATAAAAGAACATTTGACGTAGTTAAAAATAATAAAAATTGTGATTAGGCACATCGCTTTTGGGGCTCATCTTGAGGGTAGCAGTAAGTAAATCAATAATTTCCATTGTATTACAAACAAGTAATTAAAATAGATGAAAGAGGGTACATTTAACCATCATTGATGTTGATTATTACTAACAGGCAGATATTTTACACTGTTTTGGAAAACAATGTAAAAAATAGTCTGTTATTAAATGTGTGATTTATACCCTGAAATATGACATCAACAGAAATACACCTGAAACTGAATTTTATATCGATCAACAATCATATTTACCAAATTTAGGTCTATGAGTGGCTGACAACGGGAGCAAGTCCAATGTCTATAGTTTGGGCAACAAAAGAGTGATTTCTGGCGCCAGGCTGCCTTGAGTACATCCTGGGTGAGATTTAACCCCTTCCCGACATTTGACGTACATTTACGTCATGGTCGGGAAGCACTTCCCGACACATGGCGTAAATGTACGTCATGGATTTAAACTGTCACCGCGTCTATAGACGCGGTGACAGTTTCAACATGTCTGCTGTCCCTGACAGCAGACATGTCCGTGCATGCCCAGGGGGGGCTGCGATGCCGCCCCCCCGTCGGCGATCGCTGTGATTGGCTGTTCAGTGTGAACAGCCAATTACAGCGTTTTCCTGTGTCACCGGCGAATAACGTTCGCCGGTGACACGGGATCGGAGGTGATTGGTGCTGTAAAGTACAGCACCAATCACCGCGGGGTGTAAGGGTGACACTGGTGTCACCCCACCTCACCCCGCCCGCCCCCAAAGGCCGTGATTGGCCCGTCGGACCGACGGACCAATCACAGCCATGGAGGGGGGTTTAAACTAACGGTGACTGCACTGCAGACGCCATTCCGGTCTGGAATAGCGTGCAGTGCGGTCACCGTGCCACCTGCCGCCATATACTGACCAGAACCTTGCTCCATACTTACCTGATCACTGCTTCATCACTGCTTGATCACTGCTTGATCTGTGCTTGTAGTGTGCTGGATGCTTCCTGGATCCTGTTGCTACTTGTGCCTTCTTGTGCTGTGAAATTGTGCTGCTGCAGTGTAATAGCTAGATAGAGAGATAGATAGAGAGAGATAGAGAGATAGAGAGAGATAGAGAGAGATAGAGAGAGAGATAGTGTCAGAGAGTGCTATATTTTGTGCTGCTGCAGTGTGATATAGTTATAGATAGAGAGAGAGAGATAGAGAGATAGAGAGAGATAGAGAGAGAGAGATAGATAGAGAGGCCTAGTGACAGAGTGCTATATTTTGTGCTGCTGCAGTGTGATAGTTATAGAGAGATAGAGAGAGATAGAGAGAGAGAGATAGAGAGAGATAGTGACAGATTGTGCTATATATTTTTTATATAACTGACTGCTGCCCCCTCCTTTTGTGCTGATCAGTATAAATTAACTGATCAGCAACTTTTTGGGGGCGCAGGTTTTTTTTTTATATATAGATATACCTGTCAGTGCTGCTGCTGTAGTGTCATAGAGTGATAGATAGTGATAGATAGTGATAGATAGTGAGAGATAGAGAGAGATAGTGACAGAGAGTGATAGAGAGTGTATATTTTGTGTCTGCTACCGCCCCTTTTTGGGGGTGCAGGTTTTTTAGTGTCCTAGAGTGATAGATAGTGAGAGATAGTGAGAGATAGTGAGAGATAGTGAGAGATAGTGAGAGATAGTGACAGAGAGTGACAGAGAGTGATAGAGAGTGACAGAGAGTGCTAAATTTTGTGTCTGCTGCCCCCGCCTTTTGTGCTGATCACTATATCTGAGGTGATCAGCAACTTTTTTGGGGGTGCAGAGGTTTTTTTTTTTTTATATATATACCTGTCAGTTGCACTGTCAGTTGCACCAAAGGTTGTGCACCTGCTGCACCTCACTGGTAATCAGTGTCGCATCACTGATCACCTTTTTTTTTTTTTGTGAGTGCTGTGGGGTCTTTTTTTAATTTTTTTTTTACACACACTGTGATTTTGTGGGTGTCCTGTGGCCACTGTGCGCTGATCAGTGACGTACATCACTGATCAGCTTTTTCGGCACAGGGTTGATCTATTTTATTTTTTTTTTTTGATCAAATTCCTGTTGCCTTTGAGCGCTGTTCAGTGACAGACGTTACTGACCAACATCTGTGCTCAATTTTTGGCGCAGGACCTTTTTTTTTTTTTTTTTTAACCCCTTCAATTTTTTATTTTTAACCCCTTCATTTTTTTTTTTTATTGGTATAAAGTATTTTTTTTTTTCTGCACTACATACACACTACATACCCCCCGGGTTGAAATAAAGTTTGTACCCCCCCCTACACTATACACGTGTTGAAACATTTCACTACCAGTAACACAAAAATAAAAATGGCATCCCAAATGTCCTCCCAAATGTCCTCCCAAATGTCATCCCAGTCATCCAGAAGAATGTATTCAGCGGAGGAGGCATATGCCCTGCTTGCTTCTGACTCTGACACAGCCAGTGATGCAAGCGGGGAATTTGAAGGATTCGCCTTAAGCTCCTCTTCCTCCTCTGATGATGAGGGACCCCCTCAAAGACGCCCCCGTAGAGCAGCTGAGACCCCCCCCCCCCAACAATTGATCTCGTATGGACCCCACCACCAGACAATTTTGAGCCCCAGGTTCCTGAGTTTTTGGCCATGCCAGGAATCCAATTTGATTCCACAGGTCTCAGAGAAATTGACTTTTTCAAATTATTTTTCTCTGATGATTTTGTAAATTTAATGGTGGACCAAACTAATTCATATGCCCAGCAGTTTATTGCTCAAAACCCCACGTCATCATTTGCTAGGTGGACCCCTGTAGATGCAGTAGAGATGATGACGTTTTGGGGTCTGGTGTTTCATATGGGCATAGTAAAAAAGCCAGAAATTAGGCAATATTGGAGTACAGATGTTCTGTACAGTACTCCATTTTACCGTATGGCCATGACCCGGACTCGATTTGAGACAATTCTTAAATTTATACATTACACCGATAATGCACAGTGCCCACCCAGAGATGATCCCACCTTTGACCGGCTATTCAAAGTCAGGCCGGTCATTGATCATTTCAGTGCCAAATTTGAAGAGGTGTACATCCCTGAAAAATTTATTTGTATCGACGAGTCCCTTATACATTTTAAAGGAAGGGTTAAATTCCGCCAGTACCTTCCCAGTAAGAGGGCAAGGTATGGCATAAAAATGTATAAACTGTGTGAAAGCACCTCAGGGTACACCCACAGGTTTAGGGTTTATGAAGGGAAGGATTCAAGAATTGAACCGCCAGAATGCCCCCCCTCCCTCGTAGGTGTTAGTGGGAAAATTGTCTGGGATTTAGTGCACCCCTTCCTGGATAAAGGTTATCACCTCTATGTGGATAACTTTTACACTAGCATCCCCTGTTTAAGGCCCTTGGTTCAAGAGGTACAGCAGCTTGCGGTACTGTGCGCAAGAACCAAAGAGGCCTCCCAAAAACGCACATTGCCCAAGTAATGAGAAGGGGTGAAAGCAGGGGAATATGCAACGAAAATATGTTGTTGGTCAAATATAAGGACAAGAGGGATGTCCTTATACTGACAACAATTCACGGAGACAGTACCACCTCCGTCCCTGTACGAGGTACCAGTACCCACACCTCAAAACCTAATTGTATCCTGGATTACAATAGGTACATGGGCGGAGTGGATCTTTCAGATCAGGTACTGAAGCCGTACAGTGCCCTGCGGAAAACAAAAATCTGGTACAAGAAGGTGGCCGTGTATATCATCCAGATGGCACTGTATAACGCTTACGTGCTATTCCGTTCTACCGGCCAGAGGGGGACATTTATGCACTTTCAAGAGGAAGTCATAAAGGGCCTAATATTTGGGAACCAGCAGGCAGAGGGCCCCAGTACTTCTAGTACTGGCCCCCGTATTGTACCAGGGCAGCATTTTCCTGATGAAATCCCCTCCACTGGAAAAAAGGGCAGGACACAAAAAAGGTGCAAAGTTTGCTATAAAAAGGGAATAAGAAAGCAAACTATTTTCCAGTGTGACACTTGCCCCGACAAACCCGGCCTATGTATAAAGGAGTGTTTTAAAATATACCACACATCTATGGAATATTAGGTTCATAATTTCACCGTGCTTCGGGGGTCTTGCTAATGCCACATAGCACCCACCATTCATTCCACCAGAATCTGAGCCGCAAAATCCAAAAATCACTCCTTCCCTTCTGAGTCCTGCCATGCACCCAACTGGTATTTTTTGGTCACATGTGAGGCATTGCCGTACTTGGGAGATATTGGGGCACAGATTTTGGGGTGCTTTTTCTCCTTCATTCCTTGTGAAAATGAAAAATTTTGAGCCAGAACTGCATTTTTGTGTAAAAAAATGTAATTTTTCATGTTCACTGCCCAGTTTTATCAAAATTGGTGAAACCCCTGGGGGTTTGAAATGTACACTATACCCCTAGATGAATTCCCTGAGGGGTGTAGTTTGCAAAATGGGGTCACTTGTGGGGGGGTTCCACTGTATTGGTGCTTTGGGGGTCTTGCTAATGCGACATAGCACCCACCATCATTCCACCAGAATTTGTGCTGCAAAATCCAAATATCACTCCTTCCCTTCTGAGTCCTGCCACTTTTTGGTCACACATGAGGCATTGCCGTACTCGGGAGAAATTGGGGCACAGATTTTGGGGTGCTTTGTCTCCTTCATTCCTTCTGAAAATGAAAAATTTTGAGCCAGAACTGCATTTTTGTGTAAAAAAATGTAATTTTTCATTTTCACTGCCCACTTGTATCAAAATTGGTGAAACCCCTGGAGGTTTGAAATGTACACTATACCCCTAGATGAATTCCCTGAGGGGTGTACTTCGCAAAATGGGGTGACTTGTGGGGGGGTTCCACTGTATTGGTGCAACATAGCACCCACCATTCATTCCACCAAAATCTGTGCTGCAAAATCCAAAAATCACTCCTTCCCTTCTGAGTCCTGCCATGCACCCAACTGGTATTTTTTGTTCACATGTGAGGCATTGCCGTACTCGGGAGAAATTGGGGCACAGATTTTGGGGTGCTTTTTCTCCTTCATACCTTCTGAAAATGAAAAATTTTGAGCCAGAACTGCATTTTTGTGTAAAAAAATGTAATTTTTCATGTTCACTGCCCACTTGTATCAAAATTGGTGAAACCCCTGGGGGTTTGAAATGTACACTATACCCCTAGATGAATTCCCTGAGGGGTGTAGTTTGCAAAATGGGGTCACTTGTGGGGGGGTTCCACTGTATTGGTGCTTTGGGGGTCTTGCTAATGCGACATAGCACCCACCAAAATTCCACCAGAATCTGAGCTGCAAAATCCAAAAATCACTCCTTCCCTTCTGAGTCCTGCCATGCACCCAACTGGTATTTTTTGGTCACATGTGAGGCATTGCCGTACTCGGGAGAAATTGGGGCACAGATTTTGGGGTGCTTTTTCTCCTTCATACCTTCTGAAAATGAAAAATTTTGAGCCAGAACTGCATTTTTGTGTAAAAAAATGTAATTTTTCATGTTCACTGCCCACTTGTATCAAAATTGGTGAAACCCCTGGGGGTTTGAAATGTACACTATACCCCTAGATGAATTCCCTGAGGGGTGTAGTTTGCAAAATGGGGTCACTTGTGGGGGGGTTCCACTGTATTGGTGCTTTGGGGGTCTTGCTAATGCGACATAGCACCCACCAAAATTCCACCAGAATCTGAGCTGCAAAATCCAAAAATCACTCCTTCCCTTCTGAGTCCTGCCATGCACCCAACTGGTATTTTTTGGTCACATGTGAGGCATTGCCGTACTCGGGAGAAATTGGGGCACAGATTTTGGGGTGCTTTTTCTCCTTCATACCTTCTGAAAATGAAAAATTTTGAGCCAGAACTGCATTTTTGTGTAAAAAAATGTAATTTTTCATGTTCACTGCCCACTTGTATCAAAATTGGTGAAACCCCTGGGGGTTTGAAATGTACACTATACCCCTAGATGAATTCCCTGAGGGGTGTAGTTTGCAAAATGGGGTGACTTGTGGGGGGGTTCCACTGTATTGGTGCAACATAGCACCCACCATTCATTCCACCAAAATCTGTGCTGCAAAATCCAAAAATCACTCCTTCCCTTCTGAGTCCTGCCATGCACCCAACTGGTATTTTTTGTTCACATGTGAGGCATTGCCGTACTCGGGAGAAATTGGGGCACAGATTTTGGGGTGCTTTTTCTCCTTCATACCTTCTGAAAATGAAAAATTTTGAGCCAGAACTGCATTTTTGTGTAAAAAAATGTAATTTTTCATGTTCACTGCCCACTTGTATCAAAATTGGTGAAACCCCTGGGGGTTTGAAATGTACACTATACCCCTAGATGAATTCCCTGAGGGGTGTAGTTTGCAAAATGGGGTCACTTGTGGGGGGGTTCCACTGTATTGGTGCTTTGGGGGTCTTGCTAATGCGACATAGCACCCACCAAAATTCCACCAGAATCTGAGCTGCAAAATCCAAAAATCACTCCTTCCCTTCTGAGTCCTGCCATGCACCCAACTGGTATTTTTTGGTCACATGTGAGGCATTGCCGTACTCGGGAGAAATTGGGGCACAGATTTTGGGGTGCTTTTTCTCCTTCATACCTTCTGAAAATGAAAAATTTTGAGCCAGAACTGCATTTTTGTGTAAAAAAATGTAATTTTTCATGTTCACTGCCCACTTGTATCAAAATTTGTGAAACCCCTGGGGGTTTGAAATGTACACTATACCCCTAGATGAATTCCCTGAGGGGTGTAGTTTGCAAAATGGGGTCACTTGTGGGGGGGTTCCACTGTATTGGTGCTTTGGGGGTCTTGCTAATGCGACATAGCACCCACCAAAATTCCACCAGAATCTGAGCTGCAAAATCCAAAAATCACTCCTTCCCTTCTGAGTCCTGCCATGCACCCAACTGGTATTTTTTGGTCACATGTGAGGCATTGCCGTACTCGGGAGAAATTGGGGCACAGATTTTGGGGTGCTTTTTCTCCTTCATACCTTCTGAAAATGAAAAATTTTGAGCCAGAACTGCATTTTTGTGTAAAAAAAATGTAATTTTTCATGTTCACTGCCCACTTGTATCAAAATTGGTGAAACCCCTGGGGGTTTGAAATGTACACTATACCCCTAGATGAATTCCCTGAGGGGTGTAGTTTGCAAAATGGGGTAACTTGTGGGGGGGTTCCTAAATTTTAGCATCTTATGGTGCCTAGAAACCTACATGGTGCCTAAAAAATAATCTCATAAAAAGGAGGCTCCAAAATCAAGTAGGTGCTCCTTCTATTATGAAGCCTGTGGTTTGGTCAACGTGCACACTAGGGCCACATATAGGATATTTTTGAAAACAAAAGAATTGGGGGAATCAATTTTTAGTCACATTTCTCTAGTAAAATGTACTGTGTTCCTTAGAAAAATGTATTAAAATTGCAAATCTGCAAAAAAAATGAAATTTTGAAATTTCACCTACACTTTGTTTTAATTCCTGTGAAACACCTAAAGGGTTAACAAACTTCCAAAATGCTGTTTTGAATACTGTGAGGGGTGCAGTTTTTGAAATGGCATCATTTATGGGGGTGTCTCACATACAAGTCCCTCAAAGTCACATCAGAACTGAACTGGTCCCTAAAAAAATCAGTGTTTGAAATTTTCTTGAAAATTTGAGAATTTGCTATTCATATTGTAAGCCTCCTAGTGTCCCAAAAAATTAAAAGGAAGTTGAAATAATGATGGAAACATAAAGTAGACATATGGTCTATGTTAGTTATTAACTATTTTGAGTGGTATGATTATTTGACTCACAAGCAGAAAATTTAACATTTTGCAAATCGCTAAATTTTCCATTTTTTCACGACATTTTGGTATTTTTCACAAAAAAACACAGACTGTATCGACCCAAATTTACCACTAATTTGAAGTACAATGTGTCACGAAAAAACAATCTCAAAATCACTGGGATAAGTAAAAGCAAAAAAAAGTTATCCCCACTTAAGTGAGACATGTCAGATTTGAAAAAAATGGCTCTGTCAGGAACGCAAAAACTAGCTCTGTCAGGAAGGGGTTAATAGGATGAGAGATTCAGAAAGTGAGAGATTTGGAGAGAAATCTCTAGTTTTTTTAAAGCAGCAATCATTTACACTGCAAAACCAGTTTGACTTTGAAGTGTAAATGATTACCGCTTAAAAAAACCTGGAGATGACTTCCGGTTCCGGTCCCGATGTAGGCGGCTGCGGCTAACGAGACCTCCGCTACATCCCCGGCACCAACCGTCCCACTGCTTCCCCCCAAGCACCAGAAAAAGCCCCCACCCGACTCCGGAGCCAGCCGAGAGGTCCCCGCCGCGTAGTGAACCGCACGATCGCGGCCAGCACCAGCATCACGAGACGCCGCGGCGAGCTGCGGCCTGCAGCGGGTCACTCCTCACTACACGCTGAGCACCGGACACACAGCGTGCACCCGGAGCCAGCATCCAGGTACATCCAATGCACGGAGCCCCTCGCCAGCATCCCTAGGCGGGCGGTGACAGACCCGCTGAGCACAGTGCCGCACAGCTGCACAAGATATTGCACGCGCAGAGGACACGCTGCTCCACACCTGGTCAGCCATTTAGGCGCCAGACCCTCCCTACGCTATTAAGCCCTGCTGGCTACTTGCTAGAGTCATCTACTTCTCATAAAAGGCTCATCAAGACTGTCAGATTTATTTGGTAGCAGGCACATTAATAGAAAGCCTTGATAGAAAACCCTGCAGATCTCTCCCATTAGGGACAGAGCACATATAGCATTGGACCACTTCAGGGGACAGAGCCTGCTGGACAGGACATAATAGGCCACAAACCCAGGCCTACGCAACACAGCACCCATATACCCACCTCAGGCGGTGGATGGAGAGATTTCTCTCTCCACAGATGCCGAGGAGGTCACAAAAACCAGAAGAGAAGAGGGCCAAATCCAGCTCCAGATCACAGTCACTATCTAGATCTAAGATGGCCGCTGCACGCGACAAGACAGGGGATTCAACCTCACAGGTACTATTTTCCCAGGCCTCGGACACACTAGAGGGGCCCCCTGTCACCTACTCTGAAGTGGTGAAGGCTATACAAGAAACTATGGGTCCCCTGATGGAGGCACAGGCTGCCAAATTTAATATAGCTATTAAAGACGTTACAGCACAGTTGAAACAAGTAGCACAGACGCAACATGCCACCGAATGCAGAGTGGGGGAGCTTTTCCAGGATGTATCCACACTCAAAGAATCCTCTTCCAACCTCCAACAAACTTGTTATGACCTTCAGAATAAGATTGACGATCTTGAAAACAGATCGAGAAGGAACAACTTGAGGATTGTAGGGCTGGATGAGAGCATAAAGGGCCCTGACTTATATAAATTTCTACAAATTTCCCTGCCTGAGATGTTACAGTTATCAGACCAGTGCGGTGACATGGTGATCGAGAGGGCACATCGCCTGGGTCCGACACGCACCACAAGGGGAAATAGACAGAGGGTTGTGATATTTCGATGCCTGAATTACCTACATAAGGACGCTATATGGTCGGCATCCAGAAGACACCGGGACCTGACATGGAATGATTCAAAAATATTCATATTCCAGGACTATTCTGCGGAAGTTACTCGGGCCCGCAAGGAGTTCACCCCAATATGCACAAAACTATTCAACGCAAAGAGGAAATTTGCGCTTCTCTATCCAGCAAGACTGAGAATATTTGAAGGGGACAAGGTCAAAGATTTCACCTCAGCTGCTGACGCAGACCGCTACATCGCTGAACAAGATAATACATCAGAGACTGATCCTGACACCCAGGGGGCATCCGCCTCTGGGAACTGAATAGGTTTGGTAGAATAGATATTCTAGAGGGCTGGTGAGAGGCATGTATGGTTAGTCAAGATCTGCTACAGCACACGGCAGACTCTCACATTTTGGGCCATCTTGCAGAATATACTGCGGATAGAATTGCAATACTGGCCTCTAAAGTTAATTTTACTTAAATAATATGTAAAAGTATAAGGTATGTTATAATATATGTTAGACAAGAGTATTTGTAAGGGAGAGGGGGAAGAAGGAGAAAAGGAAACTACCAAACACAATGCAAAATTATTTAGTACAAGCACTACTGGTTGCATACATATTTACTATACAATCAGCTCAATTGATACAGTCAGAATAAGGTTCTAAGAATATATAACATTGTTAGATAAATTAGACTATTATGGGAGAGATTTATGGGGGGATTCAGGGGGGGATGGGAGGGGAAGGGGATTTCGTTAGGAGTTATCGTTAGTTTGGAGGGAGGTGAATAAGGAAGTTCTGATTAGAGTATTTTGTGACCCCCACGGGAGCAACTGCTTCATGATGGGAGGTCTTACTGTTTTTGTGTTTTTTATGTTGTCTGTGATGTGTCTTTCCCTAGTTTGTCTCTTTCCCTCCGTGTGTCTCCCCCTGGTGCGTTTAGGGTATGAGGTTCTGCGACAAAGGTATGTGTAAAGATCTGTGATGCTAATGCTTAAAATAGGCTCACTAAATGTGGGCGGATTCAATACCCCTGCTAAACGCAGGAAAATATTAACATACTTGAATAAAATGTCCTTGGATATTGCCTTCCTACAGGAAACCCACCTTATCCCAAGTGAGATTTTAAAACTTAATATGCTAAGATGGTCTGTGATGGCATCGGCATCATTTAATTCTAAATCACGGGGAGTGGTGATCCTTATCAGGAATGCTATTAACCATACAATAACGTCGACTGAGATTGATGAAAATGGTAGATATGTAATTGTGAATGTAACAGTGCAAGATGTACCATATACTCTGTGTAACATTTATGCCCCCAATACCAACCCCCGTGGGTTCTACGCATCCCTGATTGCCAAGCTTGAATCTATGCAAACTCACTCTCTGATCCTGGGGGGGGACTTCAATGTGGTGGCATCACAAACATTAGATAGGAATACACCCATGCCTAAACATAATCGTCATCCAGATAACACTATAGCTTCCCTATGTGATCAATTTCAACTGGTGGACTCTTGGCGTTCATGCAATCCACTGGAAAGAGACTACACATGTCTGTCTGCAGCCCATGGTACCCTTTCCAGAATAGATTACGTATTGATCCCTCGTCATATGTTTCCCAAGCTTGCTGACACAAAGATAGAAACAATTAGCATCTCTGATCATGCTTTGTGCTGGGCCCAACTCGCCGCCCAGGTTGACAAAGGCCCGATACGCCAATGGCGCTTCCCAGCCTACCTGGCAAACTCCATACAATTCAGAGCCATGCTGGAGGCGGCGTGGATGGACTTCAAGCACAATCATGCGGACTTGGAAATTACGGATCCTTTATTATTCTGGCAAACTTCGAAAGCTGTGTTAAGGGGTAATATTATGTCCTACTGCAGGAAAAGAGACAGAGACCTAGACAAAAACTACCTAGAAGCCCAATCCCAATTAACTCAGTCCTATTCTAATTTTAAAAACAACCCCACAGGGCCCAATAAAACACGCTATTATGAGGACAAAACAACATTTGACAATGTTCTGGCGGGCATAGAAAAGAAATTTAGTTTTCATAAAAACAGTAAATTTCACCGCTTTGGTAATAAGGCGGGGAAGCTGCTATCACATTTATTAGCAGGTAGACGCCCACCCACGATAGTGAAATCTATCAAAGACCCAATGGGAACTTTTAAAAAATCAAATGCCGATATATCTAAGGTGTTTTTTGATTTTTACTCCTCCCTTTATGCTGCCCCTACAATAAACATAGAGGCCAAGAACAATTTCTGGTTGAATCTCCAAATTCCCACCCTCTCACAGGCTCAAAAGGAATCCCTGGTGGCCCCCATATCAATAGAGGAAATACAATCGACAATAATGAAACTTAAGAACGGAAAATCCCCTGGACCAGATGGGTTCGCCAATGAATATTTTAAAATATTGGCCCCTAAAGTGGCCCCATCTCTGACAGCAATGTTTAATGAAATTATGGCAGGGAAAGCCCTCCCACTACATTTTAATTCGGCAGTAGTACGGCTCCTCCCCAAACCAGGTAGAGATGCGGAAGACCCAAGTTCCTACCGACCTATATCATTGTTAAACAGTGATTACAAATTACTTACCAAGGTTATGGCAGACAGACTTAAGCTGATCCTTCCCCATTTGGTACATCCAGACCAGTCCGGATTTATTTGGGGGCGTCAGTCGGTGGTGAACATTAGGAAATTACTAGCTGTAATGGAGTGGATTCGAGTTCACCCATCCGGGGAACAGAACGTAGTCCTGTCCCTGGATGCGGAGAAAGCCTTCGACCTAGTTACATGGGACCATGTATTCGAAACACTCCATAGATTTGGAGCCCCCCCCCAATTTATGACTCTGCTCAAAACTTTATATACAAACCCAGCCACGCAAATCCTCAATAACGGCTTTCTCTCACAACCATTTTATACAAAACGTGGCACCCGACAGGGATGCCCATTGTCCCCACTTATATTTGCCCTGGCCCTGGAACCATTGGCCATAGCCCTTAGAGCATCCCCTGCATATACCGGTATTAAAGTCGGTGGAGAAGAGGCTAAATTGGCCCTCATCGCCGACGACATGTTGGTTTTCCTATCAAACCCAAAGGAAACTGTCCCCGTAATAGTCCCCTTGATAGAGCAATTTGGATCATTTTCCGGTCTCAAGGTAAACTACAATAAATCTGAGGCGATGATCCTCTCTGGCCCCAAACCCTTGTCAGGCATAGACTCCCCATTGGCCCAATTCTCTATAGTAAAGAACACAATGAAGTACTTGGGCATCCGCATACCCCATTCTGTATCCGAAATATATTCGGCTAACTTTCGACCCGTGATAGCGGAAATTTCCGCACTGCTCCATAGATGGACCGCCCTTCCCCTCTCAACGATGGGAAGGGCGGCGGTCATCAAAAGCATAGCATTCCCTAAGTTAGCATACTTGTTACAAATGATACCACTTTCCCTTACCAAACAAGACTGCGCCATAGTCAAAACTGTGTTCTCTAAATTCTTATGGGCTGGCAAAAAGCCGAGAGTTTCTTACGCAAAACTGCAACTACCTAGGTCTGAGGGAGGACTCAATATCCCGGACCCGGCGACATTTAGTAGGGCAGTTTCCTTTAGATATATAACAGATTGGAGCTGGCTACACTCAACCTTCACCAACCGAGCCATCGAGGAAGCATTATTTGCTCCATATTCACCAATAGCACTAATACATACACCTAGGAAAATGATTAGTCAAGACATAAAAGATAATATTTTATTTAAGGACACCTACAAGGCATGGATATACACGAACAAAGCATTGAAAAGATCCCCCCAGGTTTCAAGATTTATAACATTTTGGGGTAACCCCGGGTTTCCCCCCGGAATGGACAACCCCCAGTTTTTGGCTTGGAGGAAAGCTGGTTTGGCAGCAATCAGGGATGTGTACGACCCGGGAGGCCATCTTATGTCGTTCGCAGACCTAAAAGAAAAATATAAATTACAACAAAATCATTTTTTTATGTTTTTACAAATAAGGCACATGATTCAGTCCCTTCCCCCGGCTGGTCCGGAGGGAGCGGAGACTGACCCAGTTGCCACCATCATGACACTGGCTCATACGGGAACTTATAGGCTTAGATACTATTACGCAGTAGCAGAAGTCACAGATGGGGGTAAGAAATGGAATAAAACTTTAAATGCCTGGAAATTAGAGATTCCTTCGATCCCGGAATGTGGGGAGGTCATGAAACACTGCCAACAGACCATGAAATATTTACACTCGGCATCTCTCCAGGAGGTACACTGGAAAATACTAAACAGGGCATATGTGGCCCCGATACAAAGAGCACACATGGTGCCTGATACACCAGACTCTTGCACCAAATGTGGTCAGAGACGGGCCACCTTTTTTCACAATCTTTGGCAGTGTGGCAGGATATCCACATATTGGAATAAACTGATAATGTTCATAAATAATACCTTCCAATTGAATGTAATTAAAAACCCTACGGCATGTCTACTCTTAGTATTGAATGAATGGGATTGGGGAGGTCGGAAAAAATCCTTGTTGCCCGTGATAACAGTAATCTTAGGAATAGCAAAAAAATTAATTATGAAACACTGGATCAAGAGATCAGCACCCTCCATTCTTGAAACAAAGAACACAATAACAAATATCTTATACATGGAGAGGCAGGCCACACTACCGGACATAGAAACGGGCGTTATGAGGTTTTATCGTAAATGGGGACCCTATATCGAGACCTTACCCAGTGCCACACAATCACAAATTCTAAGCTTGTATGAAAACACGTCATGGTATTTGGTGCGACAACTGAGTCATACATGAACAACTCACCCAATCAATATAAATGGAATATGGTGGCTCGAAATATTAAAGCAAAGCATAGTACCATTTCTAGAAATATCTTTTAGAATCTAAATGCAGTAGCCTCACTTCCCACCCTCCCCCACACCTTCCCTTTGTCTTGTCTAGTTTGTCCAAGTTAGAATATTAGTTTTCATATTATATGGAATTGGATTTGAAGGCGAGCAACATATTTAGTACCGTTGAAAGTAAAGTCAATATGTATTGATAAAAATATACCTATTGTGGCTCTATATTCTTATATGCATAAGCCTACACAATTCTGTATGTTTATATTTTTGTATGTTTGTAATATGTTGAAAGAGAAAATAATGAAAATGTGGTCACCCTGCGTGGTGTACTTATGTACAACAAGGAGTGATTTGTCGCCTTGATTTTTGACAAGTTTTACTATGTGACTTTCTCAATAAAATGTTTTTGAAAAAAAAAAAAAAAACCTGGAGATTTCTCACCAAATCTCTTATTTTCTGAATCTCTCATCCCATTAAATCTCACCCCCTCTCTTCTAGTCTACCTCAGATCTTCAGGATGAGATGTAATAATGTTATTCCCACCCAACATAAACAGGGTAATCTTAAAAAAATTGTAGGCCCTATGCAAAGTATTACTCTAGGGACCCTACCCACCCATTCGCGAGAATAATTGAAAATATTAATTTACCCCTTCTTCTGTCCTGTGCTTTTTTTCTATCTGCTTCCATACAGTGAATGGCTATAAGCGCTCTGATTGGTGGCTTACTCCAGCCCTCCACCAATCAGCATGCTGAAAGCCATTCCACTTTGTTGGGGCACGCTTATTTGATAAGAGAAGAATGTATTTAAAATATAACCTTTAATAAATACATTATTAAAATTGGAATATCATAACAATATACAGTATGTGCTCATAGAAAAAAATATTAGTCAGTTACTCCATCCGATTGGTTGGTGTAAGTAAATGATTAGCTCCACCTATTTGGAGTCAAAATAGCTCCTAAGGAGAATGTGAACGGAGTTAGCCGGTGAAAATATTTTGTATATTTTTGCTTGACTAATTTGAGGACTCTAGTCTCCCTGTAGTGATAAATAGTCTCTGCAGAACTTGAATTTGTTGATGCTGAGTTTCAATTAGGTAGTCTGGAGGACTAAAGAAAGACAGGAGTAGAAGGTATGGTCTAGGTAGTTTATGTGACATCTGCTTCCCTAGTGTTTGCCGGTCGGCATTGGACACTGCGGGTGAGAGTTTCTAATTAGTACCTTCAGACCAGGAAAGAAGATAGAACCGCCCAGATCTGCTGTTGGTGAATCCTTGCAGTCTTCCTTATTAACAATTCAGTGCAGGGAGAGGATCTGTGGGGATTCCAATGAGAGTCTGGAGCAACTGGGAAGAATGATAGTTATTTGTAAAAGATAGTACATCGGATAGATGGCTTGTTTCAACTTCTGCTGCCCCTGTGTGTGCCAATTGGCAGTGAACCTAGTGGTGAGAGTGTTTACTCTGTCATCTTATTACTCTGTGTCATCTTATCCCAGAGAAAAGTTAGTTAAAGAGAACAGGATCTGCTGTGGGTGTGGGCAGACAGGTCCCTCTGATGGGGTATACCAGCGAAGAGGAGAGCTAGTTTGGCACCAATGAGAGTCCTGGCAGAAGGGTAAGTTATTATAGTGAAGGGTATATTTATACCTGAAACAATCTAGGTTTAGCAGAAATAATCATAAGGTAGGTGCAGAGTTTTTACAATCACAAATGGCATTGAAATTTAAATAAAACATAATGATATTCCACAAAGTAACCTTATACCTTGGTTATATGTAATATGGGTTTGATAAACCAGGTTACTAATGAAGCATTTCATAATCAAAAGTTAATAAAGTCTCACAAATTGTTACTGCCCATATAATAAACCATACAGATACTTGCGTGGTTCTCTCCATGTGGGTCCAGATTGCACCCAGTGAATTAAATGTCCTGCTCAGGGACAGAGTGAGAGAGAGAGAGTGATACAGCATCAACAGATTCAAGTTCTGCAGAAACTGTTTATCACTACAGGGAGACTAGAGTCCTAAAATTATTCAAACAAAAATATACAAAATAGTTTAAATTCACTGGCTAACTTCGTCCGCACCCTCCGTAGGAGTTATTTTGACTCCAAATAAGTGGAGACAATCATTTACCTACACTGACCAATTGGACTGTTTAACTGACTAATCATTTTTACTATGATCACATTTATTGTTATAATGTTGCAATTTTAATAATGTATTTATTAAAGGTTCTATTTTAAATACCTTCTTCTCTTATCAATAAGCGTGCCCCAACAAAGAGTCTTTCTTCTCTTTTGGTTTTGATGCTTTGACTCTTACTGACTCTGGGTGCACCGCCAATACTGTGATTTAACTACACCGACAGGTGTCTCTGAACCGGTAACAAATTTTTGGTCTCTGCATTCAGTGTGTTATACAGTCCTGAGACACTGAATATATATATATATCCAGTGCGGACCCAAACCTGCCTCCGTTTTCTATGTACATTACATAAAATGTAAAGAATAATATCTAAGTATAGCCGACACAATGTGGATTTATATATTAGACCAGTGGTTTCCAAACTGTGTGCCGTGGCTCCCTGGGGTGCCTCGGGACACTTGCAGGGGTGCCCTGGGTTGGTGGTCCAGGACCAATTAAAATTATTAATGGCTAATTATTTATGAGCAAAACAAGTGCTGGTGGCTGGCAATTATAAAATGTGTATAAACAGAAGCAAATCCTGCCCTTTACCACATAACTGATCCTAAGAATCGCATATAAACCCAATCTAATAAAAAAAAATTTGACCTAGGGGTGCCGTGAATTTTTTTTTATACTCTAGGGTGCCGTGAATCAAAAAAGATTGGGAACCCCTGTATTAGACACAAGAAACGTATGACACTCTGATGGATTCTTCACTGGACTAGGACCTCTCCAATTATTGTATGTAGCAAGGCGAGTTACCAAGTGGCTGTAGGAGGCCACAATGATGACAGCAGATGTGTATCCTCAATTGTAGTTATTAGGATGGTCCAAAGAAATCAGTAAAACCTGCATGGAGATGTCCGTTGTAAAACCGCCAGTGGAGTTCCTCTTATTGCAGGTAAAAGAGGGATGTTTCCAAATGGAGAGTATTCAATGGTCCAATGGGTGTCCAGAAGAACATATGCAGTCCATAAACAGAGGTTCTGAGTGCAGTCTGTGTCAAGTAAATGTTTATAGTATAGCTCAACGCGTTTCTCTGGGTAAGTGGTATCTCAGTTTCCTCAGGAGCAAGGTACCTGCCTCCCAAGGAGCTCCTGAGCGACTGGCCTGCGGATCAAATGCAAACTGACTAGCCCTTCACCTTACAGCCAGTATCCAGGGACGCCTGTGGTGGTTTTACATCTCATGCTTTTGTGTCTACAATCACTTGTGGACATAATCGAATGGTGAGAGTCCTGAGATCCCTTACATTGTGTGATGTTTTAATTGTGTGTGAATAAAAGTATGTTCTACTGCACCATGAAGTTTCTCTTATCCGTTTGAGATTCATCAGCATCTAAAGAAGTGAGAGGAGTTCTTGGTTCCATTGTGACAAGCATATGTCCCTCCCCATAGGCGTGCGCAGCCCATTTCCTTATGGGGTGCACCATTGCTACTTAGTGAACGATCCTGAATCAAGCCCCTTGTTCCCTTCACTTCCCCTCACTGCATTCTCACACACAGCGCACTACTCCCTCACAGTATATGTCACACACAACCTTATTCACTTGTCCCCAGTCTCTGCACACATTACCTGCAGGCTTCAGCCAGGAGCCAGCCTGCCACAGTTCACTAGGTAGGCTGCAGCTTCACTAGTCCGTCTCCACTCTCCACCCGAGCACAGGACATGTCAGGGGCGTGGCCTAATCACGGACCTCCGTGGCCACGCCCCCTGGGAAAAAACTTGTGCTGAATGAGCCCAGCCACTGCAGCCAGGCCAGCGCAGGTACTGCTAGCCAGCCGGGGGAGGGGGCACTGTCGCTGACAGTCATTAGAGGTGCTGCAATTGTGCAGGGGGTGCCGGTCATTAGGAGGTGCCTGTGCACCCCTGGCACCCCCTGTGCGCACGCCTATGTCCCTCCCTACGCCTTATTGCCTACCTCATATGTAGACCATTTAATTTGGTACGAGTCGACTCCAGTTTTAATTGAACTGTTATGTACTGTTAAAACCATATTACACTATTGTGTTTTTTTCTTTTGTTTTTTGGGTTTCACCTTGAATGTTTGCAAAGCGCCTTGATTACCTACCAAATTCCACACGGTATTGTATGTAACTAACCTCTGGAGTGGTTCTCCAATTTTTGGGTTGTGGTTTTGGGGCTGCTATTTAAGCGCATGATATATTAGTCCAAATCTTTTGTCTTTGTAGAAACTGACTAGCCCAGCTGCCCCAGCTTGAAGGCCCCTAGAATCATGGGCTCCTGGGAAGCTGGCCCATCAGCCCCATATGTTAAGATGCAGTGGCATAACTAGATATTTGTAGCCCACATAGCAACTGTTTGTAACAGCCACATTAACCGCCAATGGAGAATTTTTTTTATATTTAGCACATGTAACTGTGACAGGGAAGGTGGCCCCTTTCAGCTGTGGGCCCCATAGCAGCTCCACTCCCTGCACCTGTGGTAGTTACACACTTGTTAAGATGCAGTTCTGTAATATATAAGGTGGGCAGAGCCTTAGGGGCAGATATTTCAAGGCTGGAGAAGAGAATATCAAAGGCAATAACACACCAGCCAATCAGCTCCTAACAGCCAAGTTACAGGCTGGGTTTGAAAAATGACAGTTGGGAGATGGTTGGGTGCACCATTAACATCTTCCAGTTTATCTCTTCTCCAGGCTTAACTATTTGAGTGCCACTGTTGCTGTGAGACATGTGCAAAATATCCGCTAAAAATGCCAGCGTCGCTCACAGCAACTGTTCGTTCTTTGGCGCAATGTTTAACAAAGCTTTTATTAATTGACTTGATTTGTTGGCAATAACTAAAGTGGGTACTCTTTACCTAGAACGGCGCCCATCGCGGTGATCGCGACATCGCGGTCAGTACATAAACGGCCGCGACGCGATGCCCGCGATCACCGCGATTTTCCCATAGGGAACAATGTTAAAAAGCCTGATTGACCGCGATTTTGCATTCAATGCCTCAATGCCCGCGATTTTCACATAGGAATCAATGTTAAATGGGCTACAGAGCCCAAATAGGCAGAATTAACCCTTAAATGTCCCCCCAATTTTTGTACGCCACCCCACGATCCACACCAACCCGAAGCGTGGCGAGCGCAGTGAGCCCGCGAGGGGCGGCGGTACGCGTCCTCCGACCTTTTCATGCCCTACTATCCACGTCGGCGTGGAGTTGAGAATAGAATAGTGTGGCGAGCGCAGCGAGCCACCGAGCCCGAAGCGTGGCGAGCGCAGCGAGCCCCGCGAGGGGACGCGGATACCTTCACAGGTAAACGCGTCCCCTCGCGGGCTTCACAGGTGTCCGCTTTTCGCCACGGATACCTGTGAAGCCCGCGAGGGGACGCGTATAACTGTGAAGGTATCTGCGTCCCCTCGCGGGGCTCGCTGCGCTCGCCACGCTTCGGGCTCGGTGGCTCGCTGCGCTCGCCATTCTATTCTCAACTCCACGCCGACGTGGATAGTAGGGCATGAAAAGGTCGTAGGACGCGTACCGCCGCCCCTCGCGGGCTCGCTGCGCTCGCCACGCTTCGGGTTGGCGTGGATCGTGGGGTGGCGTACAAAAATTGGGGTGACATTTAAGGGTTAATTGTGCCTATTTGGGCTCTGTAGCCCATTTAACATTGATTCCTATGTGAAAATCGCGGGCATTGAGGCATTTTAAAGTAAAATCGCGGTCAATCAGGCTTTTTAACATTGTTCCCTATGGGAAAATCGCAGTGATCGCGGGTAAACGATTTTTATGTACCCGCGATTTACCCGCGATGACCGCGATTTTTTACCCCCGACGCCCGCGATTCTAATCGCGGGCGCCGTTCTAGGTAAAGAGTACCCTAAAGTGATTCTTATTCCCTGACTTCGACCCTGGCATTTTTTAGCAGATATTTGGCACCCAAAGGGTTAATTCGCCTTCCCTTGAGTGACAGCTGAACTCTTCATTGCGACATTATTTTGCAGCTCTTAGGATTTTGGTGTCACCCTTCTAGGATTAGCGTCAAGCGATTTGGTCCACACTACCGTAGTGACGCCACTACACAGACAAATATGTATTTGGACTTTTCTAAAGTTACATAAACAAATTACATTAAAAGACAAAAGGTATTACATAAAGTTAAGTTGCGGTGCCAGTAGCAATGTGCGGAGAACAGTTATGTGCTCAACAATTCAACCTGTTCATTTCTTAAAATAGTAAAAATATTCAGCAACAGCTGTCAGCTCTTCCTGGTACACTGCGAAAACATGTTTGTTAAACCAAGTATTTCAAATCTAGATCTTTTTACTTCACAGTAGCTGACAAATAAGGTGGCCCAGAAACGGCAATTTAGTCTTCAATCTAAATTAAATTTAAAAAAAAAAATGTTTTTCTTGTCTAAATAATTTATACGTAAAATAATTATATATGTTTACAGATTGTATATTTACAACCGTAGAAAGAGATAACCAACTGGTTTGATGCAAGAAAAATGAGAACGTTATGGAATCGGCCCGGCATGAGAATGCCTTTGGTATACGAGGTAATATTACAATGAAGCTTTGTAATGAAATGAATTGTACTAATGTACTTTATAATGGGGGCACGAACTGACATTGTGCACTTTCCACAGCTTGCTCCCAATCAGTAGAATGAAGCTGAATATTACATAACAATCACTAGGTGGACGCCACCACGGAAACATGCAAATCACTAGTCAGGTTGTTTTCTTTTTTTTTTTTTTCTTTACTATAATTTTAATTTAAATATATTCGTACTTTAACCCTTTGAGTGCCGATGTTGCTGTGAGCGATCAGCAAAATATCCGCTAAAAATGCCAGCGACTGTTCTTTTAGTATAAATAAACACAAATACGACCGAGTCCATTCATTGAAGTTTAGTTAAATATTGCACCCAAATAAAGAACAGTCGCTGTGGGGGGCGCTGTAATTTTTTTACGGATATTTTGAGGATCTCTCAGAAAGGGTTAAAATACAAGACAACTAGGCTTCCGGTTCCGGTGTCATGCAAGCAGCAGCGTGAGTGCACAGCTCCGCCAAACGACCCGCTCACCGCCAACATTCCGGGCTACCCCCCGCTCTAACACTGACACCGGAGGCTTCCTGACACTTCCCCAACCCCGATGGAGAGACTCCCCGCCGGCAGCAGCCTCGCTCAGGCACATACGCCGCGACAAGAAAAACGCCGTGCTGAATCCAAGATGGCGCCGGCTCCGGGCTCAGCACCGCAATCCCCGGCCTCAAAGAAAACGGCTGGTATCCTGGACGCCCCAGGCAACATACAGGTACCCCGCGACCCTGAGGCCCTTGTAACATACAGGGATATTGTAGAAGTCATATCTGCAGGGCCGCCGAGAGGCAGGGGGGGCGGGTACATTTTACCTGGGCCCGGGCCTGCCAGGGGGGCCCGGGTCCCGACACAAAAAAAAAAAAAAAAAAAACGGGTTTTTTTTAAAGGGGGCGTGGCCACGGGTCCGCGATTAGGCCACGCCCCCGAATTAAGCCCGGTCAGCGATGGCTGTCCAATCATTGCTGTGGCCAGCCCCTCCCCTGGGACCAGCCACCAATGAACTGTGCTGCCCTACAGGCTGGTCCCTCCCCTCCTGTAACGCGACCTCATCCACGTCTCTCCTCACGGGCAGCTAAGCAGCAGCAGCAGCAGCTTCCATCCTGATCCCTCCCTTCTCACCCATTACAGGAGCTGGGCTGGGTGAGTGCATTGGAGGGAAGAAGGGACAGGGGTGGGGATAGCTGCTATAAGAGTTGTGTGATAAACAGAAGAACAAACAATACATGTCTCACTGTTATTTACATGTGTATGGGGGGGTTCTTTATTTTGTGTGTGTGTGTGTGTGTGTGTAAAACTATGTGTAAAACTATGTGTAAATGTGGCATACATGTATGTGTGTGTATTGGGGGGGGGGGGGTGGCTTTTATTTTCTTTATTTAATGTGTGTGTTTGACTCTGAGTGTGGGTGGAAACATCCATGTGCCAGTGTTCCATACATGTGTGAGGCTGCAGTTTTCTTCTTTATTGTGTGTTTGTGTGTGTTTAAGTCTGTCTGCATGTCAGTGTGTGTGTGTGTGTGTGTGTGTGTAACAATATGTGTAAGTGTTGCGCATATATGTATGTGTGTGTGTGGGGGGGTTGCTGTTTTCCATATGAGTGAGTGTGTTTGTGCAGAAAAATACAACAGTGCAGCATACATGTCTGTGTGTGTGTGGTGGTGGTGGTGGTGGGGGGGGGGGGGGTGTTTTCTTCTTTAGTGTGTTTGTGTGTGTTTGGTACTAAGGGGTCCATTTATCAATTATGGCGTTTACAATGCGTTCTGGGCGGAATATTACCGCCCAGGATCGCATTGTAAAGTGGAATGTATCACCTGCCAGTCTGTCCCTGTGATATGCTCAGCCGGAAGCCAGGGATCTGCACATGTGGTTAACGCTGACCCCCGCCAACCCAGCTAACCACACTGCCCTGGCAGCAGTGCAATCAGTATCCCATAATGCTACAATGGGCTATCACCGTCTCAGAATGGCAATAACCCAAAGATGCAAAGCCGGGCTGCCCGATGTTGATACATTGGGCAGCTTTGCATCCCCCATAAAAACCTATTGGGGATGTGGCCGGCAGAGGTGCAGGGGGAATCGCAGCAGGGATCGAAAATTCCTGCTGCGGTTCCCCTTTGGTACATTTCAGTGATACTTAATATTTGCAGCGAACCCCTGAAAACGGGTGTTTTGGGGGATTTCGCCGCAAATATGGTTTGATAAATGCGGCCCTAAAGCTGGCCATACACTAATGCGATTTGTCCACTTTTCACCCAATTCTGACAGATCAGGCTGAGAAATCGGGTGAAAGGTGGGAAAATTGCATTAGTGTATGGCCAGCTTTAGGGCCGCATTCAATCGGAGTGGGAAATTGGAAATGCTGCATGTACCCACATTAAGCAAACCAGGCCTCCAACATTTCGATGCCCATTTTCCATTTCATGCCCTTGTAGAAAAAGCGGGGCCACTGGCCTGTGTGTGCCCCCCGGGCTGAAAGTTGCCAGCCAGCCCCTAGCTGTCCTGCTCCTGCTCCAGTTCCTGTTTCAAAAGGTAATGCCGCCCGCAATGCATGGCTATGGACAGGGGGAACAGACAAAAAGCCTCTGTGTGTGTGTGTGTGTGTGTAACAGGCTGTGTATGTATGGATATATGTGTGTGTAACAGGCTGTGTGTGTGTGTAACAGGCTGTGTGTGTGTGTGTGTGTGTGTGTAACAGGCTATGTATATATGTGTGTGTGTGTGTGTGTGTGTGTGTGTAACAGGCTTTGTATATGTGTGTGTGTGTGTGTGTGTGTGTGTGTAACAGGCTGTGTATGTATGTATATATATATATATATATGTGTGTGTGACAGGCTATGTGTGTGTGTGTGTGTGTGTGTGTGTGTGTGTAACAGGCTATGTATGTATGTCTATATGTGTGTGTGTGTGTGTGTGTAACAGGCTATGTATGTGTGTGTGTGTGAGTGTGTGTGTAACAGGCTTTGTATGTATGTATATATGTGTGTGTGTGTGTGTGTGTGTGTGTGTGTAACAGGCTTTGTATGTATGTATATGTGTGTGTGTGTGTGTGTGTGTGTGTGTAACAGGCTGTGTATGTATATATGTGTGTGTAACAGGCTATGTGTGTGTGTGTGTGTGTATGTGTGTGTGTGTGTGTGTGTGTGTGTAACAGGCTATGTATGTATGTATGTCTATATGTGTGTGTGTGTGTAACAGGCTATGTGTGTGTGTGTGTGTAACAGGCTTTGTATATATATTTGTGTGTGTGTGTGTGTGTGTGTGTGTGTGTGTGTGTGTAACAGGCTATGTTCTGTATGTGTGAAGGAACAGGCTGTGTATGTATATATGTGTGTGTGTGTGTGTGTGTGTGTGTGTGTGTGTAACAGGCTATGTATGTATATGTGTGTGTGTGTGTGTGTAACAGGCTATGTACTGTATGTGTGAAGGAACAGGCTATGTATGTATATATGTGTGTGTGTGTGTGTGTGTGTGTGTGTGACAGGCTATGTACTGTATGTGTGAAGGAACAGGCTATGTGTGTGTGTTACAGGCTATGGCCCTCATTCAGGTTGGTTCGCTCCCCCGCACGTTCACATAGGGGAGCGATGTTGTGCATGTGCAGCCACTTTGTGTGAGCGGGTGCGGCAAACCGATTATTTGCCGCCCCGATCGCATGCAGCAGTGTGGACGGAAGCGTGGGGTGGTGGATATGGGTTGCGCCGATGGTAACTCCCATGACGTGGGTGCGTGGACGTGGGCAGCTGATGTCACCGGATGTCAGCTGCCCACCCTCTTCTGGTACAGGAGCGCCACAGATCTAAGACAGCAGAGACTGACAGATCTGCGAGCGCTTGAGAAATGATTTGATGGTCGGCGACCGCACTGCCCTGCACACAAGCTGCAAATCGATGATTACTGTATGTAAAACATCCGTTCGCATGCGTGAAATCTGAGGTATTTAGATAACCCGCAAAGCTGCAAATTTTGCAGCTTTGTGGTCAATCAGAATGACCTCCAATGTGTGTGAAGGGAACAGGCTACATGGGGCCCATTTATGACGGATCATATATGGAATGCGATCTGGGTGGGACCATACTGCCCAGGATCACATGAGATTAAAGAGGTTTAATGGACACAATCCCCCCTCTCCCTCCAGCCGCACATACCGCTGGCCATCACAATGCAGCTGCTCTTGGCGCCGGATCTGTAGCTTTGGGGGACACAGCAGATACCGGCAGCTCAGCTCGGCGATACTGCAAGTAGTGGCATCTGCTGCTTCTTGCCAGCAGGTTGAAAGAACTGTTGCCGCTTTCCCTGCTGCGTGTGTGAGCTTGGGATCCTTATACTCCAGAGGCGGCGCTTCAAATGGGGATGATCGTGCCAGCCACAGATCTTGGAGAGAGGAGCCGTGGGCTGGCCACCCCTGCTGTATGGCATAGGGGTCTGGGCAGCGCAGGGGGGCAGAGGGTCCCTGTGACGGATGGGCAGACAGCAGTGGGGTCCTTGCGGAGGATGGGAGCTATTACCTAGTTCCCATCCTCCGCAGGGACCCTGCTGCTATCTGCCCATCCGTGGCCACGACCCCTTACTCCCATGGGTGCAACCCATATCCACCACCCTACGCTTCTGTCCACACTGCTGCATACGAACGGGGCGGCAAGTAATCGATTTGAATTTTGGCTCATTCTGTGTAGCATAATGTGTAAGGGGCAAGTATAAGGGGTCTACTATTGTGTTGCATAAAGGGTATATGGTGTGGTACACACCCCTATATCCTTTAATGGCCACACCTCTTTTCTGTTGCTCGCCACTCCAGGGGGGCCCCGTGACGCTGTTGTACCGGGGCCCAGGATTTCTCCTGGCAGCCCTGCATATCTGCAGCCATGGCACCGCTCCTCAATAAGGCAGTTGCAGAGATAACCCAACAGCTGCAGCACCTGACTGTAAGGGTAACGGATAATGAACAAAAGATAGGAGCAGTCTCCCACGATTTACACATTGCTCAGAGGGACATTCTGAGGCTCCAAAAGGAAAATTACCAACTTTGGAATAGGATAGATGACGCCGAAAACAGATCCAGGCGAAACAACATTAGAGTAGTGGGATTGCCTGAAACAGTTAAAGGCCCTGATCTAGAAACATTTGTCTCCACTACCCTGCCACAGCTACTAGGCATACAGGAAGAATGTAAAGGCCTCGTAGTAGAACGAGTACACCGGGTGGGCCCTGCACCTAAACCACATGACAAGCGAGCACGTGCAGTTCTCTTTAAATGCCTCAGTTATGTGCATAAACTCTCTTTCTGGAAAGCATCCCGCAATGTCCAAACCCTGAAATGGGAAGGAAATAGTCTGAGACTATTCCAAGACTTTTCAGTTGAACTATCAAAAGAACGCAGAGCCTTTTCCCCCATCTGCTCGGCGCTAGTTGCAGAAAACACAGATTTGCCCTGATGTACACTCACTACGATTTCTCAACGCCTGATGACGCACGTGAATTTCTCAAAGAGCACTTCCACCCAGATGCTACAGACATCTCGGATTGCCCTGAATAATACCCTGATTGCTGATTTTTCTCCATGCCTCAACGCTAAACTCTCATGGACATACCACTAGTACAGTAACGTACAGCCCGTATAGCTCTGTAATTAATCCTGTAAACCCTTACTGACTTAGTAATTACGACTAAACTATATACATATATTCTCCAACAATCAAATCTCTAGTTAGACACTTCCTGTTAATTTCTGCGATGAATGTATTGTTATAAATAGACGCAAAAGTGCCAACTTATATCTCCCTCTCTCTCTCCCCCCCCCCCCTCCCACACCCCTCGCACCACCCAATTAGGAAGCCTCTCCTCAGATCTGTATACCTTTGAAAGCCCATTTCAGGGGAGTACCCAGTACACAAATGGGTCTAAAAAGCTTGTACTGTACCGTTAGTTATTATTTCATTGGGCTATATAAGGAATCAAAACCACATATCTAGAATTATAATGTTGAAATGTTACTCTATTACTGCTCCCGGAATGCCCATTTTGGTTCTAAAGAGTCTAGTATGTTGATCGTACTAACGCTAATATGTTCTGATGGTTCTATGTCTTGTGTTGTTTTGTCCCCCACTCCCCTATTTTCCTCTTGTTCTCCTTTTCCCAGACCAGACTATCCAGTATCTCTCACGAACCAGCGGAAGAAGACTAGATGGATCTTTCTCCCATTTATATATGACTGACCTTAAACTGGGCTCTTTCAACGTCGGAGGCTTCCATTCTCCAGTAAAGCGCAGGAAAGTACTCTTATATTTACGCAAACAGGCTCTTGATATTGTCTGTCTCCAAGAGACTCACCTCCTCCCCTCAGAAATCACCAAACTGCAGATGTTCCAGTGGTCAGTAATTGCCTCTGCACCATGCAATAGCAAAGCAAGAGGCATTGTCATTTTGGCATCAAAGTCACTCCAAATATTAGTCACTTCAGTTAACCCGGACCCGGAGGGCAGATATCTGGTGGTACAATGCTCAATCCAAGGAACAGATTACACGCTGTGTTCTGTATACGCCCCAAACAACTACTCTAAACCTTTCTATAAGAAAATTGTTAGCCTCCTCATGCCACATGCCTCGACCTCGCAAATCCTATGTGGAGACTTCAATCTTACTTCCCATCCATCCTAGATAGATCTAACACATCCAGTCATAGCAGAAAATTACCTAAATTTGGCATCCCTTTTATACTTAACTCATTACAACTCATCGACTCATGGAGAGCACTCCACCCGACTCTCAGAGAATATACATGCATTTCTGCGGCCCATAAGACTTTCTCTCGTATAGATTTCATTTGCATATCTGTCTCTCTTTTCTCCCAGCTACGTGACTCCCAAATACACCCTATCATACTATCAGACCATGCCCTTATATCAATTTCGCTGAAAATATCTAAAGAATCCTCCTCTTACAAGTCCTGGCGCTTCCCAACACACCTACTACACTCCCCAAATTCCAACCTTTCTCTTAAAAACCTGGCATGACTTTGACACACATAACCTACACACACTATCCGAAAACCCAGCTATTTACTGGATGTCGGCCAAGGCAGTACTTAGAGGAGCTATCATTACATTTGAAACCTCTCTAAAAAGCAATACACTAAATCTTACCTCTCCCAACAGGAAGCTCTAACCGACTCCTACTCAGCTTACCACTGCTCACCCATCCCCAGCACTTAAAGCCAAATATCTACATGACAAAGCACTTGTAGAAGAAACCTTGCAAAACATGGTAGACAAAATCCAATTCTCAGCCAATTATAAATACCATAAGTTTGGTAATAAAACCAGCAAACTCCTAACCAACATCCTTAATTCCTCCAGAGCCCCTATGATAGTCCACCCCCTCACTCTTCCAGACGGAACACTAACTACTTCAAATACTCAGATTTCTCACGTTATGGCCCAATTCTACTCCTCAATCTATAATGACTCCCAATCCACACCCAATACAACTGATTCTCCTATCACTACAGATCCAGACCCATGGCCCTCTCTATCTTACCCTCAACCCCCACAACAGCTTCTGGCAAACCTGGTGACCCCCATTACCCTAGAGGAAGTCACGAAAGCGATTAAGCACCTAAAGCCAGCAAAAGCCCCAGGCCCTGATGGCTACACTGGAGATTTCTACCGAACCCATATCGACAAAACAGCCCCAATATTAGTCTCAGTATTCAATTATATATTACAAAACAATGAAACCCCTTTTCACTTCAACTCAGCCATAATAAAGGTATTACCCAGGCAGGCAGGGATCTATCGAATCCTGGATCTTATCGCCCGATATCATTACTCAACTGTGACTACAAGCTCCTGACAAAAATCCTAGCAGATAGATTAGCTCTCACTCTCCCCCATATCATACACCCAGACCAAGCTGGCTTTATATCAGGTAGATACCCCGTTAAAAACATCCGAAAAATTCTAGCTGCAATCCAAACCCAATGTATAGCCTCCAATTCCTCTTCCTCAGATTTAATTTTATCCCTTGATGCTGAAAAGGCTTTCGACCTTGTTTTATGGCCACATCTTTTTAACACCATGTCAAAATTCGGTCTCCCCCTAAATTTATCTCCTTTCTCCAGACATTATATAAATCATCATCTTCCCAAATAGCCTGTAACGGATTCTTGTCACCCCCATTCCCAATTACTAGAGGAACTAGACAGGGCTGCCCTCTTTCCCCCCTCCTCTTCGCAATCGCCCTGGAACCCTTAGCTATGGCGCTTAGATCATCTACAAGATACACAGGGATCATGGTCAGCGGAATAGAACTAAAACTCGCACTTTTCGCGGGCGACATGATCCTGCTTATCTCAAACCCTCTCACCTCTATCCCAGCAATCATGGATATCATCTCCTCATATAGCCCTATATCAAGATACAAAATTAACATCGCTAAATCTGAGATCCTTCCGCTATCTCCTACTACCCCAGACATAATCTCTCATCCAACCCTGTCCCAATTCAAATTACAGCATACCAACCTAAAATACCTTGGAGTACTATAAAATAAACTTCACACCCATATTATCCTCCATCAAAACACAATTAGAGGGATGGAACAAACTACCCATATCCCTTCTAGGTAGAGCCACAGTGCTAAAATCTGTCATCTTCCCGAAAATATTATACCTCCTACAACTCCTTCCGTGTACTATCCCAAAAACTGATATTCTAACAATGAATAGACTCATGTCTAAATTCCTGTGGAACGGCAAGCGAGCTCAAATGGCTATACACAAACTCATGCTAAACAAATCAGATGGAGGACTACGCATACCAAACATTCAGCTATACTCATGGTCAGCCCACTTTCGCATAATATCAGATTGGTTAGCATCTACCTCCACGTACACCAACCTCGATTTAGAATCAAAGATATTTGCTCCCTACTCACCCTCTGCATTACTACATACCCCTGGGAAACTTATCCCCCCCCACATCAGAGAACATATTCTATTCAACAGCAGTTATGAAGCCTGGATTAAAATCAATAACTCCCTTCACAGAGATCACTCAATAACACCCTACATTCCATTATGGGGCAACCCCTCCTTTAGGCCCTCCCTACAAAACGCTCAGTACCTCACCTGGAAGCGCAAAGGACTAGACCTAGCCACCAAAATGTTCGACCCAGGAGGAACTATCCTGTCCTTCGCTTCTCCAAAAACCACTTACGATCTCCCCAATAACCAATTCTTTATGTATCTGCAAACTAGACACTTCCTAGACACAATCAGACCTAAAATAATGGCTACACAAGATACAGATCCTCTTCTTCCCCTATATATTCTCTTTCACAACCACATAATCAAAATGAAACACCTTTACGACATTCTCTTGTCTCACACAACCCCTACAAACCTGTCCTCATCCATACTCTCCTGGTCAGTAGACATTCCAGATCTCACTAATCCGCGCTTACTGCTTTCAGCGATCCCCTCCACAATGAAACTACTGCAGTCTTCATATTTGCAAGAAGTCCACTTTAAAACCATCCATAGAACATACATCGCCCCCGCCCAATCCAAACATATGTCTCCAGAAGCCACTGGTCGATGTCTCAAATGTGGCATGACAGATGCAAAACTATATCATTGCCTAAGGAGCTGCTCCAAGATATTGAAATTTTGGAGGATAATAATGAACTTCATCAACTCCATGTATGGCACCCGCCTCCCTCTTGACCCCCAGGTATGCTTATGCCTGCGCTTTGACCACTGGATATCTGCATCCAACTGCTCTCAATACATACCTCTACTCACAATAATTTTTACCCTAGCAAAAAAGCTCATCCTGACACACTGGATTACCCCTGCCTCACCGACGTTGACTGAACTACACTCCAGACTCTATCAAATTCTCTAACTCAGCATCCCCTATCTCCTTTCTCAAAAAATGGTCCCCTTACATGAAGATGATCTCGGAAACTCAGAAGATAACGGCGCTGAACTTAATATCGACAGATGAAGATTCACATGCCCCCTACTCTCACTAAAATCACGTCACAAACCACCAACCCTATTCCCTCATAGCGACAATCAAATCCACAAATGCTACGATAATATACTGCATAAGACCAACTACACACTTCTACAACTCTCTCCGACTATAATGACTACTGTGATGGTTGACACCCCCTCCTCTACCCTCCTCCATTACCCTCTTGTCTCAAATTGTCCCCCCCCCCCCCCCAGCAATAGAAAGTTGTCATAGATACTAATTATATACAGTTATTGTTACAACTCTGAATAAGTTAATATTACTTGTTAATAATGTGCACTTACTTCTCAACGTGGCACACACAATTTTAAATGTAGCGATGGAGCACACACTTGAATACCTACATGCTCCGCCAGTTTCCATTCTATGTACAGGTTTACCAGCTTACAACCCTGACATAGTTTGAGGTCATGTTATAATCATGCCTCACTGCGATCTCATTGTGAATTACTGCATTATTGACCATCTAAATGTACCCACTGTGAATCATATTCTGAAAACAATAAAAACTTAAACTCAAAATACAAGACAACTAAGCTGTTGGTCATTCAATGGTGGATTTAGGATGAAGATGCTGTGAAAGGACAACAGATGTGGATTAATTAAATTTAACGTTAAGCAGCAGAGTGATCGGACCAGAGCAAACAATGGCCCTTATTCAGATCTAATTGCAGTAGAAATTTGTTTGGAAAATGGGCAAAACCATGTGCGCTGCAGGCGGGGCAGATGTAACGTGCAGAGAGAGTTAAATTTGGGTGGGGTGTGTTGAAACTGAAATCTAAATTGCAGTGTAAAAATAAAGCAGCCAGTATATGAAAAGGACATCATAGAATTAGAAAAAGTCCAAAGGCGAGCAACAAAGCTTATTAGGGGAATGGAGAATTTAAGCTACGGGGAGAGATTAAGCAATTTGGGACTATTTACATTAGAAAAGAGACGTTTAAGGGGGGACATGCTCAACATGTACAAGTATATCAAGGGCCAATATAAGGAACTGTCACACACCCTCTTTTCTACTAGAAAGGAATCTAGGACATGAGTATAGATTAGAAGAAAAAAGATTTCATTCAGCTAGTAGAAAGAATTTCTTTACGGTCAGAACAGTCAAACTCTGGAACTCTCTTCCCAGAGAGGTGGTAACGGCTGGCTCATTAAATGCGTTCAAGGCAAAGTTGGACAAACATTTACTGGAGAAAAACATCCATGGGTACAAATAAGAAATATAATTTGTCTGTAAAATACCAGAACCTACCAAATCAGCAATGGATATCTATACCAGGTTGAACTAGATGGACGCAAGTCTTTTTTCAGCCTTACCTACTATGTAACTATGTAACTATGTAAGTATTTACCCTGCACAGAAACAAAATAACTCACACAAATCTAACTCTCTCTATACATGTTACATCTGCCCCCCCCTGCAGTGCACATGGGGCCTTATTCTAGTTCCCTCTTTCTGACAAAATCCTTCTTAGATGGACAACACCATGTGCATTGCAGGTGGGGCAGATGTAACTTGTGCAGAGAGAATTAGATTTGGGTGAGTTATTTTGTTTCTGTGCATGGTAAATACTGGCTGCATTATTTTTACACTGCAATATAGATCTCAATTTGAAGTAAAACTCCACCCAAATATAATTCTCTCTTCACATGTTACATCTGCCCCACCTGCAGTGCACATGGTTTTTTCCATCTAAGAAGGATTTTGTCAGAAAGAGTGAACTAGAATAAAGCTCTTGGTCAGTGTCGGACTGGGGCATGAAGGGCCCACCAGGGAAATGCACTCACTTTTTGAAGGGGTGTGGCCACCTGACCAGAGAGGAGTGGCTGTACACTATGTGATTTTGGGCCAATTTCATCCGATCTCAGCACTTTGGGCCAATAATCGGGCGAAATCATCCCAAAATCGCAGGTGTGTGACATCTGATCCGTAAATCCCCCACCCTGATAACAATGCCCATAGGTCCCACAGATAATAATACAGCAAATAGCCCCCCCCCCCCAGAAACTACAGCACATAGGTCCTCCACACACAGATAACAGTAAAGCACGTAGGTCCCCCCACATATAATACAGCACATGGGTCCTCCCCACCCAGATAATAGTACAGCACATAGCCCCCCCCCCCATATAAAACAGCACATAGGTCCTCCCCACCCAGATAATACAGCACATATGTACCCCCACATATAATACAGCACATATAATACACCACATAGGGCCTCCCCACCCAGATAATAGTACAGCACATAGCCCCCCCCCCATATAATACAGCACATTGATCCTCCCCACCCATATAATAGTACAGCACATAGACCCCCCCCCCCCCCCACATATAAAACAGCACATGAGTCCTCCCCACCCAGATCATACGGCATATATGTATCCCCACATATAATACGGCACATATAATACAGCACATAGGTCCTCCCCACCCAGATAATAGTACAGCACATTGCCCCCCCCCCCTCCCCATAGAATACAGCCCATTGGTCCTCCCCATCCAGATAATAGTACAGCACATAGCCCCCCCCACCACATTTAAAACAGAACATAGGTCCGCCCCACCCAGATAATGCAACACATATGTACCCCCACATATAATACAGCACATATAATACAGCACATAGGTCCTCCCCACCCAGATAATAGTACAACACATAGCCCCCCCCCCCCATATAATACAGCACATTGGTCCTCCCCACCCATATAATAGTACAGCACATAGACCCCCCCCCCCCCACATATAAAACAGCACATGGGTCCTTTCCACCCAGATAATACGGCACATATGTACCCCCACATATAATACAGCACATAGGTCCTCCCCACCCAGATAATAGTACAGCACATAGGTCCTCCCCACCCAGATAATACTGCACATATGTACCCCCACATATAAAACAGCACATATAATACAGCACATGGGTCCTCCCCACACAGATAAAAGTACAGCACATACCCCCCCCCCCCCCCCCATATAACACAGCGCATAGGTCCTCCCCACCCAGATAATAGTACAGCACATAGGTCCTCCCCACCCAGATAATAGTACAGCACATAGGTCCTCCCCACCCAGATAATACAGCACATATGTACCCCCGCATATAACACAGCACATAGGTCCTCCCCACCCAATTAATAGTACAGCACATAGGCCCCCCCATATAATAAATTACATAGGTCCCCCCACTCAGATAATAGTACAGCACATAGCCCCCCCCCTTATAATATATTACATAGGTCCCCCCACTCAGATAATAGTACAGCACATAGGCCCCCCAATATAATACATTACATAGGTCCCTACACTCAGATAATAGTACAGCACATAGACCCTCCCATATAATACAGCACATAGTAGGTCCCCCCACTCAGATAATAGTACAGAACATAGACCCTCCCATATAATACAGCACATAGTAGGTCCCCCCACTCAGATAATAGTACAGCACATAGGTCCCCCCACTCAGATAATACCGCACATATGTACCCCACATATGTACCCCCACATATAATACATGACATAGGTCCTCCCCATCCAGATAATATGGCACATAGGTCCCCTCCCCCCCCCCCCCCACACACACACAAGACAGCACATACCCCCCTCAAAAAAAATAAAAAGAATATAAAAAATACAGCACATGGTTAATTACCTACCAGTTTGCAGAGGGGGGCCAAAAGCACCTCACTCTCCACCAGCCGGGAGGAGACCTCCCGGGACTTCTACTTCCCCCGCAGCCCCAGAGGCATCCTGCAGCCGGGGGAGGCGGTGACCGTGCGGGTGGGGATCTGTGGTTGGGGCCCCAGCCTGTGCAACTGCAGACTCACTCCCATGTGCTGTGCTGGCGTGACAGCATCCCCTGCTTGTGGGGCTCCTCTGCCTACTAGCTTGCAGCCGCCGGGTCAGCCAATAGCTATTGTTATTGTGGCGGCGGCGGCGGCAATAATGAGCGATAGCCTGCAAAGGCCCCGCCCCCCTAAACAAGTGGGCAAGGTCAGAAATCACTGGGGCCTACCGGGGGGATCCCCTGGTTCCCTGCCAGGCCAGTCCGAGCCTTACATGGTTTTGCCCATTTTCCAGACAAATTTGTACTGAGATCAGATCTGAATAAAGGCCAATGAGCACAGCAGTATTTGTGTAGGCGTAGGGCAAGGTAGACAATGAAACTATGAGGGACAGTCCTGATTTATCACAAGTGCCTGAATGTTGCTGTGTGTCCAAGGGTGTAGTCACTTCCCATTTGTGGTAGGAACTTGTCCAATTTGTGATGTACGTACCTATGCCACCTCTCAAATATATTAGAATGGGAGATCGCTATTCTCCAATATGGCTCCTTCGTGGATGATGCCTCGTTTCCAAGATGGCCAACTGTGTTACTACTGTGCATGGTACTTGTTACTGCATACAGTGAGTTATTAATGGGTTAAACTAAACCTTATATCCCGAGATGACCAACCTGGCAATTTGACCTGGGTTATAAGAAGAGTTAAACTCGGGTCGCCCTGTGTATAATGGGCAACCCAGGTTTAATGTGAAAGTGCCAGACCCGGGTCGGAGCCACGTCAGACTCGAGATCCAGGGTCCAACCTGGCAATTGCGATGTCAAAGCGCTATTAGTGGGACATCTACTACTTTGCTCCAAGATACCTGCTGCTTTTACATGGTGATACTGTTGTTCCAGAACCCTGTACCAATACTCGCAACCAGGGGAGAGTCACTGGCTGGTAAGTTGTCATAAACAGGGTGGGGCAGCCTGGTGGAGGTACCATCAGTACCAGGGTTTCTCATCATGCTGCCCCATCTTCAGGCTCACGGCTCCCACATTGTGTGGGGAAAGACACTCTGGGGGAGATTCTCTAAGAATCTCCGCCCCCCTTTGCCGCCCATCGCATTTATAATTATCGCATATGGTCTAACATATGCGATAATTATAGCAAAGGACAGCTCTTGCATTAAGAGCTGTCCTTTGTGGTGAGAGTTGCCGGGTCCCAGCGGCTGCCCCCTCCCTCACACACCCAGCGCTGCTGCTGCTGCACCGGGCTCTCCTCCTCCCTGCACCCAGAAGAGGATCAGTGCAGGGAGGAGCTCACAGGTCCGGGCAGCACAGCTCTGTGCTGCCCGGACACAGGTGAGGGGGCGATGCGGAGCGGCGGGGGTCCGTGCGGGGAGGCGGGGGGTCGGCGCGGGGCGGCGGTGGGATGCGGTAGAAGCTCATTGGCTTCTATGGGGCATCGCCACGTTAACCCGGCGGGGGATGCTTACAGCATCCCAAAATGCGGTAAAAATTTACCATGCAATTTACCATGAATGCAAACCGCATGCAATTTGCATGCAATGCGATCCAGGGGCAGTGGTGCCGTGAAACTACACAATATGAATCTTAATTAAAATCATGAGAATGTGCTAACATCTAATATACAGCAAACTCCACCTTGAATTGTTTATATTAGAATTGTTTTTGAAATGTTTTTTATGTACTTACAGTTTTTAGTTGTTTTTTTAAATCATTGTAAGGTATACACTTATATACCTCATTAACATGTGGGTGGTACCACATTAATTTAGTCCACCTTCTGATCATTCTATAGCATTTTAGGTATAAGCGACTGTCCAAATAAAGGTCAGTACCAGAAGAATTCACTGATATAGAGGTAATACCTTGGGCAGATGGACTGCTAAGTGAGTGGAACCCTCAAGTAGATTCAATGTAAAGCAAAGTCTCATCCAGAATGAAGCTTGTAATATGCCAAACGGATAGAGCTGTTTATTCCAGAGCCGGTCGAGCAGAGGTTCCTTCAATCCTGAACTTGCAGCAAGTGGATGAGGTAGGTGCTCCTGGTGTGTTTTGCTGCCCAGGAATGGCAGTTGTATCAATGGTATTTTTTCATATGTCAAAATGGACCTTTTACACCACTGTCAATATGCAATAATGTGAAGGTTAAGGCCCTACAAGGTGGAAACACAATGTGCCTGCATACGTGGACAGTGGGAGACTACCACCAACAACACAGAGGACACTGCTCAGTAGGAGAACATCAAAGGACGATGCTTGAGGGGTGAGACTACTTATACTGTGATACAGATTGAGTAACCTTTATCCAAAATGCTCAGGACCCAAAGAAATTTGGATAACGTATTATTCCATATTCCATTTTTATATTTCAACGATGTGTCTTGAGGTATCTTGCATTTATGTTGTACAAACACATCAAACACATGAAATACACACAAATATATATTTTATTTGAAACAAAGTTTGTGTCCTACAGTATCTCAGGTACTGAAAGTGAATGCCAAGCAATCAGTTTCTTGCACATATTTAGTGCCAATTACATATCATATCCCCAGTAGTGCTGTTACAGATGTCCCCAGTAGTGCCAGTTACATATCATGTCCTCAGTAGTGCCAGTTACATATCATGTACCCAGTAGTGCCAGTTACATATCATGTCCTCAGTAGTAATGTAATGTTACAGATGTCCCCAGTAGTGCTGTTACATATCATGTCCTCAGTAGTGCCAGTTACATATCATGTACCTAGTAGTGCCAGTTACATATCATGTCCTCAGTAGTACTGTTACAGATGTCCGAAGAGAAGGGGTGGGAAGACCCGCACCATAAAGATGTTGGAATTGGTGTGTTCGATGTGGAAAAATATGCTCTTTTATGCTGGAAATTTTATATAATATTTTTCCTGGCAAGTAAGGGTGCTGATCCCCTGATTCAGAAATATGCAATAACAGTAGAGAAGAAAAAGTGAATCAGTTTGCAGTGGGATGCACTCCTAGTCCACAATATAAAATAGGGTTATACCCAAAGATGGGTGTATATTTTATTAGATAACTTTATTCTTGTGTTGTTTTTAAATTTTTCAATTTTTATTAAACTTATCGGCTAGCAGGTCAAAATAATGTAGTGGTGTTCTACAAATAATTTCACAATAATGTGAGACCTTAAGGTAAGTAGCAAAGATATTAAAACAAAGTATAAAGATAAAGAGAAAAAGAAATATTAAAGATTAAAAATCACTCTGTGAATTTGTAGCCAAATATAGTGGTCTGGTTACTGCTTATATTCACAGATATGCTAGTAACTGTATTTAGTGCCTGTAGTATTTATTGTATTAATATAGTTGTTATTCTTTCTGTCTGTTTACACATAGTAGTTAGATGTATTGCGTATGGTACCATATATACATGATGTACAGTACCCAACACAGTCCATAAATTGGATCCTTTTGTGTGGGAATTTGTGAGGTGCACTTATTTCAGTTGACACACGCAGCTTAGTGTAAGGGGTAGTCTCTTCAATCAAATCCGAGCTACTGCTCTGATTGCTGTTGATCTGCTACCCTCTATCCACACCGGGCAGTCCTAAAATTGGACTCACTCTGACATTTGGTATTATAACTCAATTGGTTGCTGTCACGTGTGCACAATATTGCTCTTGTGTCAGCTCTGTTTAATCATTCAATAACTACGTATTGTTCACATATATGCTGCATATTAACTACATGGTCGTATGCCCTGTTATTTGTATCTTTGACACATCCATCATTTAAGAACGTGCCACTCAGACCCTAGGGGATTGAATCCCTAAATTGCCCCATGTGGATGTCAGACCACCTGTTCATGCAACAATCGTTAGTGGTGCCCAGGTAGATCCAATCTGAGGACTGCCTTGTGTGCACGCTTTGATTGTTGTATATCACAGCATATATGTGAACTAAGCTGCGTGTGTCAACTGAAATAAGTGCACCTCACAAATTCCCACACAAAAGGATCCAATTTATGGACTGTGTTGGGTACTGTACATCATGTATATATGGTACCATACGCAATACATCTAACTACTATGTGTAAACAGACAGAAAGAATAACAACTATATTAATACAATAAATACTACAGGCACTAAATACAGTTACTAGCATATCTGTGAATATAAGCAGTAACCAGACCACTATATTTGGCTACAAATTCACAGAGTGATTTTTAATCTTTAATATTTCTTTTTCTCTTTATCTTTATACTTTGTTTTAATATCTTCGCTACTTACCTTAAGGTCTCACATTATTGTTAAATTATTTGTAGAACACCACTACATTATTTTGACCTGCTAGCCGATAAGTTTAATAAAAATTTAAAAATTTAAAAACAACACAAGAATAAAGTTATCTAATAAAATATACACCCATCTTTGGGTATAACCCTATTTTATATTGTGGACTAGGAGTGCATCCCACTGCAAACTGATTCACTTTTTCTTCTCTACTGTTACTGTTACAGATGTCCCCAGTAGTGCCAGTTACATATCATATCCCCAGTAGTTCTGTTACAGATGTCCCCAGTAGTGCCAGTTACATATCATGTCCTCAGTAGTGCCAATAACATATCATGTACCCAGTAGTGCCAGTTACATATCATATCCCCAGTAGTGCTGTTACAAATGTCCCCAGTAGTGAGAGTTATGCCCCTTTCCCACTGCAGGCTTTACACGTGTAAATGCCGTTTTTTTAGCCTTTTTAAACGGCTAGAGCTGCAGTGGGAAAGCTCCAGGTTGCTTTACACGGGTAACAAATACCGGTTTTTGTTACCCGTGTAAAAAGCAGTGTTTTTAACGTGTAAGAGCCGTTTTTTCGGCAGTGGGAAAGGGGTAGCCCTTACACGTTAAAAAAAAAACGGCATGGGGTCCCCCCCACTGCCGTAACCAGCACCAGGCTGAAGGAGCCGGGGCTGGTATTAAAAAAATCAGGAAACCCGACAAATAGGGGTTCCCTGATTTTTTACAACCAGCCCCAGGCTCCAGGTCCGGGGCTGGTTCCCAAAATACGGGGGACAAAATGACTAGGGGTCCCCCGTATTTTAAGAACCAGCCCCAGACCAAACAAGCCAGCAGGGTAATGTCACAGCCGGGGGACACTTATAATATAAGGTCCCGCGGCCAAAACATTCTCCCTACCGACCAGTCAGCCTGGCCAGGGGCCCTGGGGGAGTGGGGACCCCCCCAATAAAGGGGTCCCCCCCCTCCAGGACTTACCTGACCAGGCTGAAGCCTGGTGCTGTCCTCGATGCCCCTGGGCGGTGGGCATCGAGCTGATGGTATGGTGTAAAAAATAGAATAAAAACCATTGTCTTTTACTGGTGAACTATGAGTCCCAGCAAGCCTCCCCCGCAAGCAATAAATACTACAGGCACTAAATACAGTTACTAGCATATCTGTGAATATAAGCAGTAACCAGACCACTATATTTGGCTACAAATTCACAGAGTGATTTTTAATCTTTAATATTTCTTTTTCTCTTTATCTTTATACTTTGTTTTAATATCTTCGCTACTTACCTTAAGGTCTCACATTATTGTGAAATTATTTGTAGAACACCACTACATTATTTTGACCTGCTAGCCCGCTGGGTCTTGTAGTGCCACAGTAAAAGAAAGAGTTAAATAAACACACTGACACACGTGAAAAATAAAAGTTTAATACATACATAACACATACATACTGATACTTACCTATCTTGAGCCCGTAGGTAGCCCTGGTCCTGATGTCCTGGTCCGTGTCGGCGTCTGTATCCATGTCGGCATCCCTGCCGGCGACGGCGTCGGCGGTCCGGAGTCCGAAGAAATCCATTTGGGAAGCTGTGGAAGGAAACTATACTCACCTGTCCCAGCGCGACGTAGTCCAGGTAAGGTCTTTGCAAAAAAAACAAACCGACACCCGAACCAAGCGGACTGACGGAGACGCACGTGTGTTTGTTTACATCGTGCGGCTCCGCCTCCCGAATGCCGCTATTGGCCGCCTTGCGGCCTAGCGGCTCCTGATTGGCCGCTAGGCCGCAAGGCGGCCAATAGCGGCATTCGGGGGCGGAGCCGCACGATGTAAACACACCGTGCGTCTCTCAGCTGTCCGCTTGGTTCGGGTGTCGGTTTGTTTTTTTTGCAAAGACCTTACCTGGACTACGTCGCGCTGGGACAGGTGAGTATGGTTTCCTTCCACAGCTTCCCAAATGGATTTCTTCGGACTCCGGACCGCCGACGCCGTCGCCGACAGGGATGCCGACATGGATACAGACGCCGACACGGACCAGGACATCAGGACCAGGGCTACCTACGGGCTCAAGATAGGTAAGTATCAGTATGTATGTGTTATGTATGTATTAAACTTTTATTTTTCACGTGTGTCAGTGTGTTTATTTAACTCTTTCTTTTACTGTGGCACTACAAGACCCAGCGGGCCCTTTAATGCCCCGCAGGCTGGGACTTGTGGTTCTCCAAGTCCCAGCTTGCGGGGGAGGCTTGCTGGGACTCATAGTTCACCAGTAAAAGACAATGGTTTTTATTCTATTTTTTTACACCATACCATCAGCTCGATGCCCACCGCCCAGGGGCATCGAGGACAGCACCAGGCTTCAGCCTGGTCAGGTAAGTCCTGGAGGGGGGGGACCCCTTTATTGGGGGGGTCCCCACTCCCCCAGGGCCCCTGGCCAGGCTGACTGGTCGGTAGGGAGAATGTTTTGGCCGTGGGACCTTATATTATAAGTGTCCCCCGGCTGTGACATTACCCTGCTGGCTTGTTTGGTCTGGGGCTGGTTCTTAAAATACGGGGGACCCCTAGTCATTTTGTCCCCCGTATTTTGGGAACCAGCCCCGGACCTGGAGCCTGGAGCTGGTTGTAAAAAATCAGGGAACCCCTATTTGTCGGGTTTCCTGATTTTTTATTACCAGCCCCGGCTCTTTCAGCCTGGTGCTGGTTACGGCAGTGGGGGGGACCCCACGCCGTTTTTTTTTTTAAATTCTCCCCCCCCCCCCCCTATCTTTACACTGCTTAAACGGGTTTTTAAACGGGTAAGTGGGAATGTGACAAAAACAGCTTTTAAACGGTAGTTTACCGTTTAAAAGCTGCAGTGGGAAAGAGTCTTATGGCTCTTACCCGTTTAAAGACCCGTTTAAAAAAAACGGGTCATTACCCGTGTAGGCAGTGGGAAAGCAGCATTACATATTATGTCATCCGTAGTGCCAGTTAAATATCATGTACCCAGTAGTGCCAAATAAGGTGCCCATACACGCACCGATCCCGGCATGCGTTCTGTGCTTAACTAGCACACATCGCATCGCATCGTATGCCTTGTGCATGCGATGCGATGCGATAAAAAGCTAGTACAAAAAGTATGTGCAGCACATACTTTTTGTACTGTGCGATGAGGTGCCGCGGGAGCGCGCATCTCATCGCATAGCATCGCACCGCCGGGATCGGTGCGTGTATGGGCACCATTACATATCATGTCCCCAGTAGTGCTGTTACAGATGTCCCTAGTAGTGCCAGCTACATATCATGTCCTCAGTAGTGCTGTTACAGATACAGTAGTTTCAAACTCATGGCCCCCCAGCTGTTGTGGAACTATACATCCCAGCATGCCATGCCACAGTTTTAGCAATCCATTATATAAAATCTGTGGCAGGGCATGCTGGGATGTGTAGTTCCACAACAGCTGAAGGGCCATGTGTTTGACACCACTACAGTAGAGCTTTAGCAAAAAAAAATAGTTTTCACTTTCTGGATTGTATGGTTTTCAGAATTATTTGGATCACGGATAATTGGTTAAGGGATACTCAACCTGTACTAAGCAAAATATGCAGCAGGCGGTAATTATTAATAATAAGTTGAACCCTTAGTCTAGCGTGGATTTCTTTCTGCTTTCAGTTTTTGAAGATAGAACAAAGTTATACTAAACCTAAAAAAAAAGTTACACCACAAACATATTTTGAGCTAAGGGAAGACAGATAATACAAGACAAATCCTCCGGGGTTGAAATGACATAAAAACTTCTACCTCTAATATTGCACACCACTTGCGTTCTCATTTTGCTATGTGGCATAAGCTCAAATTCTGAAGTATTATATCACAACAGCTGTTGAATAAAATTATTTGTAGGACAACTCTACCAGATAGCATTTCTCCAGAGGAGGTAAGAAATTAATATTTGTGTATCTTATGTGAAACTTCACAGCCCATGAGAAAACAGAGTTTCATCCAGTACCTGTTAGAATTGTTAAATTAACATACCTGTTAGGAATTGTCTGACCAGATGGTGTGCAGTGCAGTGCTAACGGTAAACTCCAATTATGAATGATGTACAAAATAAATAGAATATTCTACTTCTTTCGTTTAAACTTGATAAAGAAAATCTGAATTCCATGAGATGAATTCTAAAACAGAAGGCTACGCCAGCACCTTGATATATATGAACGCAACAAGTATACTGAGACAAGCACATGTAGGGGGAAATTTACTGAAATATGAATATCCATATTCGTAGTCATTCGAACCCTTATAGGACCGTAAATTAATATTTCAGAATTTACAAAGGCCAGTATACAGGGATTCGTGTGCTTTACACTGGAGTATTAGTATTCTTATTCCAGAAGATTACATCGTAAGATTACAAACACCATTCATTGGAACGGTGATTCCAAATTTATTAACCGGACGTATGTAAAATAAGTCTTGTATTTGATCCGAAAATACACCTGGAAAATAATCCTCATTTTCCAGGATTATTTGGCTGAAGCCTGCACAGAACAGTGCAATACTGCCATGTGTAAAAAAAAAAAAAAAAATAGATAGTGGGGTTATGAACAGGTAAAAAATTGCATCGGATTGTCCGATATATCAGCCGATATCACATCCGATATATCGGCCTACGTGAAACTAAACAAGTACCAAATAATTTTTAAAAAAAGGCCCCCAAGACTATAACCTGCTCCGGGGTCAAATAGCTGGTCTTGGTTTTAGTTAGAAATTCATGGGCAATAGAAGTTGCGGTTCCCCAGGATATCTAAAAACCAGCATCAGGCTCATGTGCCAGGCCTGGTTCCCAAAATACGAGGGACAAAATGAATAGGTTTCCCACCTATTTTGATAACCAGTACCGGGCCAGCAGCAAGTAATGCCACACCTGTGGGAAACTTTTTATACAAGTTCCCCCAGCCAAAGCATGTGGGAGCATTAAAGGGCCCGCTGGTACTTGAGGTTCTAAAACAAAACCAAGAGTGAAATTGATTGGTTGGGGGAAGTTCCTGTGTCTCATGTCACCGGGGACTTTGCCAGTTCGGGGAGAGGAACCACAAGTGCAAACAAACACTTGCGGTTCGTCATTTTGTTTGTTTGTGCGTTTTGTTATTTTAAACCCCATGGTTTCCTACTTGGAATCTTTCAATCTACGCCGGAGGCCTTGGTAAGTATAATTTCCTTCCGCGGGTACTGCTATTGGAGTCTACTGGAGAAGAGGAAGGGCCAACGTTGGAATCCATAGGAGAGTATGGATGAACGATGGATGAATGATTGTAGTATGAATTAAAGTTGTATTTTTCTTATGTGTCTGTGTCTTTTTTTCACTATTGGTTTTGTTCTAGAACTACAAGTACCTGCGGGCCCTTTAATGCCCCGCATGCTGGGACTTGTGGTTCTCCAAGTCCCTGCATGCAGGGCAGGCTTGCTGGAACTTGTTGTTGCACAACAAAACACAATAGTTTATTCGATTTTTACACAATACAGTCAGGGCCTGATTCAGTCAGTCAGGGCCTGAATTTCCCCGCAGCACTGCGAATAGATGTTTTGCATAAACATCCATTTGCAGGCTTGCGTGCAGGCCCGAAATCATTCAATGGTCACGACCATCCAATGATTTTTGTAGCGATCACTAATCACAGTCAGTATGCAGTGATTTAGATTAGAGGCACCCTGTTCTCGGAGCAGCTTACATCTGGTAAAAAAAAGGGAGTTTATAGTGTTGTGAGTTTGGGGCGCACTGCTGCCTCCTGATTTATTCACCCAGATGAGATATCACCATATCTACACAAATGGAAAGCAAAAAAAGAAAGGGTGGGAGAATGGTGATCTGGTGGCACAAGTAATGATGCTGTAAATCAATATACAAAAGTGTACAAAAAAAAATTACAATGAGAAGATATAATACATCCCTTTTGATGATGGTGGTGGGTCCTTCGGTGGAATAAAGTTCATTTAGTAGGAAAGTACTGTGGTAGGTGTGTTGATTTTGTAGTCGATATTCCACTGTGAAGGGTTATTCCTTGTGCTACAATGTGATGGTGTTCACTCGATGTGCGTGAAAAATTATTAATAAAAAACAAATGTGAGGGGAGTGTATAATTAACATATATCCATTCTGGTCTAAATGAATCAAAAGAAGAAACTCCAAAAGATACCTTTATGTGTGGTACACCATTTTACACTGTGTGAGTAATGGTGTGCAGCATCTAAAACTATACATCTGATATATGAAAGTAACCTCTTTATACTTGCCTACCCTTCGCGTGGAGGTAAGAGCGGTACACCTGGAAAAGAAACCTCTATGTGTGGAGTCAAAACCACATCTTCTGTGAGTGGGGTACGCCTCCTAGAAAACCACCATTTAAAAGGTTATCTCTACGTGTTTCTACACCCCTCAATTAGAGGGAAGCAAGATACACCCACAGAGAACATTTTTTCTCCTCTTGATTAATTTAGACCAGAATGGATATATGTTAATTATACACTCATATGTGTTTTTTATTTATACTTTTTCATGCACATCGAGTGACCACCATCACATTGGAGCACAAGGAATAACCCTTCACATTGGAATATCGTATACTCGCAGGCTAGCTAACAGGTCAGTGCTACCCACCACTCCACTGAACGGCACCCCCCACCCCACCCCCACCCACGCCGGCATCCTCGAGGGGATGGATATGAGAACTGATGCCACTCCCAGTCCGCCCCCTTCCCACCCTGCCCTTGAAAACGCCTCAGCAAATGTGATACTCACAAAAGGCGTTCGCATACCTATACTTATGCATATGCACAGACTCTCCACCATTAAAAACGGGGCCAAATTTGGACCCGAACGAATGGGTTGCAGGAAGGTGGCCCAGGGTCTAAAATGCAAATACAGCAGGAGGCGTCTACAAGAGAAGATGCCTCCTGACAGCAGCATCGGATCACTATCACAACCATCACGATGGTCTCAGCTCAGGACTAGTCTGTGTAATCTGCAGATGTTAGGTCAGTACTGATTGGTTGCCATGGACCACTAGTTGGGCTTTGTACATCTCACCTGTGGCGTTATTAAAGGTTCATCCTTTTACCCGTAAAAAGTTATTTCCAAGAAAAAAAATAATAAATCTTTGCTTGTAATAAAAAATGTGATATGTTTGGTATCCTTTAAATTAGTGTACAGTATATAAAGAGCCTACAATTAATATAATAGAACTAGAGATGAGCGGTCCGGATTCCGTGGCATCCAAACCACTCCGAACAGCACCCCTTGAGCTTGCTGCAAGCCGCACTCGCGAGTTTTTGGCTTTGCTTCGAAACCTGAGTGCGCCCAAACGGCATAATCTTGCATCAGATTCTCGCGAGATGCCGAGTCTGTATAGGCTGGAAAGGGCTGGAAATTAATGTTTTTGAGGTTAATATTACTCTAGGGACAAAAAAAATGCAAAAATTACATGATTTGGGCGTTTTTTTTGTCAAAGCCAAATCCAAATCCCAGCGACAAATCCAAATCCAAATCTTCGGCCCTGGCGCCCATCTCTAAATAGAACACAAGCATAAACAAAGCGGAAATACAAGTAGGGTTCCTTATTTTTGGGGCAATGCCATACATGTAATTAGCATGAATGTAATCTATTGGTTACGTGTTCTGTATGTAATGTTTTTTTGAAGTTTACTTTTCTGGAAATGCTTCATGTCTCAGCAATATAACCTTTTGTGCAAGTATCTTTATTAACTGCGGTAGTTTCCAATTAAGTTTTATCTGTCATTTAAATCATCACATTTTGGATATTAATAGATTAAAGTAAGAATGTTAATTTGGATTCATTAATCCATAGCCAGATGGTAATAGGGTTAAAACCTGTGAAAATAAGAAAGCAGTAATACATTCTTAAAATTTAAAGGAACAAAATTCAGGATGGGTAAGATACGTTCACACATCTAAACATAGCACTAACAATGCAACGTGGTTATATACAGTAGATCGCGGAATAATAAAAAACAATCTGTTTCACATTTCTATTACTTCTATTATCTACATATGAGTCATTTATCTATCTATATATATAAAAATCGATGTGTGAATGTGTGTGTTCCCTATGGACTCCAAAATGGCTTTACCGATTTTGATGACATTTTCAGGCAATCTTCAGATTAGCCCAGCGGGTGATCCTGTGAAGTTTGGTAGCGATCGGATCAACAGAAATTATTAAAAAATTTTTGCCAATTTTCACCAAAGTTGTGCAACGGAACCAGATTGACCATCAAAAAATTGTCACCAAATTTAATCGAGGCAACAATCATCAGTGGCAAATTCAAAGACGAAGACGTACTGATTCCACGCATACCGATGATTTCCAACGATTTACCATTCAAATTCAAGCGGCTCCAGTTCCCTTTGCGTCTTGCCTTTGCTATTACCATCAACAAAGCATAAGGCCAATAGTTGACTATTGCTGGCTTCAATTTGGAAAATTCATGTTTTTCACTTGGCCAGTTGTATGTGGCTTGCTCCCGAATTGGCACACTGAAAAATTTATGTTTTTACTCCAAATAAAAAAAAATTATTGCCTATAGATAATTAGTGCTTCCCGTGCAAAGCCGGGGCGGGTCACTAGTACATGATATAATAGCTCAATGAAAGACAGAATAAAATTTTTTCTGTGTTATTCTGGTTCACTTGCAACGGCAAAATCACTCTCTTATAGACAAAACCATGTGCACTGCAGGTGGGGCTGATGTAACATGTGCAGAGAGAGTAAAGGCCCATAAACACTGGGCGACTTTGAGCTGAAAGTCGCTCAAAACAGCAGGTTTGAGCGTCTTTCAGCTCAAAGCCGCCCAGTGTGTAAGGCCCGGAGATGAGTGGTGAGAACTGCTGCGCGCTCCCGCATCATCGCCAGGAAAACCGCTCAGCTGCTGGTTATACCTGCAGCTGAGCGGCTTTGAGGATGGCTTTGCATAGCTCTGCGCTATGCAACGCCGTCCTCCCCCATCGGCGTCCGGCAGGGGGAAAGCCGCTCAGTGTGTATGCACCATGTGTGCATAGTCGCCCAGTGTGTATGGACCATTAGATTAGAGAGTGAATTTGCCTTTGCGAGTGAACCAGAATAACCCCCTAAATGTTCTATGAGGCCATTTTCAAATCTGCCACGTTTTGTCAGGTGCATTTATTTAAAGGAGTCATTTTTCCATTGCAAATCATACATAGGTTTGTATTGATTATCACTTTACCTTTTAAATCAAGTGGCCAAAAGCCCAAAGTGCCTGATTCAGGTCTGCTCGCTCAGCAGCGTACATTTGCGTGAATGCCCGCCACTTGAAGGGGAGGATGGGTGCAGGGCCATCTTAACAGCAGTGTGGGCCCCTGGGCAATGCAATGCACTGGGGCCCTTACCCATTATCCCCTCCTAGGGGTGGGGGGTGCTATCAGCAGCAGCTTTGATGTCCCACGGGTGGCAGGGGGTGCTCTATCTTCCACTGAACATGTAGGACCTGGAGCAGTACCTTCTGCTAATTACTCCTTTACTGCACAGGTGGTGGGAGGGTGAACACTAACGTGTGGAAGGGGGCACTAAGCTGAATGAAGGGTCCCTTGTTAATGACTTCCAGGGAGGTAGGGGGTGTTTTATACGCAGGGGAGGGTTGGATAATGGAGTGGGCTTAATATTCGTCATTTTCCGGTGGAAGGGCAGCTTGTTTGACTGCAGATATCGCTATTATCTGGAAATAGATTTCTTACCCTTCAATAGTATAACAACCTAGAGTCCCAACTTTCAGGAGGTGCTGGGGACTTGGCGATCAGAGATCAGGAGCCAGAGCAATCCATTTACAAAAATATAAAACTGTACACCAGAAATTTGGAGCTGGAGCAGGGACCGGCTGCTGGAAGGCTGATATCTCTGGTTCTGGGCATGATAGAGACAAGCCGCTAGTATCTAGAGTCCCAGCTTTTGGAATATACTCTTAGAAAAACTCTAAGTCAGAGAGAACCTGAGAAACATAACTGGGAAATGCAATTAACAGGTCGGATGTGGACTGCTGCTTTAAAGTTTGATATCTCCAGTTCCCCAAGGCCGATTTTCAAAATTCTGGTATCCCTGAAAAAAGGGGATCCTCAGCTATCAGCATTCGGCCCTTATACACCTGGGGCCCCTGGGCAAGTGCCCATTAAGCCCATACGAAAAGACAGCCCTGGATGGGTGGGTGGGACAGGCAAAGTAAAGCCTATTACACACAGCTACCCACACAGATCACATTTTCTAGGAATTTTCCATGTTGTATTATCATTACTATTATTACGGTATTCTGACCTCATTTACGGATTCAAAAACTGATGGTGCCACGGGCAGATTGTAGAATACAGGGCTCGAACTGTATATACGTTAATTATAACTGTTTTAAACCAGGAGTTTCTTGGTCATTGCCAGGGGTTAAAATGTTCATTGCCATTTACCCTCTGGCAGAGCAAAGCTATTTTATATATCAAAGATGTGTTTGACCCCGGAGGCATGATACTCTCTTTTGCTAATTTGGTGGAAAAGTTTCATTTATCCAACTCTGAATTTTTTATATATCTACAGTTAAGACATTATGTACAGTCCTTACCTCCACCATATGACTCTTCTATACCCGTATACCCTTTGACACCCTTAGCAGCTGTTATGAATACAGAATTAGATTGTTATATTGGGATTTTCTCCCCCTCAGACCAGATAGACTATGGGCGCGCAGCGTATTAACCCGGCAAACAGACCTAGCAACCCCCATTGTGGTAAAGGATTTACACAAAAATCTTCCTATGATTTTTAAATCTTTGCACTCCGCACAGCTACAGGAAACACTGGTGCGATTTCTTCACAGAGCTTTTGTCTCGCCTGGTCAGAGATCACACATGGTGCCTGGCACTTCTGCGAGATGCCTGAAATGTGACATGGACAGCGCGTTGTTTTTGCATTGTTTTTGGACAAATATTAAAAAGTTTTGGTACAAAATATTATGGTTCATCAACTGTACTTTTAAACTCCAGTTCACATTGGACCCTATGGCCATGCTAATGTTAAACTTTTCTAATTGGGATCTTTCAGGATCCTGAAAACTCCTTATCCCCATACTGTGTGTGATCCTCACCATTGCTAAGAAATGAATCCTTACAAATTGGACTGTCCGTTTCCCCCCTAGGCTTGATATGTTGCGTGCTCATTTACTTAGAATTGTACTATACTTAGAACCAGCGGCGGCTCTTACCTCTGTGAAGGAGGGGGGCTGCCATGATCCGGTTCCTCCCATCTGCTGCCGCACTCATGGTCCCCGCGGGGCAGGTGTATGCGCAGTACTGTGCATGCGCTGGCCCCAGCCTCTATGGCCTGCTTTTGCTGCAACCCCCAGAGGCATATTCAGTGTCCCGGGTCCGGTGCATGTGCAGTATCATCCTCGTACTCCGCATGCGCTGAATCCCGTTTTTATGGGCTGCCGCTCAACAGCCCATATAGAGGCATCCCAGAGGGACGGAACACCTTCCAATGGGACTGCCTTGGATGACTGGCAGGTCACTGCCAGTCACTGTGAAGCCAGAACAGTCTCACAGGCATCTGGCTTCACTTAGTCAGAGAAAAGTGGTGGATTTTACCTGGGGGAAGGGGGGGGGGGGGGCTGCAGCCCATAGGTAAAAACCACCACTGCTTAGAACGGTATTCTACATTGCCCAACATAGAGGAAGGTGGTATTCGATTCCATAAAAAGTGGGGCTCGTTTGAATCCTTAAGTCATGAACAGCAGAGCCGGATTAACAATGGGCCTGATGGAGCTACAGCTCCAGGCCCACTCTCTATATAGGCCCATTTTGTAGCTGAGGGTCAGGGCTTTCCAACGAGCCCAGCCCCGCGTCTCTAGCCCCCCGGGAACCGGAGATACTGCCAGGCAAAACTGGAACGTTTTCCCCATAGGATAACATAAGACCCACAAATTCAGACTCCCACCTGGTTCCAACGGCATCACAGAAGCTCAAGGTTGATCTCAGTCTAACCCAAATTGCTGGACCTTCAATCTGATACCAGGCTGGTCCATATGGGTTCATTGGTTCTAGAGATATTTCGTGTAAACCGATTTTTTTTTTTTTTTTTCATTTTTGAAATGTAATTTCATGGTTGTCCATGTTGTTTGAGGACAGATTTCTCTGGAACCAAATGGCCCAGTTTCACAGGACCAAACTCATTTGAAAATAATTCGAATCCCTCGTGTAAATGGGTCAGTTGGTTCAGAAGATATAGCTGGTTGTTTAAAGGGGGGAGGGTAGTTTTCTCTCCTCCTCACGCCAGAAAATGCAGGAACTAGGCTGGTGTAAAAGGGGCCAATCCGGGAATGTCCCTGCATGATCCTGGGTCAATATTCCTGGGTAAATCCCTGCATTTTCTGGTGTGAAAGGGGTATTATATCAAATAGCTGGGACCTACATTGCTCTGAATACAGCCGGGCAGCCCCCTGCTCTCTGTCCGGCTGTCAATGGCTGTCATTTATTCCTGGCGGCGGCTGTCCCTCAGTTACCACAAGCATGTATTCCCCCTTGGCAATGAGCATGTAATCCCACATGGCAATGAGCATGGAAACTCTGGCAATGAGCATGGAACCCCTGGCAATGAGCATATAGGTAAGCAGCACTTATGTAGCATAATTTTTAATAGGCATTATGGTGTTTGGCTTAATACGTAATGGACATTATGGTGTGTGGCTTAACATGTAATGGATATTATGGTGAAATTTTTAATGCACACCTTTGGCGCGCAATGCCCGTTTATGAATCATATTGTGCATTATTGCTCAATCTGTTTAGTATAGTGTGTATTTTGGCTCAATCCATGTGGCAGAATGTGAATTTTTGCCTTAATCTGTGTGGCATAACGTGAATTTTGACTCAATCCGTGAACCATAGTGTGAATTTTGGCTCAGTCAGTGTAAATTTTTTCCTCATTCCATGTGGCATGTGTAAGAGTATAAAGGAGTGTGTACAGTATAAAGGGGTTACTATTGTGTTGCATGATTTGTCTAAGGCAGTGGTTCCCAAACTGTGCGCCGTGGCTCCCTGGGGTGCCTCGGGACACATGCAGGGGTGCCCTGGGTTGGTGGTCCAGGACCAACTCAAATTATTAATGGTTAATTATTTATAAGCAAAACCAGTGCTGGTGGCTGCCAATCATAAAATGTGTACAAATAGAAGCAATTCCTGCCCTTTTCCACATAACTGACCCTAAGAATCGCATATAAATCCAATCTAATTAAAATAAATTTGGCCTAGGGGTGCCGCGAAAAAAATTCTTATACTCTGGGGTGCCGTGATTAAAAAAAGATTGGGAACCCCTGGTCTAAGGGATATATGGGGTCCGGTATGATATGCTGGCGGTCGAAATACCGACGCCGGACTCCCAACCACCGCAATGCCGACAAGGGGGGGCTGTGGATCGCTCCCCCTTTCGGGTTTGCTGCACTCACCAAGCAGAGGGCACGGTGCCTTGCTACGCTCGGCACACTATTTTATTCTGACTGGAGTGCCGCCTCACCCCGCAAATATCTTAGGACATCGGCATCCTGCGGGTGCACCTTTGGATATCTCCCTGCATTTTTCCTATGTCAGCCCCCTGCTTTTTCCAGGCATATATAATTAGTTGAAAGTATTTACAAAAATAGAGACACACCCATGAGCAGATCACCCAACCAGAACACTGGTCACGCCCCCCCACATTATTAGGTGCTGGCCACAACCCCTATTATTGCACATAATAGGCCCTTGATCATTTTCAGCTCCAGGCCCATTTAGACCTTAATCTGGCTCTGATGAACAGCAAGACCAAATTATGTCCCTATTTAACTCCACAACCTGGAACACCTATTGCAAAATGTCTCTTTCTGAACACTAACATTCACCGACTGTATAAACCTGTCTCGTATCCAAGACTACTACTATATAGACCAGAGGAGCCTTTTCCTATGTCCCACCCTTTCCCATCCCCCTCCCACCCCGTATTTTCTTTAATGTTTCTTCTATTTGTTTATAATTTTGATATATTCAGTACTGCCTATAGTTGATGGTTTATCGCTTATATAGTATACTAGCTAATGTAGCACTACCCTTTTTAGATTATACGTCACTTGTCGTCTACCCACAGAGATTCTATTCTCCCGAACTAAATGTCCTAGTGAATATTTGCTTTATTGTTTAGAAAAGGTCTTTTGCCCTAAGCCTACTTTCCATCATGATGATGTGAGGTTACGCCCATACAGTTATTCTTCATGTTAGGACTTGTGACTTCCTCAAACCACCAACACATGTTTGCCTTTGTACAATTCTTTTTATTTGTACTGTACTATTTCTCTATACTGAATGGTAAACAGAAAAAATCCAATAAAAATATTTTCCAAATATTTTCTCATTGCCAGGTAGTTACATGCTCATTGCCTGGGGTTTCTTGCTCATTGTCAGGAGGTTACATGCTTGTTGCCAGGGTTTTCATGTTCACTGCCTTGTTTGTTGCCAGGGGTTTCATACTTGTTGTATACCTCCCAACTGTCCTGATTAAAGTTAGTCTGTTCTGCTAATTGTAGACTGACCCAATGTTCCTCCAATGAGTTGCAGTGTGCCGTGGGGCGGGCGAGCACTTGGGGGGAGTTGGAGATCACCGCTCTTCATTCAGTGCGGGCACATGCACACGCAGGGGCGTGTGAGGCACCGCTGCAAACCAGGCAGGTGTGTGATGCGGCCGCCAATTTTTTTGGGGGGTAATGCTGCCACCGCCGAGTCCGGGGAGGATCACTACTGCAACTGGGGGGGATATCAGACCGGCCCCACGGCTCACCTGCTCCACGGGTTGAGGGGGAACCTGCTCCCAAGTCCCGAGTGCCGCCCTCCAGGCAAATTCCTAAAGCTGCCTAGAGGTAGCGCCGGCCCTGTGCACACGGCATCTATTCAGTGCAGGCAGGGAGACATGGGCCGCCCAGCTGCTTGGGGGGAATGCTGGGCATGCCTCTGAAGTGACTAAAACAGGGGTTGCAGCACCAAGCCATGCCTCCTCTGACAGAGACCCCACCCTCCTGGCTTGTAGCTACAGATCTTCTCGGGATGGCCGCAATGATTGCCACAAACATTAAATCATAATTAATTCAATAGTCCCATTGGACATAGTGATACAAATAGCTCTGTAAATCGTCAATATAAATAAAGTTAGCAAAAGTTTGGTGCTCTCCTCTGTGCCGTTAGCTTGCTTTAAACTCTGTGCAGCAGGAAGACCGAGCCGTAAATCTGTTGACCATTTTAGTTGCTAAGAAACTGAATTATGGCAGACAGTTCAGCAGAGCAATATCTTCTAACCTCATTGGAAGTAAGTATTAGGAAGGGACATGCAAACTGCTAGATCTCAGATAACATAGTTTTAAAAGTTAAACACAGAACTCATCTATTATTTCTGTCATCGGCCAATTTTCCAGCAGAAAATAATCAAAATGTGAAACCTTTATTCCTCTGTTGGTTTCTTTCCCTAAAAAGTTTTTATTTTTTATTTTTTTTTAAACACTGTTTCGTTAGTAATAAAAAAGAAATATTTGTTGGACACGTAATTACAGTGTAACACAATAAGGTTTATTTATGAACATGTAAAATTAGAATGATAACTACCATGAAAATCCCTTGCGCATTCCCACCGAACTGGTCATTTACGCTCTGAAATGCATGGTCGGGTTCTCTCTGTAACCTTGTTTGTAACTGCCTGATTCTGTAAGGATCGGCGCCCAGTGCGGATGGTGCGGCTCTACGCATACGTATAGGTGACTATGCGCATGAGCAGATCCGAGATGTGAACGCATCCAGGGACTATTGCAGTTGTCAAGGCGTTCGTACGGGTAGGGAAAGGAAGGGAAGAGGGGTGGTTAAGGGGCCAGAGCAAAGGAACCACCAGCTTTTTATGGGCATCCCCATGAAAACGCTGGGCGTTCCCCTGGGAACACAGGTGGGCCGATGCCTGTCGGGGGCGGGAAGCTGACATCACCCACTTTCTCTTCGGCGTACTCCGCCGGAAATGAAAGTCAGTTTAGACGGCGACCATCGAATGATTTCTCTCCCCTTCGGCCGCATGTGAGGGGATGTGTTCGCATATGTCCCCTCACATGGTACCGAGAGGATTTGGCAGCGGGGCGGGCATTCACCTAGGCAGGGGGCGGTGTTAAGCGGCTTGCTAAGCAGCGAGTGAATGCTGGTTAGCGAGCAGTACTGAATCAGGCCCTAAGTTTTAAGTGAGTGGCGTTCTGATACTCGTGTTTTGCAATGCTGGTTGTTAAAATGAACAGGGCCACAACTAGGGGAGTGACTGTCCACTCCCATTTCCCTGTGTGGACACACACTCCCCTGTCAGATGCTAGAGGTGAAGAAGCACCTCTAGTGTCTGTCTTCAAATAGACGGTGGCCATCTTTGGGGTGGTACATGGTCCCTATGCTGACAGACACTCTGAACTTTCCCTCCCCCCAGCAGGTCCCGGCTCCAGCAGGCTAATGGGGTGGTCCGATGCACCCCCCTGACCACCCTGCAATTTCGCCAATGAGAACGGGGTCCCATGTTGTAAATTGAGCTCAGACTTGAGAGTGGATGTCCCTGGAGTTGTGGTTGATAGCTGGTAGGATAAATCTTAGGGACTACAGTATTCCCCTCTTTGCAGATGTGGTAGAGTCCTGAGGTCTGGTCTTGGTGTTAGGATACTCTTAAGTCCAATAGTTCAAATGAGAGGGCAAGATGGCTAGCTTGTTCCCATAATATAATATTTATATCATAGGCAATATGACTACCTAATTGGTACACCTGTGAGTAACCAGATTTCCTCTCTTGAAATAAACATCAACTTATTATTACATTTATATGTAAATGTATTAGAAGGAAACATTTTAATATATACATTCGAATAATAAAGGGATCTTTATTAGGCACCTAACCCTCTATACCTACTTCCGTCATCCTAACCCTACATTGCAGCATCCTGACCCAAACCATACACTTATACAACGCTTCCTAAACTTAATCCTCCCGGCCCCACCGCCTAACCCTAACTCTCCTTTGTGAGTGCATATACCTAATCCCCCTTCCCACAACCTAATCATAAGCTATAACGCCCCATCTCTGCTGCCTAACCCTAACCTTTACCCCCTACCCTGCAGCTTCCTGCTGGTACCTAAACCTACCCCACTTCCCCTGGCCACAGAATGCCTGCCCTGCATACTTACCAATTTGCATGTTGGCTGTTCCGGAGCCAGTGTTCTACTGGCAGTGCCGACATCGATATACAGGACTTAATATTGCTGCATATAGAAAACCAGGCATATTTTGTATTTAATATCTATGTCACTTTAGGTTGAACAGCCCAAACCATGGAAGATGCAAGGGCCTGAAAAGCGCTGCTTAGTAAATTTTACCTAAGCTTCTGTGCTAACTGCACAGTTTTTGCTTTGCTGAATCAGGAGAGGATGAAAGAGCACATCCATCTTGTTACCAACAAATTCAACGATGTTTAATTAATGGCTGGGAAATCTGCTTTATCCTTATAAAGAACATGTTTTAATTGCAGACTGAATTACACTGTTTAATAAGAGCCACAAAGCAATTGATCACAGCTAATAGTGGGAAGTTGTAGTTGCACTTCTGCAGGGTAAAGCTAATGTCTGTCTATTTCGCCTTTACGGAGCCGTTTGCTTGCTGGTATTGATTTGCTATAGACTTTCTGCAGGAGTAAGGGGAACAGAAGTTTATTAAAAGATTGTTTTCTCCTTACCCTGGGATCTGGTATTCATTTTCCAGCTGCCTCTTCTACTGAGGAATTGTCTCCAAAGCATCATCAAGAACTATTTCATATAATGTTGCTTGTAGCCTCACATCCTAGAACTTCAAGAATCAAATAATACATTTTTAATATGTTTAATGGCAGAGAAATCTTACATTCAGATTTGGTTTTTGTTTTTTAAGATTTTTAATAGATAATTGCTTTAAATCACCTAAATAATCGAAGCAACTACTCGGGGACTGTTCCAATACTGACTGGTAAATTTGTAGCCAGAACGGACTGTTTTTTTAAATACTGACTGTTAACCACTTGCAGAAATCTCTCTGCAGTAGAATCCTGCTTGACATAGCAAGATGATTTGTTATTTGTCATTGCAGGGGGGGGGGGGGGGCAATGGGTAGTAAATTGTGGTATGAGGGGGTGTGTATCAGAGGTGATGAAAATATAGTTTTACTGTCTGATTTTAGTCTGTTAACTATACAGCAATATGCAGCAATATACTGTATATTAAAATAATATGTTTTAAAGTGTTTTGCTTCTGACAGATGTATTTCCTCGAAGGGCAAAGACCATTATCTGGTTATATGAGACCAATGTTATGAGTGGTATATGTGTCAACATTAAAATCCTTGCTTAATCCTGGAACAATATTGTTCACCTAGCGTCTTAAATCTATCTAATCTATATAATCCATTTTATACATTGTATTTAGATGTTATTTCGGTACTTATGTATCTGGGCTCCCGTTTTTCTTATGAGACCGCGTCCCCACGCGGGGCTCGCTGCGTTCGCCACGCTTCGGGCACGGTGGCTCGCTGCGCTCGCCACACTATATAAAATCAACTCCATGCGTAGTTGGATAGTAGGGGTATGAAAAAATGGGGTGCATTTAACATGGGAGCCCAGATAATACATAAGTACCGTTATTTCTAACACTAAAATTTGAGGCAACTGTGCCTCCTACTGTTTTTTTACATAAGAGGTTTTTAGCCTATATATATATATATATATATATATATATATATATACTGTATGTATATATATATATATATATATATATATATATATATATATATAAAGTGGTCATGCAGAGGTGGGGGAACTCATTTCTCTATGCCACCTAATTACACCCCATCCCCCCCCCCCCCATTAGGGCCAGTGGTAGGGTTTTTGGCATCTCCCTGCAAATTAGAGTGCTTTTCTGTGAGAATTACTATGCAGGGCCAATGTGGAGGTTAAAATGTTCCACCTCACGATTAGACGTGGTGGAACTCAGTTCTACCCCATTCCCTCTCACTTTAACCCCTGGTTACGGGACCTCTAACTTGATAGGCTGCCAGCACTGCTGTCCACATGTCTTTTGCTGACATCTTCCCATAAACCATACTTGCTGCTCTACTCTTCATCCAACAGTGACCAACGCGTTCTCTACATTTGAGTTTGGACTGTCACCGGATCAACTGTCACTTTCCAAAATCTCACGCTTTTGTTGCATTTACGTAGCAAACTACCAGATTGTATAATTATGTGCACCTTTTAGCTATATTAACCCCATTATGGGCGTGGCTCTTGTGCTGTCTTCACTGTGGGGTAAATTTACTAAGATGGCAATTCTGTTGAAGATAGCCCATAGCAACCAATCAGATTGTATTATTAAGAAGTAGAATCTGATTGGTTGCTATGGGTAAAATCCCATCTTTAGTAGAACTCCCATCTTACCTTTACCCCTATGTGTTTTTTGCAGTCTGTACTGTGCATGTGCTTACAATTGGTTATTTGTGCTGCTCTGGGCATCTTGACAGCTTAGTGCTTGTGTACTTAAACTATGTGTCAGTTTCTCCTATAACCTGTTGGAAATATGTGTATAGAATGGATGATGTGGCAGAGCCCCTACACACAAGAGCAGATGCCTTACAACAACTGTATGAACAGCCTAGTTGCTTAACCAGTCAAGTGGTTTATTGAACAGCCATATGACCCTGCATTATACACTGGACTGGATGGAGTAGAGCTTGAGCAAAGGAGATGTCATGCCTCTCACCAGCAGGTAAGTGTGTGCAGGATGTGGGTAATGGTGCAGGATGTAGCTTAAAATAGTTTTGAAGAAGGTATATCATTGGTTTCACTGGACCAGACAAGAACCGCTACACAGTGACAAAAAGGAGCTGCTCATGCACAGTACAATGGTTTATGGATATCTGAAGTCATCCTAGAGCACAACCGTAGTAATATGGAGTCAGTGCAGTAGCGCACAACACTTTCAGCATTTAGTAGCTTGTTGGTGGGTTGTTTTTGTCTAACTGGTATCAGAAGGAAAAGCAATGGATACAAGTGGTTCAGGTGTAGGAAAGTGCTGAAAGGTGCAGGCCAGTGTCCCCACCCAAGAGGGAGGTAGTTGTACTGGTGATAATTCTGGTGTTCACTTATCAGTGCTGATTACAGATGTTTGCTTTTACGCCCACCTTTCTCTGTCAACCCTTTTTCTCATTTATTTAAAATATATTTAAAATATATTATTGACAAATAATAGTGGGTATTTGTAATTGATTGGCACATTACAGCCAACTTGCACTGCGGTCTGTATCAGACCCAGGTCTGTGGTGGATGGCATACAGTAGTAGTGTCCCTTTCACTTATGCTCGCAAAATAGTAGTGTCCCTTACATATTACATCCACACAGTAGTAGTGCCCTTTATACATTATGCCCACATAGTAGTAAGGTCTAGAGAATATTATGCCCACACAGTTCTAGTGCCCCTTACACATTATGCCAACACAGTAGTAGTGCCCTTTATAAATTGTGCCCACACAGTCTTAGTGCCACTTACACATTTTGCCCACACAGTAGTAGTGCCCCTTACACATTTTGCCCACACAATAGTAGTGACCCTCACACAGTATGCCCACACAGCTGTAGTACCCCATACACATTATATGCAACAGTGGCTGACCCAGAGACTAGCAGATGTGGGCAGGAGGCACTGTTACTGGTACCAGTGTCTGGCACCACACTACAATAAAGAAACTCAAAATAAACTACAACTACCAACAGCCTTTGCTAACATAAAGGTGCAGTGCTGAACATCAGTGGCTGCAATGTCCTGGGGGTGTGCTATCAACATCAATCCATCAGAAAGGGAGAATCGGTAACAGATTTGGAACCCTTGTGCAACTGCCAATTGAACCCACTGGAAGAGACGGCCTTCTTCGTATAGTGTGCTTTTTTAAATGAGCTCCATTGCTGAAGATAATCTTCAAGTGACTGAGGTTTTTCTAGTACGAACGACTTTGTTATTTATATATGGTATATGTATATTGGTTTGTGGAAGTGTTGTCCAAAGTGTTGTCCAAAGTGAGATATATCAGACCTAACACAAGCAATCTTGCCATGCCAAGGCAATTGGATGGCTCTTCTCCACAACCTCATTCATAGGAGAAAGTAGGAAAGAAGTATCCTCAGGCAGCAATGTTTGACCTCTATGGGAGAGATGTTGGTGCAGTTGGCATAACATTTAAAACAAGTCAGATGGAAAAAGTAGAATGTATATCATCTGTCTTCATAAGGTGGTTGTGTGCATTGCACCGTTATCTCTCCATAGAGGTCAATGACGTGTGTCTTGTATAACTATCCTCAAATTCCAAGAAAGAACTCTCTGTTGTATGAGACAAAGATTGATACTTTCATGAACAATGTTGTCATCTCTCTGACAAGCACCAATACATAACGATGGCATGTTTACCGTAGGTTAGAAATTATTACATTTTGGAACACTGTGAGCAACATTTTGTTGCCCCTAGCGGATTTGGTCAATATGTGCCATCATATGTGGTAATGTGCCATCCCCTTTATCATACATTCTAGGTTTGTTTCACATGCACTGTTTGTGTGAGACACACTTGCATACCTCCAAACATGACCCTCTCCAGGAGGGACACAATGCCCTGCTCCTGCACTTCCCTTGAATTTATGATTCACCTGTGGTGATGCACCTTCCTTTTCAATTAACCTGTTCAAAACAGGTGATGGTAATCATACATTAAGAGAGAAGTCCATGAGCAGAGCATTGTGTCACTCCTGGAGAGGTTCATGTTGGGAAGTATGTATTTGTTTCATGGGCTTCTGCACAGTGGGGGTTATTCTGGTTCGCTCCTTCTGGCAAATTCCTTCTTAGATGGACAAAACCATGTGCACTGCAGGTGGGGTAGATGTTACTTGTGCAGAGATAGATTTGGAATTTGCTAGAAGGAGTGAACCAGAATAACCCCCTCTGTCATGTATAGCACACTTACTTTTTCACCTGGCATGATCATATTTCAGGCCATCTTCTTAGCACTCTTATAAAGAGCCAAACTCTAACCTTACATGCCTCAGAGGTTCATCATACCCCTTCTAAACTTCGATAAGTCGAATCATGTTCTTTCATATGTCTCAGAACCCCATCATGCCCATTTAAATTTCTCAGTGCCCCATACCTGCCAACTTCTGTGTTGATGAAATAGGGCGCCCGAAAAGGGGTTGGGGCGTATGCAAATGAGGGCGCGGCTTATGCTAATTAGCCGCAACCTCATTTTCATACGAGAATAGATGCTGTGCGCACAGCGTCTATTCTATCAGATTGGGGGGTCTCCCAACTGCCACCCCCCGCAGCGGGACAATGCCTGAGGCGGGTGGGACAGCGGGACAGGACTCGAAAATCGGGACTGTCCCGCTGTAATCGTGACAGTTGGGAGGTATGGTGCCCCGTCATGCCCTTATCTATGTCTCAGAGTCCCACCATGCTCTTGATGCACCTCAGAGTCCCATGATGCCCCTTTATATGTCTTAGATCCCCATCATCACCCTTTATATGCCTCGGAGCCATTTGAGAAGGAATTTGCCTTTGCGAGTGAACCAGAATAAGGGCCAATATACATCTTGTAGGCAGCTCTGATGACAACTTTTGTAGTGAAGCAACACAGACCGCAGGTAGTTCATTAACATTTTAACACTTTATTGCTGCATTTGTTATCAGTATATACCCTCGCACAGCCAATAATATTGTATTTTGGAAAGGGAGCAAGTGTTTTCTAAGGAAACCGATCGTAACAACTTGCTTCATTAATAGGGTTTCCACCCTGAACCATATTCGCAGGGTTACCAAATTATATGCCCGTGTGGCATGTCTTATCTTGGTAAAATGTAGCGACTGTTTAAAGAAAGAATGACAGCACACCGCTCCAAAATCAGGTTGGCCATTCATACTGGGTCAAGCGACCAGCCGGTAGCCAGACATTTTCTTGATTCATCACATGGAGTTTCCACAATACCATACCGGATGATTGACCACATCCCTGCACCTTTACGAGATGGAGATTGTGGCGAAAATGTTGTTTCAATCGAAATCGCGTTGGACCTTGTAATTAAAAATGCTTGCTCCTCATGGTTTGAATAGCCATCTAGGCCTTAACTGCTTTTGAAGGTTTGAATATGTTTTTGTGTATTTAAATGATGTATTGTGTGAATTTTTTAGATTTCAGAATGTAAGCTCAAAACGCGTTGGGCCCTCTCTCCTAATGTGCTTTTGTCTGCCCCCCCCCCTGATTATTGCATCAGTGTCCTGTCCCCTGACACATCTGTCTTTATTTACATGTACTTATCCTAAATTGAATTGTACTGTAATTCATGAATTTCTTGTTTTTCGCTCATCTATTTATTGTCAGGCGATGCGGAACCCTTGTGGTGCCATATAAATAAACAATAATAATAATAATAATAAAATATTTGATTTTGTTTTCTTGGTACTTGTTTCCTAGCACGGCCACAATCGTATGGATCGTGTACCTTTAAGTTAAGGTACACGATCCATACGATGGACCCGATTTCCTTTGAAATCAGGTCCATTTTGCCGGCTAGGAGACAATATCGGGGGCATCGCGTCGGTCGGGACCATTAACATTGGTCCCGACGCGACCGACGCGATGCCCCTGATATTTCCATAGGCTTCAATGTTAAAAAATATTTTAACATTGAAATCGTGTCGGGAAAGGTAAAATATCGGGGGCATCGCGACGGTCGGGACCATTAACATAGGTCCCGACGCGATGCCCCCGATTTTTCCATAGGCTTCAATGTTAAAAGATTTTTTAACATTGAAATCCTGAAAAAATGTGAAAAATGTGAAATGGGCCAATATGACCCATTTCACATTATAGATGTCCCCGTCGTCACCCCACGATAGACGCCAACCCGAAGCGTGGCGAGCGCAGCGAGCCCGCGTCCTCCAACCTTTTCATTCCCCTACTATCCACGTCGGCGTGGAGTTGAGAATAGAATAGTGTGGCGAGCGCAGCGAGCCACCGAGCCCGAAGCGTGGCGAGCGCAGCGAGCCCCGCGAGGGGACGCGTATAACTTCACAGGTATACGCGTCCCCTCGCGGGGCTCGCTGCGCTCGCCACGCTTCGGGCTCGGTGGCTCGCTGCGCTCGCCACACTATTCTATTCTCAACTCCACGCCGACGTGGATAGTAGGGGAATGAAAAGGTCGGAGGACGCGCACCGCCGCCCCTCGCGGGCTCGCTGTGCTCGCCACGCTTCGGGATGGCGTCTATCGTGGGGTGGGGTGTACGCCGTGACATTTGGGGGGGTTGGGAATATTTTACATTGAATCCAATGTAAAATCGGGTCCCAGGGACCCGATTTACATTTCATTAAAAAAAAAATCGGGTCCAAAATCGGTCGGTCGCGTCGATCGCATCGCATGCGACCAAATCGCATGCGATGCGATCGACCCGATTTTTCCGACACGACCAACCCGATGTAAATCGGTGTGGCCGTGCTAGGAAACAAGTACCGTTTTCTTTTTAGTCATTTTTTGTTGTTATATTGGCTTTGTGTATTATATGGAAGCATTTTTGCGATGTGTAGTTATATATTCCCAGGGATACTATATTTGATATTATGTAATGATTGACAGGGGGCGTGCTTATCCGTAGCAAGGTGATGGCCAGTTGTATTGGCTTAACACTACGCAACATGGATGTGGACGCCCTTTGATGACATCACAATTCTCTTTGATCGTGCTGCACAGGACAGTCTGTAACCGGAAGTGCATTTCACACTGTGGGTGGCTATTTATGGTATACAATATGTTTACTTATTGTCTGTATTCCTGATGACAATGTATTAAGCATTGAAACATTGAAAACTACTGTACCTTGAAGTGTCTTTGTTACACATCCTGGAGTGCTGCATCTGTGGGTTTCAGGTGACAGGAGTGTCAGCTGTACAGTATACAGTATATGACTTGTTGTTACATTGGTATACTTAGTGTGACAGGAATCCATATGTACTGTAGCATGATGCACAGATATGGGACTAGTCGAAGTAATAGGTACTGTATGTACGTTTCTTGCAATGTGAAGGGAGAAAACATTTACATAAGTGTCTGTTATTCTGCAATGTATCTCCCCTTTTTCTGCAACGTTTCGTTATTGTTGCCTGAAAATATCTTCAGATATCAGCTACTGTACAAGACTGCACGGAGAGAAGAGTAATGCTGCTCCGGCAGGATCCGCTCCTGTAGCACAGTTGCTGCTGAGTCAGCGTGTGAAAAGCTGAGATAGAAGGCAGAACTTCTTTAATTAGTTTTAATACTTGCTGGAAGCCACCAAAACAGCAAAGGAGATAAATGAACATATACTTTTCTTCTATAATTAAGACAGAGCTGCGCCTCAGTGCTGGGATAAAACATTAGATTGTATCTAGGGTACAAATAAGGAAACAAACTGTTTCAACTCATTTTAAATTTCATTGACAATTCTATAATAATATTATTACCATACGGCATACTTACCAACTCTCCCTGATTGTCAGGGAGACTCCCTGAATAACAGCAATCTCCGTGACTCCCTGAATATTCTAGAAATCTCCCTGATTGCACTTTACCACTCATTATGCAACTGCTATATTCTTAGGAGATTACAGATATATAAACTGAAATATCATTAGCGCCATTTCCCTGCATTGGTTATAAGACATAATGCGGCAGATGTTTAGCCTGGTGAGGTCTGGTGAAGAGATAAACTGGAGATAAAGTGGAGATACAGTAAAGTGGAAGGAGATAACGCACCAGCCAATCAGCTGTGTTTGAAATATGACAGTTGGAAGTTGATTGGCTGGGGATTTATCTCCTTCCACTTTATCGCCACTTTATCTCTTCACCAGGCTTAATTCATCTGCCCCAATGATCCCTATTGCTACATTTATTTTTAAATATGGTTTCTCATGGCCACTTACATGGAACCACGGCACCGTGTAACACGTGATTGGCAGGCCAGAGCTGACGTACAGCTGCACAGCTGATGACGTGCTTCCAGAAGCCGCATGGGCCATAGGTTTGCCTGGTTCCATGCCGCGGGAGAACAAGTACCGGTGAAAGATGCAGGTCAGTATGGTGCCAGGGTTCTTTCTTTTTTATTGGCTTTTTTCTATTGTTTATTTTTGGACATAGGTGGAGTTTGTGTTGGAATAACTAGGATGTTATATGTGTTATTTAGTTGTACCATGAGGACGAGCTGAAGTTTAAAAAACACTGTGTCGGTGTCTACAACTTTAATAAAGAATGAGTGAAAATCCCTGAGTGCCGCCTCTGTACACTACTGTACATATAATATGTATATAGAGAGAGGTTTAAGGTAGGACCGAAAAGTGGATTAGTTTGATCTGACATATTGCCACACAATACTGTCAGAATAAAGGACTTTCTATCTATCTATTCTATTTCAGGACTGATGAAGGCACCCTTCTTCTTCTAATATTTGTCTGTGTAAATATTAATACTGTATGCCATACAGTATCCAGGGCCTAATTCTTCTTGGCTTGATAAGCAGAGCAGTTTGCTTCTTACCGAGCACTGAAACGCTGCCGTCACGCCGAACGCACCCCCCCCCACCACCGAATCCCCTGGGAACCATGCATGCGTCTGCTAGCAGGAGAAATCATTCAATGGTCGCCGACCATGGTCACCGACCATTGAATGATTTCTCCTGCCTTCAGAATAAAAGTCAGTCTCAACTTTTATGTCCATTGATGTCTGCCGAAAAGGGGGCGGGTACTGGTGTCCTGTGACATCACGCCTCCTGCCCCCGGCAGGCATCGGCCCATCTGCTTTCCCTTGGGAACGCCCAGTGTTTTCATGGGGATGCCCAATAAAATGCTGGGTGTTCCCATGGGCAAGCCCTTTTTCTATCCCTATCCGCCCACGGCCCTCCCTCCCCAACAAATGGCCCGGTGAGTGTGTCATTTGATGGCCCGGCGAGACTTTCCTTGAACTACTCATCAGTCCTGGACAAAATATTTTGTATAAAGAGTAAATTTTGGCAAAAGTTTATCTTAAGATTCAAAAAAAAAAAATCAGGAATTTGCAATACAACTGGGCACAGGAACCCGCCCCAAGCACCCAAGTGCAGGAACGCACCCAAACACTCAAGCGCAGGAATGCGTCCAAACGATCTAGCGCAGGAACGCTCCCGAGCACAAGAACTCACCCGATTGCAGGAACGTGCCTAAACACCAGAGCGAGTGAAGGCGCCTGACCACAGGAACTCACCAAACTCCTGAGCGCAGGAATGCGCTCGAATATCCAAGGGCGCCTACACACCCGAGTCCCAGAGATCTTCAGTTGCATCTTCCGATCTTCCATACAGCAGATAAGATCGCTCGAAAATCATCCGATCAGCCTGAAAATCACTGTAGTCACCTTTAGTTTGCTGAGCTTGTTATCATCTGTATACAACTTCCATGGTATTAGTATTTAGTATATTATACTTTTCCTGAGTATTTTTTTTCCTATTATTAGGGTTGAGTGGGTGGGATTACATTTGCTACTTGACGAACTGTACTTGAATCCCGCTGTCAGAGGAAGTTGTGTGTAGCGGAATAATGCTTCCCCTGCACAACTCACTTTTACTTTTTTTTTAAATGTCCAGTGCAATCTCCAGATATACCCGGATCAGCAGCAGCCCTCCGCCGTGAGTGGCACTTGCCCTTAAGCTCTGTCAAAGCCTGCACATTTCCACATTTGTTTGGCTGAGCATTACGGAAACAAACACATATTACAGCACAATCTGCGAGCTGAGAGGAGATGATATTGGTTGTCGGCTTTTGATATTATGAAAAAATAATAATTAGCATCAACTGACATGCCAAAGCAACAACATGAAAACCCGTTATGTAAATAAACCTTTTTTTTATTCCGAAAGGGCAGATAGAATGAAAGAAACTTCTGGTAACCGACGCAAAGAGTAAACGAGTTTTATTTTTATTCCACACACGGTTCTCTCAGGCTCCTCGTGTCTATCATAGCAGCTAATATATACATTGCAATATGGACTCCCATATGACGAACCTGTCCCATCATGTTACGTTTCGCAGATCCAGGCTTGTGCCATGGAAGAGCAGAGGACACCAACTAAATAGCGTTATGTTCACCACATTTTTAAGCTAAAAAAATAACAAACCACATGGTATAAAGGAGACTGAAATTGTCTTTCAGTCTCCTTTATACCATGTGGGGGTATTCAATTAGGTGGCAATTTTGAAAAACTGTCCCTTTTCAACGATTTTACATACTCTATGACCTATTCAATTAAACTGACGACTTTTCACCTTTCGAAAGATCGGACATGGTTGGAAAACAGGTGGATCAGCGGATTACTCGCCGATCCTTGTGTTATGTGTGTGTACCCTTAGGGGTATACAGTATTTACAAAGATGGGAGTTCTTTTGGAGTTTGGATGTTGCCGATAGCAACCATTTAGATTCTATTCCTATTTATTTAGCATCTTCTAGACCAGGCATGTCCAAACTGTGGCCCTCCAGATGTTGTGAAACTACACATCCCAGCATGCCTTGCCATAGTTTTAGCATTCCCGAATAGCAAGGCATGATGGGACTTGTAGTTTCACAACAGCTGGAGGGCCATAGTTTGGACATGCCTGTTCTAGAAGATAATACAATTTGATTGGTTGCTATGGGCAACATCCTATCTATCTAACAGAATGCCCATCTTAGTCAATTTACCGCTTAATTACTATAAGCTAACATATACATCCAATTATCCTCTATAGTCCTCCATTAAAACATTATGTTCCCTCTTCTTAGGCCAGATGTACTAAGCTTGAAAAGTAATACAATGGAGAGTGATAAACCAGCAGCCAATCAGCTCCTAACTGCCATGTCACAGGCTAGGTTTGAATATTGGTAGGGAGGTGCTGATTGGTTGGAGTTTTATCACTCTCCATTCAATCACTTTTCAAGGCTTAGTACATATCGCCCATATATCCTATCTCTGTGTAGGATTTAAGTTTAGTAGCCCAACAAACATGGGGAAAGAGGTCGACAGTAAAAAGGTCAACAGTCATTAGGTCGACCACTATTGGTCGACAGGCCAAAGGTCTACACACCAAAAAGGTCGTAATAGACAAAAGCTCAACACAAGCAAAACGTCGACATAAAAAGGCGGCTATTAAAATGGTCGACATGAGTTGTTAATTTATTATTTGGTGCCTATGTCGACAAATGTTGCCACGGACACCGTATAACTGTACTTGTAACGGGCACTATTATATTCCCCCTCGAATCCCTGGATGTCCACTGGGATGGTAAAGTATGACAAAGTCCTTTTTTGGAGGGAAAAAAAACCCCAGAAAAAACTCACGTCGACCGTTTTCCTGTTGTGTTGACCTTTTCCATATCAACTTTTTACTTTTGTTTACCATTTGTCTATGTTGACATGTCAACCTTTTTGACATGTCGACCTAATGATTGTCAACTTTTTTACTGACGACCATGATAAGACCTTATCCCGGGAAAGATGCTTCATAAAATGACATTATACGTAGGCTGAACCAATAACACATTATGCTACCAGTGCCGACATATATATTCAGGCTGGAGCGCCATCTCATTTGTATTCAAAGCAGGCGAATGTTTGCAATAAAGGGCAATTTTCTTTTGTTTTCTTGACTTTTTTATGTTTTTTTTGCAGAAAATAAGAAAAATCTATAACCGGCGATGTCCATTCGGGGAAATGGAGATTGGTAAAATATATGCATTGTTGATTCAATTTTTATGTTTTTTCCCTTGTCATTGGAGATAGAGAATATGATCTGTTATATGTGAATGTATAATATTAGCGGGTGCTTTTCTGGGTATCTATACACGATCAGGGTTGTCTGTAATAGAAAAGCAAAATGTAGGCGATACAACAGTTGCATAATGAAATCATTTCATCCTCTCATCAGCGTAGCCGAGGAGTGTGTAAGGAACCAAGGTGAAATAAAGGCTGACCTTTCTACTCCTGTCTCTCCTGACATTTTCTTTCATGTACACTTGTTTTCTAGTTGGAGAAATGAGAAGCATTGATCCTGATTTTGGAAATCAGTCACAGTGGTAAACAGGAGCGGCCGTGATTTATGGCTGGCATGCTTACAGTACCATGGCTGAGCCACTCGCAGATTGAAAACCTTCCCAGAGACAGAGGTCAACCGAGTCTTACGGGTATCGGTGTTGTCCACTTTCATTTAACATGATACATTTGCACTTAATTGGAGTGTGCGATGTACAGCAGACGTGATACAAATAATACTCCAGCAGCGCAGTGCTAGGATCAGGCCTGGTGGAGGCTCATGGTGTACTCAAGCCCCTCCCATCCCTGCATTGTGCTCACCCGATCATTGTTTAGCACAGGCATGTCCAACGTTGGCCCTCCAGATGTTGTGAAACTACACATCCAAGCATGCTTTGCAATAGTTTTAGCATTCTCTAATAGCAAAACTGTGGCAAAGCATGCTGGGATGTGTAGTTTAACAACATCTGGAGGGCCAACGTTGGACATGCCTGGTTTAGCAGGTGGGAGGAGGTGGTGACATCCGCTCTGCCAGCACTGGAGTGAGACTTTATAGCCACCAATCACCAAATGCCCAGAGTAAGCCGGAGCAGCCAAGGTTCCATTGTAAGAAGTGGGGGCTTAAAATGCCTAAATGGGCCTAAAATGCAATGGCAGACTTGGTTACCACCACCCATTCATATTATATACTAGCGGAGGTACCCGGTGTTGCTCGGGTTTGGTTGTGCGATCAGCATTACTTGAACTTTATCCTTCCCATGTTTTAAGCTTGACAGGTCCTCCAGCAGACCCAAGAGATGGCGGACTAGTGTCATTTTTGTTGATGGGTTCTCACCTCTAGCCATAATCCCCAGACTTTCTCCGAGCACCTTTCTTTTTTCAATGTTTTTGGTGCATTTGCCTTTTTTCTGTATTTGTAGTATTTTGTAAAAAAAAAAATTGGTAGTTTTTGAACTTTGTAATTTTTTTATTATTTTGACATTTTTATTTTTTAGGTATATTATTTATTGAGTCTCAGCTGCTCTTGCTGCTGCCTTTCTTTTAGCATTAGAGGACACTCTGCCCAAAGATTGATTTAATTTAGGAGGTATAGTATAGTAGCTCACCCAAAATCCAAACCCTCACGATTTTGCTTCCCAAACCAATTACTACCCCTCCGTGAAGTTTTTCCCAGACCACTTTTTGGGCCCCCAGCAGTGTCGTGATTGCAGGTGTTAGTGTCTGTGAACCTAATCTGGACCCAATCAATGTCCTCTACTCCCTCTATGTTATGCAACTCTGCCATATGTTGCTTCCTTGGCCCACTTTGTATAGTGGGCGCACCACATTTTGGGGTGCTAAGGGTGTCCCCCCCCCCCACACACACACACACACACACACACAGTATTTTTTCCAAATTCAAGAGTTATGCTGGATATCTTGCTTCCCTGACCCACTTTGTGTAGTAGCCGTACTCCTTTTTGAGCCCCCGGGACCCATATGGGGGTGCTAGGGGTGTCTTACCCCCAAAGTATTTTTTCCCAGATCTATACTAAGTTTGGTGTAAATTGCTGCAGGCATTTCAGAGTTAAGATGGCCATACATCTACAGACAGATTGTCAGATCTGGCTGGTTGGAACAGAATCCTGGTAATGGATGAGAGAAAATGACAGTTGACCATTTGCTTTGAAATGCTGGAAAACTGCCAAACTGTCAATCAGATATTACCAGGATTTTGTTCCAACCAGCCCAATCTGACAATCGATCTGTAGATGTATGGCCACCTTTATACTGGATATCTTGCTTCCCTGACCCTTTTTGTGTAGTGGCCAGACCCCTTATTGGGCCCCCGTAACCTCCACATCCATACAATGCTTCTCACATACATACATACATACATACATACATACATACATACATACATACATAAATACATACATATATACATACATATATACAAGTGTGTGCACCATTTATGGTTACACTATTGGGCCTGACACTTAAATCCACAACTGATCATACATAAATTTCTGTTTATCAGATCATCCAATAGCTGTCACATGTGACATATTCATGATGCCTGCTTTATTCCTGCATACTACAGTATATTCCGGATTTCTTACTGCTATTCAGCCATGCAATATTTGTTATCCCTCTATGATCAGTGTTAAGTGGTCACAGCGGCAAACCACTGACTAATCACGGATAGTTCACACTCAGAATAAGGCGTATCAGACCCTAATGAGATCTTGCGGTCTTAGTGATGTGTCTGCAAGTGCCAAGGCGTTCCAAGCTTGTCTCGTTATTACCAGCAGCTGTCACTGTGTGCTTGACTTGGTGTACTGTGACAGATGAAACATCGTTACTGAATTATTAGCTTGACAACTGCATTTTTACATAAAAATTACCAGTTTAAATGGTACTTATCTATTCATGCAACACATGATATGGTGCATTGGGCCATTCTATAATTCATCTTATCTGAATGAAAGTACATAGGCGAATCTAGAATTATGGTAATGGGTGGTCCCAAATCCAAACACACAAGTAGGGTGGACCTTTGCGCGGCGAAGCCGTGCGTCAAAAAGGGGGGCGTGGCCTCATGGGAAGGAGGCGGGGCATCACAAAAAAGGGCGTGGTATTACACTTTAGACCACACACCGTAATGCCCATTACACATTTTAGCAAACTCCGCAACACCAACATGGCACATACAGAAACCTCCTCCTCTCCCCATACGGCATATACCCTGGGCCGAGGGCTGGGAGTATCATTTGGCCCACTCACATAAAACAAGATACACATATACTCCGTGGTCGAAGTGGAAATTTTAAAGTGGGGGTATGGAAAAGTGAGGGTCCGTGCTATGTGCGCGCCTAAGGCGCGCGCTCCAGGGAAGAGGGGGCGTGGCCACTTAAAAGGGGGCGTGTCTTTGAGTGTAGTGTGCCACGCCATATACCTCTTATATACATTTTGCAACTCAATAGTAGTTGCCACATGGAATGAGCCAAAATTCACCTTAATTGACACACAATGAGCCAAAATTCAAATGGAATGATCAAAAAAATCACATTATACCACCCGGATGGAGCAAAACTTCATTTTAAGGTGCCCATACATGACGGGATGTGCTCCATGCATTTTGAACTACATGCAAAGCGATCTAGTTTAAAAAGTACATACAGCACATTCTTTTTTGGGGGACCACCCTTCGCCTCACAAAACAGGATCGCTCTGTGTGTGGGCACCTTGCCAAAATGAAAGTGACAAAATTCACATCATGCCCCTAGACTGAGCCAAAATTCACATCATGCCCCTAGACTCAGCCATAATTCAAATTCTGTTACACGGACGGAGCCAAAATTCAAACCCCATGTGGGCTCCCATCAGCAGCAGGGAAGAGACCCGGGCTCAACACACCAGGGTGCCCGTCAGCAGCAGGAACAGAGACCTGGGCTCTTCCCGCTTGTGTGCCTGGCGGCAGCAGCAGTAAGAGACCCAGCGCACCCCACGTGGGCAAATTACGCCAGGCAGTGGCGAAATTTGCTCCCCCCAAACCAAAACAGTTTCTGGTACCGCCCCCCCTAGAAAAGCAGAAGTACAGGGACAGTGACAGTACAGAGAGAGAGAGAGGGGAGATCTAGAAAGAGAGAGGGGACAGAGAGAGAGGGGAGAGACAGAGAGAGAGGGGACAGAGAGAGAGGGGGGGAGAGACAGGGTGGACAGACAGAGAGAGAGAGAGAGAGAGAGAGAGAGAGAGAGAGGGGGAGAGACAGAGAGAGAGAGAGGGGGAGAGACAGAGAGAGAGAGAGGGGATGGACAGACATAGAGAGAGGGGAGAGACAGAGAGAGAGGGGGGGAGACAGAGAGAGAGGGGTCAGAGAGAGAGAGAGGGTGGACAGAGAGAGAGAGAGGGGAGAGACAGAGAGAAAGAGAGAGGGGGGAGAGACAGAGAGGGGGGAGAGAGAGGGTGGACAGAGAGAGAGAGAGAGGGGAGAGAGAGGAGAGACAGAGAGAGGGGGGAGAGACAGAGAGAGGGAGAGAGGGGGGACAGACAGAGAGAGGGGAGAGAGAGATGGGAGAGAGAGAGGGGAGAGGGAGAGAGGGGGGAGATGGAGGAGGGAGAGAGGGAAGAAACAGAGAGAGACAGGAGAGTGCAAAGAGAGAGAGTGCCCCCCCCCCACACACACACACACACACACACACACACTCTCTCTGGGAGAGTGAGTGAAAGAGAGATAGCGAATGGGGGTTACAAGAGTTGTACCTATGGCAGCAGCTCGATGGTCAGTGTCAGTCAGCAGTGGTCCTATGGAGGAGGAGGGTGAGGTGGTAGTCCCATGGAAGCTGCAGCTTCTATGGAGGAGGAGGCTGTGGCCGTGGTTCTCAATGTGGCCTTAGAATGACAGGGGGCACATGATTCCTCCTCCTCTGAGGAGACAGACACTAGAGGTCATATTTCACCTCTAGCGTCTGACAGGAAGCACAGCGCTGCAGCGCTTAGCGCTGTGCTCCCTGTCAGACGCTAGAGGTGAAATATGACCTCTAGTGTCTGTCTCTCAGGGGAAGGCTGCTGCTGCAGCAGAGGCGGCGGAAGACTGAGGGACAGGCGGGCGGCAGCGGGAGACGGAGGGACGGGCAGCCGCTGGCGGGATATGGAGGGACGGGTAGGCGCCGGCGGATGGAGGTAGGGGGCGAAATGTAATAGGGTGCGATTTTTAGACATGTGCGATTTTTGGTCAAAAACGGCCGAAATCTCACATTTTCCGAAAATCGCACATTTAATAGGTTGAAAATCGCGGTAAAAAATCGCACTTTTTACCGCGAAATCGCACTTTTAGAAGTGCGATTTTTAGTCACATTTCAAATCGCATCCAGATGTTTTCCCATTATAAAGTATACAACTCGCAAATGTAATAGGGTGCGATTTTTGGTAAATGTTACCAAAAATCGCAAAAAAAATAGACCAGGTTCTGACAGGCGAATTTCACAGAACCATGCACAGATCATTGAGATCTGTGCATGGTCCTGTTAATAAAAATGTGTAAAAGTGTTTTTATTTAAAAAAAAAACGGCGTGGGGTCCCCCCTCCTAAGCATAACCAGCCCCGGGCTCATTGAGCCGGACCTGGTTCCAAAAATACGGGGGGACAAAAAGCATAGGGGTCCCCCGTATTTCTGAAACCAGCCCCGGACTCTTGGACCGGTCCTGGTTCCAAAAATACGGGGGACAAAAAATCTGGGGGTCCCCCGTTTTTTGAAACCAGCACCGGGCTCCAACAGCCCGCGGTGTCATGCCACAGCCGGGGGACACTTTTTACACAAGGTCCCCCGGCCGTACCATGAGCACCGTGGCTGGTCAGCTTTGGACGGGGTACCTGGAGGAGTGGGGACCCCCCCAATAAAGGGGTCCCCCCCCCCCCAGGCTTCACCCGTCCAGGGCTGAAGCCCGGGGCTGTCACCGGCGTCCGTGGCCAGTGGACGCCGGCCTGATAGGGTTAAATCGATCATACGTTACATTGCTTTATACCGGAGAACTACAAGTGCCAGCAGACCTCCCCCGCATGCTGGGACTTGGAGAACCACAAGTCCCAGCATGCGGGGCATTAATGGGCCCGCTGGGACTTGTAGTCCACCTGTAAAAAGAATGTTTATAAAAAACACACACAGAGAGAAGTAAAAGTTTATTACACACACACACCTCACTTTTACACCAGCGTTACTTACCATTCCTGGATCCAGCGCTGGTCTGGCTGCTTCACAGCCGGCTCCCCCCGCACTGACAGGCAGCGGGGAGAACCGGCTTTCTCCGTTGCCTCTAACAGCTTCTGTAGCGCTGTTCCAGCGCTACAGAGGCTGAGAGCGCGATTGGCCGATACATCTCCATGGAGACGCATAGTTCAGTCATAATTGGCTGAGCTATGCGTCTCCATGGAGACGCATAGCTCAGCCAAACGCGCTCTCAGCCTCTGAGTCCCCCAGACCGGGACTTAGCCCCGCCTACCAGCCAATGATGGTCCAGCATGGGGGTTTTCCCGGACCATCATTGGCTGGTAGGCGGGGCTAAGTCCCGGTCTGTGTGTGTGTGTTTTTATTTAACTATTTGTAGTACTGTGGGACTACTAGTCCCAGCGGGCCCTTTATTGCCCCACATGCTGGGACTTGTGGTTCTCCAAGTCCCTGCATGTGGTGCAGGCTTGCTGGGACTCATAGTTCCACAGCAATACACAATAGGATTTTATCTATTTTTTACACCATTAATCAGCTCGATGCCCACAGCCCAGGGGCATCGAGGACAGCCCCGGGCTTCAGCATGGGCAGGTAAGTTCTAGAGGGGGGGACCCCTTCTTTGGGGGGGTCCCCACTCCCCCAGGGCCCCTGCCCATGCTGACCAGTCAGAGGGCTGAATGCTTTGGCCGGGGGGACTTGTATAAAAAGTCTCCCCCCGGCTGTGGCATTACCCTGCTGGCTGGTTGGGCCCGGTGCTGGTTCTTGAAATACGGGGGACCCCCAGTCATTTTGTCCCCCGTATTTTGGGAACCAGGACCGGCCCTTGAGCCTGGTGCTGGTTTTAAAAAATCATGGAAACCCCAACTTGATTGTTCCTTTGATTTTATGAAACCAGGACCGGCTCTTTCAGCCCGGGGCTGGTTATGCTCAGGAGGGGGGACCCCACGCCGTTTTTTATTTTATTTATTTTTTACCCAAACTCGCATATATGAAAATGCGCACATTTTCATGACTGAAAATGCGCACATTTTCATGACTGAAAATCGTCCGAAATCGCGGCAAATCGCATTTTTTGCCGCTAATTCGCATCTCATTACATATGCGAATTCGCGGCAAAAAACACGATTTTTAAAGGTGCGATTTCTGGCGAGTTTGGAACTCGTCCAAAAATCGCACCCTATTACATTTCGCCCCATGTGTCATTTTTAAAAATGTATGCGGCTGGCGGTCTAATGGGTGGTCCGGTGCACCCCTGGACCACCCCTTAGATTCACAATACCACAGGGGGTATGGATCAAGGCTTGTGGAGAAAGATAAAGTACTACATTATCAGCTCCTGAGAGGGATCCGATACGTAATGCCGGCTGTTGGAATCCTGACACTGGAATCCCGACCGCCGAAATCCCGACATGGGGGGGACGTCGATCGCCCCCCCTTGCGGGCTCGCTGCGCTCGCCACGCAGCGGGCCCGGTGCCTCGCTACGCTTGGCACGCTATTTTATTCTCCCTCTATGGGTGTCGTGGACACCCACGGAGGGAGAAAGTTTCGGGATTTCGGCGGTCGGGATTCCAGTGTCGGGATTCTGAACGCCGGGATCCCGACCGCCGGCAAATTGACCGCATCCCCCTGAGAGTCAGTTAAGAGGCTGTCTTTGAAATATGACAGTTATTAGTGCAGTGGTTCCTAAACTTTTTTGAATCACGGCACCCTAGAGTATCAGAATTTTTTTCACGGCACCCCTAGGCCAAAAGTTAGATACTGTACCAAGAGCTTCAGAAAAAAATATTAAATTAAATAAGTTGCGCTTATATGTCATCCTTAGGTCCAGTTATGTGGTGAGGAACATGATTCACTTCTGTTTACCCACATATTTTATAATTGGAAGTCACAAGCACTGATTTTCCTTATTACATTAACCATATATAATTTGAATTTGTCCTGGACCACCAACCCAGGGCACCCCTGCAACTACTCCGTGGCACCCCTGGGAGCCACGGCACACAGTTTGGGAACCACTGTATTAGTGGATTTCTTTGTACCTTGGAGCATTTCTCAATGCCCAGTCAGCTTCTAACTGTTATTTTACAGGCTGTGGGGTCAATCCAGTTTCCCACAAATAGTTTATTACAGGTGCACTTTATGGCAGCCTGAATTTGCGCAAAACTGCTTGCGCCCTTTCTTGGGCTGTGAATGAATATAAAGCACAATGGCTCCCACAGGAAAAAGAGACAAAGACATTGCCCCCCCCCAAACAAAAAAGAACACATTGGCCCCACAGGAAAAAAAAACAGCCTCCACAGAAAAAAATAAAATATACATAATTTTGTTTCTCCGATTTTTTTCGGGCTATCCAATTTTGAGGCCTGAAAAAAATAAAGTTAGAGTAGAGTTTCTCACATCACGACCCTGGATTGGAGGAACATCATTTTTAAGTAAAGGAACTATGGTTTGACCATCTTAAATTTGGGTATTATGCTATTGTTCAGCACTTTCATATAAAGATACTGATATATGTTTGCAGTTGGAGGAGAAAGACAATAGAGATTAATAAAATAATGGATTAAAAGAGAGCAATATAGGTTAGGGCTGTCAGTGAGAGAGAGACAGAGAGAAAGTCTGTTCCCACTAATAAAGACCAATTTCTCAGTTTGAAGGTATCCTGTTCTCTGGGGTATCTTCTTGGTGGGCAGGGGCAGAACTATAGCACCGCAGCCCCCGCCACCGCGGGGGGGCGCTGTGCATGTGGGGGCGCAGGAGGCTGCGGTGCTATAGTTACCCCCCCCCAATCCCCCGCAGACTTACGTAGCTCGCTGGTCCCGGCGGCTCCGTTCTTCTGATGAGGACCACCACAAAATGGCCGCCCCCATATAGCACACTGTTCTCTGAAACTGTCTGCTGTATGGGGGCGGGCATTTTGTGGTGGTCCTCAGCAGAAGAACGGAGCCGCCGGGACCAGCGCAGCGCGATAGGTAAGACTGCGGGGGAGGGGGTTAGCATAGGCGACGGGGCGGCTGGGGGGGGGGGTTCTTGACAGGGCGGCGGGGGGTGGGTATGGGCGCCCCCCCCTAATGGCGGGGGGGGGCGCCCAAAACGTAGCTACGCCACTGTTGGTGGGTCTGTCAGGAAACTCTGTCTTATGCTCAACAATGCCCTCTCCAGAGGTGGTAAGACCTTGGTTCTCCTCAACACACATGGTTGGGTATGGGTCATTATGGCAACCAAATTAAGGCCAACATACATTGTGTCGACTACCGAAGGTCGACAGGCCTTGGGTCAACGTGGTCGACATTCGGAAGGTCGACAGTTAAAAGGTCGACATGGTTTCACTTTTTTTGTCCCGAATGTCAACAAAGTCAACATGGACACAGAAAAAGTGCCTCGCGTCCCCTTGCATGACTCGCTGTATTTGCCATGGTTCGGGCGCGGTGCCTCACTACACTTGGCACTTTATTCTCCATCCATGCGCTAGTGGATGGTAGGGCGTGAAATACCGCCTGTTGGCACATGTCGGCTCAAAAATAACCCTGAAAAACCATGTCGGCTTTTTGGCCGTTGACCTTACCAATGTTGACCCTATGCTTGTGTCAACCTTTTGGCCTTCAATGGTTGACCCAATGTATGTCGAACGTAATATGCCCGTATACCACATAGTTATTGTCTGGTTACTATGGAGTCAGGTTTTAATAATAAAACATTTTTGGCTCAATGCACTACAGGTGGAGAATCCATTATCCAAAATGCTCGGGGCCAGAAGTATTTTGGATAACAGATTATTCCATATTTTGGAATATTTTTATATTTGAATGAGGTATCTTGCATTTATGTTGTATAAACACATCAAACACATGAAATTCCACAATATTTTATTTGTGCATGAAGCAAGGTCCCAAAACATGAAACAAAGTTTGCGTCCTATCTCAGGCACTGAATATGAATGCCAAGCAATCATTTTATTGCACATCTTTAGTGCCAGTTACATATCATGTCCTCGGTAGTGCTATTATAGATATCCCCAGTAGTGCCAGTTACATATCATGTCCTCGGTAGTGCTATTAAAGATATCCTCAGTAGTGCCAGTTACATATCATGTCCTCGGTAGTGCTATTATAGATATCCCCAGTAGTGCCAGTTACATATCATGTCCTCAGTAGTTCCAATTACAGATGTCCACAGTAGTGCCAGTTACAGATGTCCCCATTAGTGCCAGTTACTGTACATATCATGTCCCCAGTAGTGCCAGTTACAGATGTCCCCAGTAGTGCCAGTTACAGATGTCCCCAGTAGTGCCAGTTACATATCATGTCCCCAGTAGTGCCAGTTATAGATGTCCCCAGTAGTGCCAATTACAGATGTCCCCAGTAGTGCCAGTTACAGATGCACCCAGTAGTGCCAGTTACATATCATTTCCCCAGTAGAGCCAGTTACAGATGTCCCCAGTAGTGCCAGTTACATAGCATGTCCCCAGTAGTGCCAGTTACAGATGCACCCAGTAGTGCCAGTTACATATCATTTCCCCAGTAGAGCCAGTTACAGATGTCCCCAGTAGTGCCAGTTACATAGCATGTCCCCAGTAGTGCCAGTTACATAGCATGTCCCTAGTAGTGCCAGTTACAGATGCACCCAGTAGTGCCAGTTACATATCATTTCCCCAGTAGAGCCAGTTACAGATGTCCCCAGTAGTGCCAGTTATATTGGTCCACAGTAGTGCTTTTAGCAACAAAAAAAAAAGTACATTCTGGAAACTATGGTTTTCTGAATAATTTGGATAAGGGATACTCAACATGTACCCTACAAGAAACAGGAAGTGCAGGGTTTTGTGCGAGTGCAGATTTTTAAACTGGCAATCATTTACATAGAACCAGCCTGCTTTTACTGTGTAAATGATTGCTGCTTTAAAAATCCGGCCTTGTACACATTACATTTTCATACCTCCCAACTTCTGTGTCGAAGACGCGAGCGCCCGAAAAGGAGGCGAGGCGTATGCAAATGAGGGTGCGGCTTATGCTAATTAGTCGTGACCTCATTTTCATACGAGAATAGACGCTGTGCGCATGCGCACAGCGTCTATTCTATTAGATTGGGGGGTCTCCCAACTGCCACCCCCTGCAGCGGGACAATGCCTGCCGCGGGTGGGACAGCGGGACAGGACCCGAAAATCGGGACTGTCCCGCTGTAATCGTGACAGTTGGGAGGTATGCATTTTTACTGTACTGTAGCTCTTAATCTCTTTGCTTCAAATATGAAAGTGTATTGTATCTCTTATCACTGCATGCTGGACAGGAGTAATTGAATAGCTACATACGTCTGCTAACATATTGATATATATATGAATATTTATGAACATTGCTGATGAAGCTGTACTTAAACACCACCTGCTCTATTTCTGGTCTGACTTAAATTCTTAATTGTGCTTCAAATAAGTATTCTCAATATGTTGTGTCATATGTTATCCAGGCATGCATCTAGATCACACACAGATCTGTAAGAATATTACCTCAGACTATTAATAATAATTTTTCCATGGTTAACATTTACACTTCCAGCATATCTGTCTCTGTCATCCGTGATGAGAAGAAGCCAAGAGTGAGCCCCATTCCCTACAACAAGCAGAACAAGGCATGTACTGTATGTAATGTCCTGGGTCTCTACTATTCGTGAGATGCCCCTCTCCTACAATAACACTACATGCAGTAGCGCACGCCAGGAGTCTAGGGGCCCTAGCCTGAAAGCTGAGGGTCCCCTCTTTCCATGGGTACAAGAATTTTAAAAATCGGCCCTTGGGAACCGGAGATATCTGACTTCAAAACAGTGGTCCCCATCCAAGCCTGTTAATTGCTCTTCCCAGTCAGATATTTCAGTTTCTGTCTGACTTAGAGTTTTGCTGAGGGTATATTCCAAAAGCTGGGACTCTCCCCCTTTGAGGAACATTAGTAGCTTGTCTCTACTGTGCCCAGTACCAGAGATATCAGCCTTCCAGCAGCTGGTTACTGCTCCAGCTCCACACACCTGGTATGTAGTTTTATATTCTCATTGGCTGATTGCTCTGCCTCCTGAATTCTGATCCCCTAGTCCCCAATACCATTTGGTAGGTGGGATTCTCTAGTTTTTAATTCCATTAAAAGCTAAGAAATCTATTTCTGGGAACTGGAGATATCTGCAGTCAAGCAAGCTACGGGAATGCAGTAGCGGCAGGATTTGCGCCCTCCTCTGAATCCGGCACTGCAGTACTTATTTTATTATTTCTTACTGGTGCGTGATAAATTATTGGGTCTAAAACCCAATAATTAAGAAATAGACTTGGTATTCAATCATTGGCTACGGTTGTGATGATCCCCTATGTCACAGATTTTTCCTTATACCCAGGATGCTCAGTAAAATCTGTGATGTTATAGAACTTTAATTATTGGTTGTATAATCAAAGCAACCACTTAGAACATCACTGGTTATTAAATACCCTCCTACAAAGAGTTTTACTGTCAATTCCCCATTACAAAGCTTTTTAGTAATAACAATTGTTTAAAAATTAAAGAGTGGAGTTTTACATATGTATTTGTATGTATCGTATTTTACTGTAAATTACTTTATGAAGTAAATGTATTTTCCCAAAATCCTAAACACAGAATCCTTGTCAGATCTTGGACGAATAAATCTGCTGATGTCGCGACTCTTGCAGGTACACAGGCAGTTATGATGCGGCTGCGGGGGACGCAGTGACCGTAAAGTGGCCACAACATGTAGAGCACAGCTATCGTCTCCACTTGAGCAGCAGGGAACCTGTAATTAAGGAGCATGGTAGAGAACCCTCCTGATACTTGCGGCTGAATGTACAACACAACTTTCCATTTATTTCTGATGATTTAATCAATTCTGGGAACTAAAATCTGCAACACATTAACGGGTTAACTCAATAGCCAATATGATGGCCCGGATTTATAACTAATTTCTAGCCTGATTCAGCATAGATTTGTAATTAGCAAAAAAGCAGTTGACCGCGAGCAGAAATCTGCCACCCAGAGAGAAAGAATAAACGCCCCTTTTCAAAATTGCGACTGCATTGCATATCGCGGTGCATTCGCAGATCCATTCACAATTCCCAGACCACCAAAGGGTACTTTTCCCCTGAGCAAGTCACTAATCTGCCACAGAGACTGGCTGAAAGTGGTCATTAGAGACCCAACCCCAAATACGCCACTATTCACGGCTGACTGCGAATAGCGATGGCAGCAAATGTGCGAGGACCTATCTGTAGTTCCAGGTTGTGACATCATAGGCAGACGCAGAGTTCCGAAGTCAGGGGCAGAAAGCAAGGGGTAACACAGAGACAATTAAAACCAAATGATTTTTACCTACCGTCCATCCTGATATTATGTTTTGCTATTTTTGCTTAGACGTACGATTGGCGACCATTGCGTTTGTATGCAAATGAGATAAACGCAGCTGGTCCACTCCCATTCTAGCAGTTATATAATAGACAAGAAATCCTTATTGATGCTGTAAAGGCACCAGCCCAGTATTATCTGGAGATATATATTGTAGGTTCACGACAAAAGGTTACACTGTTTTTCCTACAGTATTTTCCTCTATACAGTGCCTACAAGGTTACTGTTTCCCTAAAGTTCTAAGGGGAATAGAGGTTTTAAACACTGTACAAATGGTGTCTTCAGAGCAATCTCATTCCTATAGAGTTACACGACACTTATAAAGAAGTCATTAGTTTTATTGTGACCTTGCCTATAATCCCTCGTAGAATATAAAGACAAAAGTGACAAACAGTATTCCTATTAAGCTGCGACCTCTGTCTAAAGAACAAAACTCCTGCACTTACATAGTCCCAGGGCGAATGGACCTAAAACTTTTTAGAAAACTATTGGGAAACTCAATTTGACAAAAACAAAGGCCAACAAATGATTGTTCTTTTAATGTTTCCGTTGTTTCATAATGTCGGTAGATTTACATGCTTACCTACTTTCTGGCTGCCCTTTCCAGGAGAGGGCAGCCAGCTCGGGGGGGGGGGGGGTGAAAAGGGGTGGGGCATAGGCTATTTATTTGCGGGTGTGGCCAGAGTGTTTGTGCCGTTTTAGCCCCGCCCCCGCCGTGCAATGCCATTCGTGATTCGCGTCATTTGACCTGTAGACCCCCCCACTGAGGGTGGCTCGCAGGTGCTGGGTGGATTTGAGGGAGGGTTGCGTTAGAAGCAACTGATTATCATGGGTAGGTCATTTTTTGGGGTAGGTCACATTTTTTGCCTTGCTGCTGCTGGCCAGGTAGTGGTAGAGTGTGCAGGCCAAGCCAATATGTGTGCAGTGTGGGGGACCATAGATGTACGCTATGTCTGACACTGCTCTAGGCTGCCAATCTATTTTAATAAAAGTCAGTGGGGGCAGATGCCATCACGAAGCTCCTGAACCTTTGCCTGCCCCTGGCCTGGGACTTTGCGCCAAGAGAGAGACTTCTGCAGCAGAGGAGGTGGACGGAAGGGTTGTGACATCACGTGGGGCACGGAGGAAACGCCAGGTCACAGTGAGTATGCGGCACAGGAAGGAAGCCTTCCACCGCGCCGCCCTCACATGCTATGCTGATCCATCGGCGCTGGAGATGAGGGTCCATGTAGTTGATGCCAGAAGAGCATAGGACGCTGCAGCCTGCTGTAAGTGCTAACATAGCACCCAAATTCAAATACTGCACAGTTACCTCAATGAATGTGGAACGGTCCTTTTCCACTTACTGTACTTTATAAAAATATTTTGAGTGATTGAAGAAGACACAACTACCGAACATTCAGAACAGTACTTGATTGTTTACGTTTTTAAGAGTAACAAAATCTTTTATATATTTGGCTACATCTGTAACGCTGGGTGGAGCCTCTGACTCACATGACTGACTCACATGACAGAGAACCAGCCCAGTGAGCCCACAGTGCCAGACACCCTCTGCATGCCCATGTTGACCAGGAACCTACTCCACATCCACCAGGTGAGCCCCCCCCCCCGTGCCCCCCCTCCCGCGATTTTCGGACTCCCCCCCTCCCGCGATACCCTCCCCCGCGCGATTCTCTGCGATTCGTGACACCCCCCCCTCCCGCGATTTTTTTTTTCTTGTGGCGATTCGCGACCCCCCCCTGCGATTCACGACAGCCCCCCTCGACCCCCCCCTCCTGCGATTCACGACAGCCCCCCGCGACCCCCCCTCCCGTGATTCGCGGCACCCCCCACTCCGTGACCCCCCTCCCGCAATTTGCGGTACCCCCCTCCGCGACCCCCCCTCCCACGATTCGCGGCAACCCCCGTGACCCCCCCACCCCACAAGCAGGTGCCGCCCCTAGGTTCCCCCACTGCCAGAAGTGACCCCACGGTCCTCTGCACCAGCGCCACAACTTTTATCAATGTCTTGCCCACATACCACTATTATACAGCCTCCTGCTCTCATGCACGCTCACTCCCTCCCAGTGGGAGGAGATGCTCACCCACTGCCGGGAGCTGCATACTGTCCCCCACCCTCCTCCAGTTCTAGGGATGCCCATCGACCATCAATGATTTCAAATAATCGATGGTTTATGGCCGATGTTGAATACTTTTGCCATTGATATGGGAGGACCAGATGGTTTCCCTACATCGATGGCAAAGGAGAACCGATCAAGTTTCAATTTTTTTAAGGTGCCGGGACACGGAGCATAGCTCCGCCCCCCACACCCGGAAGTCCCGCCACCAAGTTCTGATTGACCCACGGCCTATTCAGTCAGATATAATGGATGACCATCGATAGCTACAACAATCGATGGTTATCCAAGTAATATGTTACTACTATCGTTGGCAGGGTGCAAAATCGCCATCAATGCCAACCATCGATGGCGTCTGCACCAATGCCTTTCCCTACTCAGCAACAGCCAAAAACCTTTACTACCCCTCATGCCCACACACCTCTATCACTGCCCTGCCTCCTGTTCTCCTGCCCCGTAACTTCCGCCAGTGGGGACCCGCTCACCCTATGTTGCCCACATTCCCCTATTATGCTTTACCACCCAGCCTCCTGCTCTCATGCACCCTAACTCCCACCCAGTAGGAGGAGACACTGACTCAGGGGCACCTTCCTGTACTCCTGTGCTGCCACACTGGACCCTCACCCACTGGCAGAAGCTGCACAGTGCCCCCCCCCACCCTCCTCTTTAGTCCCCCGTATGCCCACACACCCCTATCACTACCAGCTTCCTGCTCTCCTGAACCGTAACTTCCACCACTGGGGTGTCGCTGACCCTGTGTTGCCCACATACTCCTATCATGCCTCATAGCCCAGCCTCCTGCTCCTATGCACCCTAACTCCCACACTAAGTAGGAGGAGACACTGACTCAGGGCCACCGTCCTGTACTCCTGTGCTGCCACGCTGGACCCTCACCCACTGGCAGAAGCTGCACAGTGTCCCCCACCCTCCTCTTTAGACCCCGGTATGCCCACACACCAATATCACTACCCAGCTTCCTGCTCTCCTAAACCGTAACTTCCACCACTGGGGAGTCGCTGATGCTGTGTTGCCCACATACCCCTATCATGCCTCATAGCCCAGCCTCCTGCTCTCATGCACCCCAACTCCCACCCAGTAGGAGGAGACACTGACTCAGGGTCACCGTCCTGTACTCCTGTACTGCCATGCTGGACCCCCACCCACTGGCAGAAGCTGCACAGTGTCCCCCACCCTCCTCTTTAGTCCCCCTTATGCCCACACACCCCTATCACTACCCAGTGCCTGTTTTCCTGTGTCGTGACCTCCGCCAGTGGGAAGCCGCTGACTCAAAAACACCCTACTATACTATTGCACACACACACCTAAACAACACGCACACACAGCCCCCCCCACACCCACAAATGTCACTGTACCCTCCACACTATCAATTTACATCTTACTCTGTAACCGCTTTTTAATTAAACAAGACAATACACACCCCCTTCCACATCATATGCTCTCTATGTAACACATTTCACCTATAACTCAAGTTGCAATACAGGCCATCTTTCATAGAATTCTAACCATATTTCTCACAATACAAACATCCACAAATTAAGGGGGCGCAGCCCCTTACGACGATGTGAAGAGCGCCCGTTGGGCGCGATGAATCACCTAATGTTAAATAATTGTTGATTTTGACAATTAAATAAATTAAAAATTACTTTTTTTTATTATTTAATGTAGCAGATTTTAACACTTCATGTATATTTTAAGTATTTTTCATGCATATTTGAATGCAGATTTCAATCTTGTTCTGTTGCATATAATCCTGTCTCTAGTGATAGTTATCGGGGGACAGTTATTTTCATTACAATCCCCATATATCAAGCCAGCAGACATATAAGAGACCCTGTTGATGAAGTCACAGAGCTATGATGTCTCAGAGGCATGATGTCACAATGCAAGGTCTTTGGCTTGAGGCTCATTTCTTCTCTGGAACTGGATGAAGGAAGAAGTTCTAAGTGAAGATGGGCTGCTGTATCGGCAAATGCTGTGACAGTGACTTACCTGCGAGTACCCGGGTTTCATTGGACTATGAGGAGGCAGAATTTGTTGCGGATGTCCACATGAGCCGACCGGTGTTTAGCCGCAGAAGAAACCGACGCCTCAAGGCTTGTAGATTTACACCAACCCTCTCCCCCATTGATGAAGAGGAGGAGCCTGAGGAGGCCGCTGAGGAGCTTTGGCAGTGGAGATGGAGGCAGAATTTGCCCAGGGAGCTGTGACATGGCATCTGGCACTGGGCATGCCGAATAGGAGTCTGAGTCTTTAGACATGGACCCTAATGACTTTTATATGTGCTATTCGTCATTGTGGCCTTTATTGTCATCAGGCTGCAGATCTACTGCTGGTCGGTAGTGAGGAGGACGGCACATTCATGTATATTTGTATATATGTATATTTGTATATATGTATATTTGTATATTTGTATATATGTATATTTGTATATTTGTAAATATTGTACATATTAGATAGATCTATCTATCTATCTATCTATCTATCTATCTATAGATATCACTATGTACAATGTACAATAAAACCCTGTATAATAACAGAACATGCGCGTGTGTGATGTGTGTGTGACACAACCCTATCTCTCACGCTGCTGTTGCACACCTACACACATCTCACAGGTTTTGCTCATTTGCATACGCCAGCAATTCTATTGGTTCAGTGGTCGCGTTTTACAGCTGCTAAATGTGACGCAGTCGCTCCACCTCTGACTCAGCCGCATAGTGTTATATAGTTATTGGTAGCGATAACCACGCCGCCATAAGATGCTGCTAATGCTGAACACAAATCCTGCTGCTTACACACTGGTATGTAATGTTGTGTAACATAAGGTGTAATATATCCCGTTCTGTACATTACTGTGGATATAAGAAGTCACCCCAGAGGTCTGTGACCTATGTAATAACCAAGGCTACTGACCTGTACATGGTCTCATCTCCCCCGGTCACTTCTAATATCCGTATAAATTATAGAAGGGTGAGCACTACCCCAAATAGTACATGAAGCCTGGTGAGAAGTGATAAAGTGGCACCAGACAAACAGCTCCCAACTGTCAAGTTGCAGGCTGGGCTAGAAAAATGACCGTTATGAGCTGATTGGCTGGTGCCAGGCTTAATAAATCTGCCCCTTATCCTTAAACCACATTTGACCAGTGGAAGCAGCCATTCCTCAACACTGTGGTTGCCATGGGCAACTTCTCCACTTTATCTACAGTATAATGCAGTGATGGCTAACCTTGACACTCCGGCTGTTGTGAACTACACATCCCAGCATGCCCTGCATCAGTTTTGGCATGGCCAAATAGTAATGCTACAGTATAGCAGGGCATACTGGGATGTGTAGTTCACAGCTGGGGTGTCAAGGTTAGCCATCACTGGTATAATGACTAGAGGGTGTGTAGTTCACAGAGGGAACCACGCTGCACACCCTGCATCCCTGTATTATACCTAAATACTTGCTCATGCGCAGTACAAACACCACCAGGAAACCTGCACATGCTCAGTAGGATTTGGCTGAGTGATCTCAGCTGTGCCACCAGAGAGAGAGGAGGCAGACTGCATGGATCCTGCTCTCTGAGCTCTGAAGCCACTGCTGCCTGATCAGTATTACATGTTGTAGTTTCTCCCAATCCTTAGTTTTGGAATGTGGGGAAGTATGTAACCGGTACAATAGTGACCATGGACTGGAGGAACATTGATGCTCATTTCTCAATAGGACACAGTTCTTGTCTCCAGTAGTACCAGTACAAAAGGGTCTGAGGGAGGGTGTGTAATATTATGGCTGATCCCATTATTCCTGCCTCCCCACCTCAGTTCATGTGTAAGAAATTAATGCTGGGCAAATATGCATCTACTCATACGCACTACAGGTGTTGCCAGGGCCGCCTTCAAGGGAGTGCTGCGGGCACAGCTGTCCCGGGCCCGGCCACTCTGACACCCCCGACTGCCTCCAGCGCTCAGTGCAGGCTTCTCCTTCACCTCCAGATGCTGGCGGCCATTTAAAATGAGGCACCATCTGGTGAGCCATTACAAAATCCATTATTCCTTATACAACCCATGGAATGCCTATCTCACATGCAAGTCTATGCCTTATGACTTATAGAACAAATATAGATGTGTATATAGTACATACTTTGGTACTTGTTTCCAAGCACGGCACCAGCGATAAAAATTGTATCCATCGGGACCCCAAAAATTGCGTCGATCGCATCGCATGCAACCAAATCGCATGTGATGCGATCGACGCGATTTTTACATTGGAATCAATGTGAAATGGTCCCTGAGACCCGATTTTACATTGGCCCCAATGTTAAATGCCCCCCAGACCCCAATTTTTATTGTTTCCCAACCCTGATGGGTGAAATGCCCCCCCCCCCCCATTGTTAACGCCACCCCACGATCAACGCCAACCCGAAGCGTGGCGTGCGCAGCGAGCCCGCAAGGGGCGGCGGTACGCGTCCTCCAACCTTTTCATACCCCCACTATCCACGTCGGCGTGGAGTTGATTTTATATAGTGTGGCGAGCGCAGCAAGCCACAGAGCCCAAAGCGTGGCGAGCGCAGCGCGCCCCGCGAGGGGACGCGGAATACATGTGAAGTAATACACGTGCGCTTGCCACGCTTCGGTAACACATGTACCACAGTATCTCAAAAATATCAAGTTGGAAAACCTGATCACCTATATATATATATATATATATATATATATAATCATATAGAATACGTTACCTCATTGGTTGCTGATTTGAATTTCTGGCGATTGTGCTGAAACGATCCCGTGAAATTTCCCCCCCCGATTATCACTAACTTAAAGATAATACATTAGGTTGAAAACTAACTGTCCCTGCTTCTCAGTGTTATGCCAGGAGAAGTAGGAAACGTTATACTGTATTACAGACGTTATAGGCAGATTGATACATCTGTCCCAATGGTTCTAAAACACGCGCCTCAAGGTACCACAAAAAAGCAGGTATTAAGGATGTCCATGCTTTTGATATAAAATTTTAAAATATCTGTGCTTAAGCCTGGTTATGTTTAAAACCTGGAATGTTTGGTTGCTTTGAACCAATGCCCTGTCCCGGCAACCTGGCTGTGTGCGGCGTAACCTTACAAGGTCAAGCCGCACACAGCAGGGGGCAAGGAAGCATGGCCGGGCAGCCGGTTCTGGTCAGATGCTGAAGCTGAGTGTGGCGCTGATCTCAGCGCTCAGCTCAGCTGCGCTGTCCGGCGGAAGGGAGCGCAGGCGCTGGCACCCCATGAGAATTTTGCCAGTCTGCGGAAACCCGGAAAATTCTCAGGAGTACCACTGAAGGGGTTAATGATTTGTACTTCAATCAGTTCTGCTTTATAAAGGTGGGAGGAGACCAAGAACAGTGGGAGACCCAGTGGGACCTGCTTAGTAATAAGTGCTGGAGATGTTCTGCTCCTGATCTCTACTGGTACTGCGGAGTGGAGATGTCATCCGGCATTGCTGTCAGATGCAGGGACGGTGTAAGGCTTATGGACACTCTAGGCAAAACTTCACACCTGCCACCCCCCAGCCCACTCTGCCTCTAATACCCACTTTCCACCCCCTCAAGTGGGAATACCGTCGACACCTGAAATAGCTCAACATGACTCAGGTCGACAGGGTTGGAAATGTCGCCACAAGCATTAGGTTGACAATAGGAAGGTCAACATGAGCTTTTCATGTTTTTTTGAGCCGACATGTGCCGACAGGTGGTATTTCACACCCTACCATCCGCTTGCGCTGTGGGGGAATAAAATAGTTTACCGATCGCAGCAAGGCACCGTGCCTGAAGCCTAGTGAGCATGAGACATGGTACACTTAGACGTCAACACGTGGGACAAAAAATGGGAATACCTCATGTCGACCTTTTTACTGTCAACCTTCCCTGTGTTGACCTAATGATTGTGTTGACCTTCCAATGACCTTCAGTCGACCCTTTGAGCCATACCCCTCAAGTGAAAGTGTGGAAGAGGCTTAGAAGTTGCATTATGTACAATGCGTGTGACCTGTTCTGCCTTTCGTTGTACTTGCTGTTGCCGTCGTATTCTATTCTTGTTTGTCCTTCAATAAGACCTGATGGCATAAAAAAAATGTTTTAAAAGAAATTTATATATAAGTGTAATATATTTATCGTCCTACGTGGATACGTTCAACATCATTGTGGGATCTGCTTCTGGTTATTCTATCTGGGGGGGGGGGGGGTGGCAGATTGGCAAGTGATTATGGTCCTGAGTAATGGTGGTGATCCAGTCACTGGTCAGCGCTGGGTGATAAAAGTAATATAGAGGAACTTTATGATCCAAGCGACTGAGTGGCCTCTATTGTCATAAATGTTGGTCTTGCACATAAATGGCTACTGCCACTGTACCTAGGCACTGTGTACAATATCCCAGCTCCATGGGTTCCTGCATACTGTAATAGAATCATAGGGGGTGATACAGGTTGGTTTGCAAAAGCAAACTCCTTCTTTAATGGGAAAAACCATGTCAACTGCAGGTGGGGCAGATGTAACATGTGCAGAGAGAGTTACATTTGGGTGACTTATTTTGTTTCTGTAAATACTGGCTGCTATATTTTTACACTACATTTAGATATCAGTTTGAACACAATCCACCCAAATGTACGGCTGGGTACACACCAGAACGATTTGGGCTCAATTTCCCCAATTTCGATAAAATTTTGACCAATTTTATATAAATAAAAAAAAACAGCAGATTTGGGCATGTTTTCAATGCGATTCCGATCCGAAGTGTGTCCCCGGACGTTTGGTCGCTTTGTAGATTTTACCTGCTGCGCTAAAGATTCGTCATTTACATTGAATTGGGTACAGATCGTGCGCAGATCGTGTACACATCATGTGCCGCAAAAGATTGACTATCGTGCGATTTCAAGGAAATTATTGTATGATCATGGTCGTTCTGGTGTGGGCCCCTATATAACTCTATCTGCACATGTTACATCAGACCCGCCTGCAGTGCACATGGTTTTGTCCATTACAGGAGTTTGCTTTTGCACACCAACCAGAATCACCTCCATAGTGTATTATCATGCAGTGGCATTCTATAGACACCGTTCATAATAATGAATTTGTTTTAGGGCTTTTCCGAGATGCAACATATACTGTGGTTTCAGGCGGTGGATTTAAAGGGACAATGATATTAAATACCAAACTTACCGACCTGGATGGCCTCTCCTCTTGGTCAGGGCATACATACCCTCCAACTGTACCGTTTTGGCAGGTACAGTAGCGTTTTTTACAGTCTGTACCATTTTTAGGATCTCCAACTATTGTAGTAAGTATAGGAAAGGGGAGTGGCCATGCCTTATACCTTTGACCACGCCCCCATTTCAGAATTTGCAGGGTATGTGCATTCGGGTGACTTGCCCGCCTTTTCACGCCACTCAATTTTCATGTGTTCAAGTTAAAAAAAAAATATGGAAAACCCCCCCAAAATTTTCCAGTGTAAACTATGAACATGGCAACCTTCTGCTTGTGTCAACCATATGGTGTCGACTTAGACATTGTCTGACAGCCATCTGGATACCATGTACCTCAACCCCACCCTTCTTTTCTACGGCTATGCAAAATTAAGGTGGCCCCCGCCCCAGGCAAACACCTGATACTAGTCCACAACGCTGTTGTTGAGCATTGGCAAATAAAAGTCAGTCTAAACTGACTTTTAGTTCCGACGGAGATGGATGAAAAGGCAGTGGGCCCTGACGTCATGTGATATCAACTGCCCGTCCCTGCGTTCCCAGGGGAATTCCAAGCGTTTTCATGGGCACGCCTATAGAACGCTGGGCATTTATTTTCCTTATACTGTATGAAAAACATCAACATCCATCGTCAATGTTTCCAATTGGGGAAGTCCTTCCGTGGATAGATCAATATTGTGGATCCTGTACTCTGTAAAACGCCTCAAAGGAAACAAAAGTTCACAATAGCGGAATTCTGATGAAATAGATTCATATATAATGTGAAGACTCCGACCAAGCGGTGTGGTCTATACAACAGGGTAGACAATAGCCCAATCCAGGTCAGGACCTTCCACCTCCTGGCTCCACCGTCAAGCAATGGTCCTGGGATTCCCACAGAGATGCGAAGCAGGAAGAAAACTTCCAACAGTGTAATGCTGATGTTTATTCAGTAACAAGTACGGGCAAGAAAACACTTGAAACATGCAAAAGGAATAGATTGGACCCCTCCATATGTTGCCTTGCTCTTTGTCTTTCCCCCACAGCCACCACCATTCTATCTTTCTTCCTCTTCTTCCAACTATCACCACCACCACCGGTCCCCACCACCACCACCACCACCACCACCACCACCGATCACATGTTCTCTTCCAAAACACCACCATTCCACTCTTACCCCATCCAGTTTTTGATCTTTTCTTCCATCCTTGTTCTCTGACACTTTCCCCCCAGTCTCCCCCCTCCCCACTCTGTTCCCTGCATGCAGTGTCAGACTGGGGCAAGAAGGGCCCACTGGGCAATGCAGTTATTGAGCTCGGTATTTCCCTTATTCCCCTGTGAGCCAGTCCAACCATTCCTGAATGTTACAGTACATCTGATCCTGTCCAATACCTTACTTTATTTTCCTATAACTCTTTACTCGCGTTCCCTAATCTATCTCTCTCCCTTTTACCCCAGCTCTACCATGACTCACTCTATTCACTGTTCCATTGGGAAGGAGGGGGGGTGTGTGTGCGTGTGTGTGTGTGGGGGGGGGGGGGGGGGGTGTACCAGTGTTCTCTCTCGCAAGGAGCACAGAAATGTCTAGTTACAGCTTGCATGGCCCCTAGTCCACAGTTACATACAATGAAAATGATAGATGCAAGCAGTTCTCATGTGTGCCACATTACATAAAAGACCAAATAAGTTGTGCGCCTTATTTAATCTATCCTGACTTCGTTCATCTACTGCAGCTCAGGAAACTCCGCTGGGGATAGAACCTGTCACTGCTGCTGACTTCTAATGACAAAATCTTCACATAACCTTCAAACAAATCGCCTGCGCAGACCAATCGCTGGCTTCCCAGTGTGTCCCAGGGCAGCAGTAAATGCCATATACAGTATTTGTCTTCTGCTGCATAATAGCCGTAAGTACATACCCACAGCACAGCGATACACTACTCTGTACAGACACATACATGTACAGATCTCTGTCGGCTGTCGCTCATTCATAAATGTCTGTTCTGTGACTAGCGAGAATGTAGTTTTACATGGAATGGAATGGAGTTTCAGTATCCACTATGGTGTTATCTCCTAGTATCATCCGAGGGGTGTGGTGGAATATGTCGGTGATCAGAATGTCAACCTGGATGGAAGGTCAAACTGACATGAGTAGACATTGTGAATGTCGAAATCTGGCTTGTCAACCATGTGGATTTCAGTTGTGTGTGGTGGGTATACTCAACCATAACCTGGTTCCACTTGTTATCACACCCTAAGCCTAACCCTATCATTGCCCCAAAAATAAGATGTTACCATTCTTTTGTTGACTTTAGCAACATCAACATAATCTTATGTCAACATTCTGTCATTGTCAAAATTGTCTATAGACCATAGTTGGCAAACTTTCTGGCTGACACCTCTGGGAAAGGGCAGCCAAGTTGGCATAGTGCAAAGCTGATTTGACTTAGAGGAGCGGCGGCGTGGGAACAGGATGCAGCTGCGAGAGGATGTGTGCGGGACATGGCTGCACGATCATATCATCCTGGGCAGGGGGTGATGACCAGCATTGCATGGCTATTCAACAGAATTGGCCCAATCCATCCACTTCACTCGAGTGAAGTTGTTGGTAAAAGTGGTTGTCTCTAGCAGACTTGCCCACTCTTCTCGGTGGCTAGTGAGCATCTCATGATTTTCTGGGAGAGTAGGCAATTATGTGATAGACCAATGCCAACAGACCATATCAACATTCTCATGTTGACATTGTGAATGTCAAGGTATATAAAGTATTCCGCTGCCAAGCATTAATATAGGTCTTTGTGTAGGTGGATTTAAGAGTTTGGCCACCCCTGGGCACAACATTAAACAATAATAATAATAATAATAATAATAATAATAATAATATTTTTGTCTTCGTGCCCCCTCCCCCACCCCCCATAAAATAGAATGTGCCTCTGTAGCATAGAATATAATGTGCCTCTGCTTCCTTATATTACAGAGTATAATGTGCCTCACCTTCCCCATATTATAGAGCAGGGGTCGGGAACCAATGGCTCGCGAGCCAGGTGTGGCTCTTTTGATGATTGCATATGGCTCGCAGACTGCCTGATTTTTTATCCCCTTTCTATGAGGATACGCGGCTGACATCGGGGGAATGGATTGAGCCGTCAGCGCGGCGGCGGGGGGGGGGGGGGATGTGGGTGGAAGAGCTGATACGCCGCAGTGTGTACTGTAGGCTCTTCCAGCTACATCCCACACCCGCCGTGCTGACAGGCTGCCCGCCGCGCTGATAGGCTCCCCACCTCTGCTGACACGTGGGGAATCACTGCGCGCCACACGGGTGCTGGAGGCTTTTGGACACTGACGGTGAGTGTAACTTACAGCAGTAAGTTTGTGCTGGGGCATTCTGTGCACTTCTATTATACTGCTGGGGGCATTATGTGTGGTATACTGCTGGGGGCATTATGTGTGGTATACTGCTGGGGGCATCATGTGTGGTATACTGCTGGGGGCATCATGTGTGGTATATTGCTGGGGGCATTCTGTGCACTTCTATTATACTGCTGGGGGCATTATGTGTGTGTTATACTGCTGGGGGCATTATGTGTGGTATACTGCTGGGGGCATTATGTGGGGTATACTGCTGGGGGCATTATGTGTGTTATACTGCTCGCATTAATGGTGAGTATTATAACAACATTATTTAAAAGAATAAATTCAGAGGCGTTTTATACTGACATTTAGTTGAATTCACTTTTAAAATATATTATATGGCTCTCACTGAAATAAATTTCCAAATATTTTGCTTTCATGGCTCTCTTAGTCAAAAAGGTTCCTGACCCCTGTTATAGAGTATAATGTGCCTCCCCATAATATAGAATGTAGTGAGCCTCCCCCTACTTTAGTTTGAATTAGAACCCCACACTGCCTTTAGATCCCATGCATTGGCCCATTCTTCCTGTATCATGGAAGGAAGCTAACCAGCCCGCCCCTAGCAGGTGCCGCCCCTAGGCACATGCCTCATGGGAAACCCAGCACTGGGTCTGTGACATCAGAATCGATGACCTGTTAGTGACACGTTGTACACAAGGAACTCATCATGTGGGTATTATTTCATGAGGTTTGATGGATCTATACAATACATCAAAATTCAGTGAATCATGACTCCGACCAGCTTTAGATCCGAATCACATGACCATGGCTCTTGCGATTGCCCCTGAGCTCCTACGTCCACCCCACTCTCCCTTGCATCCCTCCGCCATATATATCCCAGAGAGCAGCTTTGAGAATTTGGCAAGTATAACTTTCATTTGCAGTGAAATCCTACTGTAAATCACAGATCTTACAACAGACGGTAATAGTAGGACGACTTAGAAACAAGCCCTTTCTTTTGAGCAGTTGTCGATAAATGCGGCGTGTCGGTAATGATATAAAATTTCACATACAGTCATCAACCATCAGTATAGTGTCTAGAAGAGAAAATGTGACAGGCGCACAAAACGGCAGAGAAATTGTGCAATCTGTGTTATTCAGTTATTGAACTAGTCTGCAGCTGGCTCTGCCGCGGAATCTAATATTACTCTGCAGCCACAATCTCTCAGCAAATCAACCTGCAATAAAAGTTCTATCAACGTAATTTAAAAGTTAGTAAACAAGGCACATAATTTGGGGTAAAGCTGTATTACATATACAGTACGTAGGAATTGTCACTTCATTTACACTAAATAATGGTAATAAAAATGGTGTCCATCCGGAGTACAAGCGATGACCTGAAAGATTAAAAATAAGTCTTCTTGCTGGGTTTTACCATTACTTGTAAGTGACAAAGTACCAAAAGACGGCATTCTGGCAGCTGCAATATATTTTCTCCAGCACAGGAAGAAAAAAAATCATCAACAAGATGTCTCTGCACATTGCAATGCCAGAATATTAAAGTCATTTTCTGGAACTCTGTGTTTTTAATTCCTTACTTTTAGCCAGGCAGGAATTTTACATCACATTCTTCCCTCGCTGATAACACACTTGTTCCCACTAACAGATGAGCACAATAATGGCAGCGGATTAACCGCTTCACTGCTATAAAAAAATAGGAAAAACAATAGGGGATTGTGTATAAAACGGAACATAATGCAATCTGGAACCTGCCAGTAATCTGCTACAGGAGCTTGTAATGGGCCTACATACGTCATAGTTACCTACCGTCCTGCGTTCTGCAGAAGACTCCCTGAAATAGGATCAATCTCCCTCTCTCCCTCATTAGTCTATCAATCTCCCTCATGTCACCTAGCCCGCATTACACTGTTACATTTTTTGGGGGAAAGGGGAATGAGAGACAGATACATTTACATTGAATCATCAGCAGCATTTCCCAGCACTTTATCAAGTATAGTAGCTCATACTAACTGCTTTGGGGCTCATCTACATTTGGATATAAGTCATTTTTAAAGATTCCACTCAGATGTAGCAGTACACACCCACGCTTCTAGTTGCCACATTCACAATCAAAAGACAATTTATTAAACTAAGTAATAGACATACTGTTTTATTGTAAAATAAACTTTAGCTAAGAAGCCCTGAAGCAGAAGATATAATTCCTAATTAGTTCTAAAGAAAATGGTTAAAAAATAAAATTAGCATCCACTTACAGTAGCTCTGAAGCATAAAATGGACACCCACAGCATGTTGAACACATGTAAAGCACAAAATGTTGGCACATCCAATGTTAGCTAATACACAATTAGCACTGAAGCAAAGTAGGTAAAAAACATAAAACAGCTCCACACCGTCAAACCAGTGTGATGGTAACAATGGGAAAAGTTTCCGGGAATTCTAAGTATAGCTCCCCATTATGGTACCTCTGTGTACTGGTATAAAGATGCAGCATACAGACACCAACAAGTTTCAGTATCAGTGCCCATTCATATGTCAATGCCCATTGCCCACACATATTCTTTTATTCAGTATTAGTGCCCATATATAGCCTTTAATTCAGTATCAATGCCCACACAAATTATTTCATTCAGTATCAGACAGTGCCCATATATATCCTTTAATTCAGTATCAGTGCCCATACATATGCTTTCATTCAGTATCAAGGCGTGTCCCGGCACCCTAATCAGCCTATCGGTTAATCAGGCACTGTCCCGCCCCCCAAAGTGCTGCTGACAGTCTCCCCTCCAGGCTTGTCCTTGAGAGAAGACAGAAAACGTACAGTATTTTCCACACTGAGACCCAGTAGCGCACGCAGGGGGGGTTTCTGAGTACACAGAAACCCCCCCAGGAGTTTAAGGGCCCTTAAACTCAGGTTCTGTCTGACGTAGAGTTTTTCTGAGGGTATATTCCAAAAGCTGGGACTTTCCCCCTTTGATGGACACTAGTAGCTTGTCTCTACTGTTTCCAGAACCTGAGATATCAGCCTTCCAGCAGCTGGTTACTGCTCCAGCTCCACACACCTGGTATGTAGTTTTATATTCTCGTTAACAGATTGCTTTGCCTCCTGAACTTTGATCCCCTAGTCCCCAGTACCATTTGGTAGGTGGGATTCTCTAGTTTTTAATTCCATTAAAATCTAAGAAATCTATTTCTGCGAACTGGAGATATCTGCAGTCAAGCAAGCTGTCCCCCCATCAGAAAATTATGAATAATAAGCCCACTCCACTATACACCCCTCCTCTGCGTATTAAACATCCTCTACCACCCTGGAAGTTACTGTGTGTATCAGGGCCCCTTCATTCAGCCCAATGTCCCCTTCTCCCACCCCATCTCCCACCATCTGTTCAGGGTAATTAGTGCAGGGTAATTAGTGGAAATTACTGATCCAGGCCCTACATGCTGAGCGGTTGATATAATACCCCCTACCACCCGTGGGACATCAAAGTTTCCCCCACCCCTACCGCTGGAGGATCGGTAGGGGCCCCAATACATTGCTATGCCCAGGGGTCTACACTGCTGTTATGTATGTATGTATGTATATATATATACGTGTGTGTGTGTATATATTATTATTATTATTTATATACATTTGGTCTATCTATAATACTTTAACTGACCCGGCATATACTGGGTCACCTAAGTGTCCAGCTGCGTGCTTTGCTCCGCCTCTCTGGAAACCCCCTTCTGAAAATCCTGCGTTTGCCACTGAGACCTATGATGGCCGCACTACTTAGAGAAGAAATAAGAAATCTCAATGAAATCAGTGAACCCACTGCCGCTTTCTCTTCTATTAATTGCCCGAAGAGAGGAAAAATGTATTTTCTCTGACTAAAATTCTTTGTTTGCTAAATAGAAACCGTACCAAGAAGCCGTGTGCTGGCATTACGGTAGCTCCCAGCTCTCCGCCGGGACAGGATCCTATCGGAGTCCGCCTCCAAGAAAAGGATTTCAGTCAATTCATGTAAAATCCCCAATAAAAATGCTGATTTTGGTAAATATGCCTCTGAGTTATTAAATATCCATGTATTCCCTGCATGGAATACACACTTAGGGGGTAATTATACTAAAAGTTCTAAAAATGTAAAGTAGTGCTGTTTCTCATAGCAACCAACCAGATTCCATCTCTCATTCCACTCTTGCATCCTAGTAAATGATAGACAGAATCTGATTGATTGGTTGCTATGGCATACCCTCCAACATTTTAAGGGCAGAAATCGGGACACATACTGAAACGGGGCGTGGTCACGGATAAAGGGGCGTGGCCACGTCCCCTTTCCGAATGTATACTAGGCATTTTTTCATATATATGTATTTAAAATGCAGGAGAAGAGGAGGGGGGAGGGAGCCAAGCCATGTTGGAGGGTATGCAGATAACAGCCCTGGGGGGCATATGGCACCCTGTCCCCCCGCCCAGAACCTGATGCAGCTCATGTCACATGGTGGCTTGGTGGGCTACTGGCATATTAATAATAAATAAGTATATTAAATATACTTATTTAATATACCAGCAGCCCACCAAGCCACCATGTGACATGAGCTGCAGCAGGTGCGTCACACGATGGACAAAAGAAGACTGAGTCAAGTGTGGAGATTTTAAAGTACACTACAGCCTGAGCCACCTACTTGTTTTGCTGCACTTACAGTGTGTGCTGAAGTGTGGCATTGCAGGCTCCTCCGATGCGAGATGATCCCCAGTGTTGCGTGCCGGGGCTGGCCACTGCACCCCTCAGCACGACTCAGGCAGGCAGATTGATTTCCCCCAAGAGCTGCCTCAGTCAGAGAGAGACTGAGGGTGACTAGTCCTTTCCCATGAGTGCGCACTGTCTGCGCAGGGTGTGCGGTGCCGGCGCGTGGCGTCATGACGCACGGCACCGGCCCGCACAGTGCACTCTTGGTAAGGCGAGGTGAGGGGGAGGAGAGGGGAGAGCAGCCTCAGACGGCGCAGTCCAGGTAGCACACGGAGCCGGTGCCCGCCGCTCGGGAGCCAGGAGGAAGACAGTTACATTATGCGGCGCACGGCACAGTGAGTAGGAAAAGGGGTACATTCGGTACAATTTCAATTTGCCGGTACAGACTGATAAAAAACGGTACTGTACCGGCAAATTCGGTACAGTTGGAGGGTATGCTATGGGCAAAAACGCCTTCTTCCAATTTTGAGAACCTTTATTAAATTTACCCCTAGCAGTTTATTTGTAATTGACTGATTATATAAATTTAAATCCAGGTTACAATATAGACTATTTGTAATGACATACAAATGTAACAATCAATAGAACTTGAATCACTGTTTAATGTAAGGACTCACCACTTATTACATATTTACATATTAAAAATACTCTTAAAACTGCAAAAGCAATGCGCGTCTGCCGTATATATAAATCACAGCTGTGAGGATACGGAGAGCTGGACAATGCAGGATTACTTCCACTGTGATGTAATCTGTCATTGATAGAAGAGAGTTCAAATATTTTTTTTTTAAACCAATTAAAATGTTTTTGCCTCGGGAGGTAAATAAAGGCACATGATCTAGCTAAATCAGGCTGGGAAGAGGTAATCACTACAATAGTTCAGTATTGAACAATATTGAACCCTGTAACAATAACGCACGATAAATCATTTTGAAAGGTACATTGGATATGATTTTTTCCAAGGACAAATAAAGTATACTCGTGAGAGCCCAAAGAGGCCTGTGTTATTTTTATTGTCCATTTTAGAAACTATTGACAATTCCTTTTAAAGTAAACTTTATCCTCGTGCGCAGTAGAAAATGTTCTTGCTCGCACTTCGGAAAGAACAACGGCTGCAGGGATCAGCCGGATACCCTGATTATTAGTTAGCAATTGCCACTCATTGCTCGTCAGACATAATGTGGACACATTCAATATTGTACCTCTAGTATACAGTTTATGCTTTTAAGAAGACACAATACTTTTTTAACATTATTAATAATAAAGTATTGTTTATTTTCAAACCCATTAGACTATTGGACCGATTCAAACCTGTTGGCACAGATCCGAATTCATCACGGCCCTGATGGTGGAGGTTTGCAAATGCACTTAGTCCATACTTGCCTACTTTTGAAAACTAGTTTCAAGGAGATTATAGTTGGTAGCAGAATTTTGCACAGCGCCCCAGTGAGGGGGTGTATCATGCTCCACCCATAGGGCGTTGCTAGTTTCATATATGGAGAGATTGTGAAAAGAGATTGTGAATGTGGCACTTAGAAGCGTGGGTGTGTACTGCTACATCTGAGAGGAATCTTTAAAAATGACTTACATCCAAATGTAGATGAGCCCCAAAGCAGTTAGTAAGAGATACTATACTTGGTAAAGTGCTGGGAAATGGTGCTGATGATTCAGTGTAAATGTATCTGTCTCTCATTCCTTTTTCCCCAAAAAATTTGACAGTGTAATGTGTAATGTGGGCTAGGTAACATGAGGGAGATTGCTAGACTAATGTGGGAGAGAGGGAGATTGCTGTTATTTCAGGGAGTCTCCTGCAGAATGCAGGAGGGGAGGTATCTATGATGTAACAGTGTAATGTGGGCTAGGTGACATGAGGGAGATTGCTAGACTAATGAAGGAGAGAGGGAGATTGCTGCTATTTCAGGGAGTCTCCTGCAGAATGCAGGAGGGGAGGTAACTATGATGTAACAGTGTAATGTGGGCTAGGTGACATGAGGGAGATTGCTAGACTAATGAAGGAGAGAGGGAGATTGCTGTTATTTTAGGGAGTCTCCTGCAGAATGCAGGAGGGGAGGTAACTTTGATGTAACAGTGTAATGTGGGCTAGGTGACATGAGGGAGATTGCTAGACTAATGAAGGAGAGAGGGAGATTGCTGTTATTTCAGGGAGTCTCCTGCAGAATGCAGGAGGGGAGGTAACTATGATGTAACAGTGTAATGTGGGCTAGGTGACATGAGGGAGATTGCTAGACTAATGAAGGAGAGAGGGAGATTGCTGTTATTTCAGGGAGTCTCCTGCAGAATGCAGGAGGGGAGGTAACTATGACTTAGTCGCTCATGCACATGTGAAAATCCCCTAGATGGAACGCCTTCAGCGAGTTTTCCACTCGCCGGGGCGTTCACAATGAGGCTTCCACATAAAAATAGGCCCATCATCACAGCATGATAATCACCAGACACAAGCTGGCCACAGGGTTGGCCATAAATCATAAGTATTAAAATTGCAGTTTTATCTTAAAAATGTATGCAATTTTTGAACTTATATATGTAGAGAGACCCTGGTGATTATAGTGTATGGATTCTACATGACTATTTGGTTTTGGCCTCACCTCCTCCAGTTCTCACAATGGCCCTTATTCTAATCGGATCGGTACGGCCCGCGTGCGGCCGTACCGCCGATGTTTTTACTCTGCACATGCGCAGAGGTCAATCTGCGCATGTGCAGCCCCCTTCGCCGCAGACGGATTTCGTCCGCCGCAAAGGGGGCGTATAGGGGCGTGAGAGGCATCATGCCCTCATTTCCCTATGTGTACGCCCCGCGTTTCATGGGCGTTCCCATGCAAACGCGGGGCGTACGCATGGTAATGAGGCCATGACGCAACTCATGGGGGCGGAAAGCTGACGTCGCCGGATGTCAGCTTTCAGCCCCCATACAAGCTACCACACGGACGATTGTCCGTGTGGTCTCAGCTTGCGGGAGCTGCAGCGGCGTGCGGACCTGCCTTCGATGGTCGACGACCATCGAATGCAGGGGGCAGCTCCCACCATGGTGGAGGCGTAGCCTCCACCATTTTTATGCGGATCGCCAGCCGTCCGTGTACGGACGGCCGTGGCGATCCGTAGGGTGGGCGGGGATTCGTCTGGTGCGGTCGCAGCCGCATATGCGGCTCGACCGCACCAACCAGAATAAGGGCCTATATGCCCTTGAACATTTTCAGCTCCAGGCCCATTAGGCCCTTAATCCGGCCCTGCACATAGGGTGGTATTCAATGCCTCCGGTGAGGCGGTTTCTGTGGCGAGGGTGGTTTGTTTTTGGCGAGGATCACCGAGGACAAGCCATCCACGCAGTCTAACCCCCTCGCCGGCCGCTCACCCTATTCTATGTTCCAGGGGAATCCTCACCATCCTCTGACGGCGAGAATTCCCCCAAACGGCGAGGGTCCGCTAATACAGCATGCCCACGGCATATATAGCGGTGCCCTCGCCATTTTGGCAGCCACACTCACCTTTTTTACTACACTGGAATAACCCAGCAAGGGTGGGGTCAGTTGAATAATGACCCGTGAGCTGTGATGTCGAACAATAGGCACTGCTCACTGTCACAGCTCGCCCCGGGGCATTAAATATACCCCATAGAAACACTGGGCATACCACTGCAAACACAACCCATGCCTGCTCGGGGAGCACAGATAACATCAGATTACATCAGCGCCCGCCCCCAAGTCGGCCATCTTTGTGCCGTATAAAAGTTCAGACTTACTTTTATCTACAAAGAGGAAAAATCATTCGATGGTGAGCGATCATCGAATTTCTGTAGCTTCTCATCCCCAACACCCACAAAGCCCCACTTCCAGGTTCTGTTTGGTCCGCAGGCCAGTCAGCAAAACAGGGATGACCATCAATTTGTGTAACCATCAATTGAATTCCATTGAATAGTTTATATCAATATTAATCGATGGTCACCATTGATTGCAAACATCAATGGAGAACATAGCAAAGGCCACCGCTGGGACAGATTGTGAAGTGGGACAAAAGTTAAAAAAAACAACCAGTAACTGTGCACCTTGACAATCCATGCTGCCCTGCAGGTGTGTCAGGTGTGCCTAACCTGAAATCCCAACTGCATTGTAAATGTGAAGCTATCAAAACATGTGTGGATTACTGTACATGCAAAAGCAGCCAGTATCTATCTTGCACAGAAAAATATAAATGTATTAGTTCTCCATGCATGGCATAATACAAACCTCCATGTACCTTTGATATACAATTTCCATCAGTAAATGGTGCTGAGGCAGCATGTGCCAACCGTCGCTGGGTGCAGGAGTTGGCAGTACCCACGTCCAGTGCCTGTTTATAGTGTAAATAGAAATAACACTTATGTTTCTCTAAACCGAGTTACCCACTAATGTATTTGAATGAAGGTTTCTCCATGTGTGTCCTTCACACACAGAAATCAATATCACTTTTATTTATCCTATAATAGTTCAGTGGAATAAACACCATTATACCCATGCATGCTATTAGCACGTGCTCATACTGAAAGCTGAAATTCTACATATTGATTAAATGGATCCTTTTCATCAGTGCCAAATCATATTACATTGACAAATAATTGCATTTGTGGTGCAGACACATTGTTAGAAAGCACATTAGGGTCTGGCAATGATCATTTGTTATCCCACGTCAGGACAACAGGCCTGTTAATGAAAGGAACTTATTGAAAACGGTGACACTTGAGCTCGTTCTCAAGGAGAATCATGACATGGGTGATAATAGGAGGATTGAAAGGTTAAAGCAGCTCCGGCGGTGTGAGACAAAAGAAGTTTAATATTTTCAGTCTTAAACAATTTTCATGATATTTTATAGGAAATTACATACTTCATAATGATGCACAGCTGAAAGAATTAGCAGATTGGGCTGTGTCTGTTTAATCAGAGCCAGGGAGGGACAGGGGTGGTGAAGTAGCAGTGTCATGTAATGGTGTGTGCGGGGAAAGGGGGCGTGGTTACTGCTCACTGGGGTGTGCCATGAGTCACAGGGGCTTGGCCTCATGGCATGCCCCCATCTCTCTATGACAGATGGCTGAGCAGAGTGTCGGGGGGAGGAGCTGCTCAGTCGGCCTGTTCTCTCTGTGTGGCTGGATCGGCCGACAAGCTCATCAAACCCGCTGGCATTTGCTGGAAGTGCAATCCGGCCCTAGACTTTGGAGACTAGAACCTACTTATTATTATAAACTGAGCATCCTCAGGTACTTAGGGGGTCTATGTACTAAGCCTTTGAGAGAGATACATTGGACAGAGATAAAGTACCAACAGTAATCATTCAAACTCAGCATGTAACATGTCAGTTAGGAGCTGATTGGTATTTCATTTCCATCCACTTCATTTCTCTCCAGAACTAACCTAGGCTACACACCAGAATGATTTGGCCTCAAAACACCCAATTCAGATACAATCTCGACCGATTGTATGTAAATTGGGCATTTTTCGGGGCATTTCCGAGTCGATTCCGAGCCGATGCGCGACCCTGTGGGTCGTTTTTCAGATCCAACCTGCAGCAGGTAGGTTTTACAAAATGACCCCTTCAACTGTGTGCCAATCGGGATCGGATAGGGGCAGATCGTGTGCTTCAAAAAGTCGCGAGACAATCCTACGATTATATTATGATATGCACCCGATCTCAATCATTCTGGTATATACCAAGCATTAGTACACAGGTTCTCAAATTTGGTCCTTAGGACCCCACAATTCATGTTTTCTAGGTCACCTGTAGATTTTTAAATGTGACAGTTGGTGATACACAGTGCTCCTGGAAAACGACCTGTGTAGGGTACCGAGGACCGAGTTTGAGAACCACTGGTTTGGCACATACACCGAGTTTGAGAACCACTGGTTTGGCACATACACCGAGTTTGAGAACCACTGGTTTGGCACATACACCGAGTTTGAGAACCACTGGTTTGGCACATACACCGAGTTTGAGAACCACTGGTTTGGCACATACACCGAGTTTGAGAACCACTGGTTTGGCACATACACCGAGTTTGAGAACCACTGGTTTGGCACATACACCCCTTAGCGTCTGGAAGCTATTGTAAAGCTCTGTACACACTATGCAATAAAAGCAGGCGTTATGCACAATAACGATATCATTACCGATATGACGTTCAGTATGCGTATCGTTCAGTATGTACGAATGATAATGATGTGCCCTACCACGAGTCTTTATCAACCCCTTTGATCATCATGTACTATGTCGTGTACAAAGGATAAAGATAAAGAGGCGTATTTCATAAAACAAGATGGTCTGTGGCATTGCAAACAATTTATCTTTATCGTTTTAAATCGTTAATGTTTATGCATTATATTGTTCATTCTGTAGCTCCAGGGAGTTCAAGGGAAATTGTTATCGCCGTTATCGCATGCAGTGTACGCAGCTATCTGCCATCGATGATTTGACAATTTGTAATTTCTTCCATGATTGTTAGTTCTTCCATCGGCGCCCATACACTACAGATATTTACAGTGATTTGCAGATTATTTGATCTTCACAATGGGGCAGATGTATTAACCAGCGTTAAGTGCAAAAATGCACTTAACGCTGGTTAACTGGGGGGGATTACGTCTGTCCCTAATGTATTACTAGCGCACCTAACGTGCGCTAGTGACAGCCCGCCGAGTTACGCTCGGCGGGGCTGTCCCTGCAATCCCCCCCAGGGATTAACGGCCGGGGCGATGTATTAACAGCCTTCAAGGCGTTAATTCGCCCCGGCCGCTTCGCCAGCTCAGGGCTAGCGTTGTCCTATCCCCCACTGTGGGGACAACGCTAGCCCTGCATCTGGCTTGGGCTGCGCTGGAGATCTCGCGGTTTTTGCGAGATCCCGCACATGCCCAGTGCGGCCGGTCGGGGGACAGGAGATAGCGCATCAGTATTAACTGATGCGCTATCTCCAGAAAGGGACATCGCCGAAGGGGGGAGTTAACGCTCCCCCGCTTCGGCAGACAAGATGTTAATACATCTTGTCGATGTCCCTTCCTGCTTCGCCTCGCTATTGAGGCGAAGCAGGAAGTATCATAGCGGCGCGATAAGCGCTGCTATGATACATCTGCCCCATTGAATCTTAAAATCTGAAAATGCCCATACACCACCTACAGTAGCTGGAAGAATTGTACGATTTCCAAAACGGTTGCACAAAAGACCGAATGACACCACACATTAGCAGTTGCAAGTCCAATTCATTGTCGATTGACCAACATGTTGGCAATCTGAAATGGTGGTTGCAATCACCTCGCAACCGTCAGTTGGGGAAACCCATACATCAGCAATGGTATGGGCAATCATCACAAAACTGACAATTTGCCCCAATCCATAACTGATATATAACCAGTTTTAGGGGGGTATTCAATTTTGGATGCTATTTCCGGCGGTGTAAATAGCGGCAGCCACCTATTCAATGCTGCCAATTCTGACAGAATTGAAGGCAGATTCCGCAAGTCGACTTTAAAACAAGTTGGATCCGTTTTGTCGGAAACGGCCAAGGATTGTCGAATTCACGGCTGTTTTTTTGACAATCCGCGGCTGTCTTTGCTGATAAGCCCACTTTTCGACACTTGACAGGCAGAACATTGAATTCCGCCTGTCGAGTATCTGTTGAGCGGATTAAATACCGCCCTCAGTCTCCTTCCTGCAGTATTAAATATACCGCCCCCTGCAGTATTTTGTTCTGCACTGAACCAGTTTTACTTAAAGCAGGGCTTCTCAAATCTGGGGGTCTATGTAGAAAGCCTTATATGGAAATAAAGTACCACCCATGCTCCAGACAGGGGCAGATGTATATTCCTGGAGAAGTGATCAAGTGGAAAGTGACAATGCAGCAGCCAATCAGCCCCTAACTGTCACTGCACATACTGGGCTTGAAAAATGGCAGTTAGGGACTGACTGCCTGCACAGGTGACTTAATTAGTCCCTCAGTCCATTTTCATTTAAACATCAACCATGGATATTCTTAAAACCTGGACTGTTAGTATGTCTTAAGAACTGAGGCCCTTATTCTAGTTCACTCTTTCTGACAAAATCCTTATTAGATGGACAAAACCATGTGCACTGCAGATGGGGCAGATGTAACTTGTGCAGAGAGAATTAGATTTGTAAAAATAAAGCAGTCAGTATTTACCCTGCACAGAAACAAAATAACTCACCCAAATCTAATTCTCTCTGCACATTTTACATCTGCCCCCCTGCAGTGCACATGGTTTTGTCCATCTAAGAAGGAATTTGTCAGAAAGAGTGAACTAGAATAAGGCCCTGAGTTTGAGAAGCACTCATTTAAAACAATCCCATTTTTTTCCTTATTTAATAAATAAAAAATGATACGTAACACATGAATGTTACATATTTGCAAAAATGCCACGGACTAAACACAACGCAGATGAACAAAAATAAATCTTAACAATTAAATATCTTCAGAAGAAAAAAAAAGAAGAGAACATTAGATATTTTATTTGAGGGCTATTGTAAATAAAATAATAAGAACTCCAGAGAAATTGATGGAAATGTTGCTCGGCTGATAAATGAATGCTGGATGACTGTGGAAATTACCCAGCTTCAATGTGACCATAGCAAACAGTCCACGGGGGGCCATTGCAGTGTAATCCCTGCCATTCGCCCAAGTTTATAACAAGTTTACAAGCAAAGTGTAACCCTGCTGGGGTTTGGGAAAGAGGCTGATATATTACACTGCTGATTTCTCTGCTTCAGTTTAGGCAATGTGTTCTTCTATCTAATGGGGAATTTTATCATCAAATAAAAGAAAGTGAGATTAAGATAGTGACACAGAGAAAGATTTACAGACGGCCTAATGCTGGCGATATTAGATAGATCATTTTTTAATTTATAAAAAACAAATCAATTGGGATCGGAGTAACTATTCACTGTTCACTGAGCGGGATGACAACTAAGTGGCCAATTCAGATGCATACATTTGGGTCTGAATTTGGCAAAGAGGGTGGTAGCAGGGGTATGCCTAGCATTTTATTGGCATCCCCAATGCCTGCTCAGGGTGGGCAGCTGACATCACATGACGTCCGCGCCCGCCCTGAATTTGGCGGATAGAGACGGTAATAAAAGTCAGACTTTTATCAGCGACCATCAAATGATTTATTTTGCCTCTCTCGTTTGCCTCTCTCGTTTGCCCGCACATTCTAGTGAGGGCATTCTGGCACCGGGGGGCAGGGCCATATCGCTACATCGGCCGTATCGCTACACGCCAACCTGTTCCAGGGGGAGGGGGGTGCAGCGCCGCACCACTGGCTTCACAGGGGACGGGGTGCGGCAGCCCCACCGCTCACTCGCCGCCGACTGAGGGGGGGTGGCTGCTCCCAAGTGCTGCCCTTTAAGTGGCCGGCACCCCAGGCAAATGCCTAAAGCTGCCTAGTGGTGGCGCTGGCCCTGACCGGGGAGTGGGCGTTTGTCCAGGCAGCATTTACATGTTCACTAGGCTGTGATTACACGCAGCCTAGCGAACAGGCCTGAATCAGACCCTAAATAAGACCATGGGCCAGATGCACTAAGCTTCAAAAATTGATAAGGTGAAAAGTGATAAAGTACCAGCCAACCAGCTCCTAACTGTCATTTTCAAATCCAGCCTATAATATGACAGCCAGGAGCTGATTGGCTGGTACTTTATCAATTTGTGATGCTTAGTACATCTGGCTCTTAATGTGGTGCACATACAGGGTTTTCCATTACACTCACACAAAACAGTATAACACTGTCATGTAAGTTTGTGAGAGCTCCACATGTACCCGTCACCTGAAATGTAATCTATATGCATACCTCCCAACTTTTGAAACAGTAAATAGGGACCCCTGCACCCGTGAAATTTGGGGGTGGCTGTCTTGTGAGGCCACACCACATTTTTGCTGCTGCAGAGGCATGGCCAGCGCTGTTCGAGCTGCTGGTGATGCTCCCATCCCAGTGTCTATACAACGCTGCTCTGGTCAGGAGGGGCATAGTTCTACGCTGGGTGGGAGGTGTACTGACTACTTACCTACTTTTTAGTGATCCTGACATGGTGCTCTTTACCTAGAAGGGCGCCCGCGATTGGAATCGCGGGCGTCGGGGGTAAAAAATCGCGGTCATCGCGGGCATCGCGGGTAAATCGCGGGTACATAAAAATCGGCTGCCCGCGATGACCGTGATTTTCCCATAGGGAACAATGTTAAAAAGGATGATTGACCGCGATTTTAATGTAAAATGCCTCAATGCCCGCGATTTTACCATAGGAATCAATGTTAAATGGGCTACAGAGCCCAAATAGGCACAAGTGTGGCGAGCCACCGAGCCCGAAGCGTGGCTAACGCAGCGAGCCCCGCGAGGGGACGCGGATACCTTCACAGGTAAACGCGTCCCTTCGCGGACTTCACAGGTGTCCGCGTCGCCACGGACACCTGTGAAGCCCGCGAGGGGACGCGTATAACTGTGAAGGTATCCACGTCCCCTCGCGCTCGCCACACTATTCTATTCTCAACTCCACGCCGACGTGGATAGTAGGGCATGAAAAGGTCGGAGGACGCGTACCGCCGCCCCTCGCGGGCTCGCTGCGCTCGCCACGCTTCGGGTTGGCGTGGATCGTGGGGTGGCGTTACAAATTTGGGGGGACATTTAAGGGTTAATTGTGCCTATTTGGGCTCTGTAGCCCATTTAACATTGATTCCTATGGCCAAATCGCGGCCATTGAAGCATTGAATGTAAAATCGCGGTCAGCACAAAATTTAACATTGAACCCTATGGGAAATCGCGGTGATCGCGGGCATCGCGTCGCGGCCGTTAATGTACTGCCCGCGATGCCCGCGATCACCACGATGGGCGCCCTTCTAGGTAAAGAGTACCCCTGACATCACTAATCCCCCCCCCCCCCCCCCTTACTAACAAAATGCCGCAATTCACGGATTGTTTAGAGGGAGCAGGGCTAAAATTATGCGATTAAAACCATTTTAATCCCACTGGCCCTTCATATGCAATGCATAGAAACCGCTTCTATTTTCTACTCCTACTAGATATAACTTCCTGTAGACTGTCTTTTGGACTATTTGGGGATCGTACGTTTTAATCCATCACATTCTTTTTTTTTTAAATTCTCTGAAATATTTGGATGTTCCATTCACTGTCTGGAGGTATTTGAACGATGCGTAGAAGTAACGATCATTGTACTTCTTCTAGATCGCCGATACAGCCTGTTATCAGAAAATGACATATTTTAATGGAAAAAGAGAATCTTTATTGCTGCTATTTGTGGAGATACAGCTCAGATTTTTTGTTGTTGAGGTGGCGGGGTGTGGAGTCTTTCCATGACAATATTTATGCCCCCAAAAGCGTATAAGGTATGTTTGTACTACTCATAGGGGAGGATTCCGGTTCATTTGCTCGGATGCGAATTTGCATCCTTGCGAGTGAACCAGATCCTGCCTTGGGAATGGTGATACGCCGGCCCACCATTCGCAAGGCGCGTATGTTAACACTGCCTGCGAATAGATGTTTTGCATATACATCAATTTGCAGCCTGCGGGGTAACACCCACATCATTCGATGGTCGCCGACCATCGAATGATGTGGAACGTGCACTCAGAGTGAAGCGGAAGTGGAAGTTGGTCCCCCCCCGCATCCGCGTCATCGGTCAATTAGCTTGAGAAGGACCATCTTTCTCATGGGAACGCCAATAAAATGCTGGGTGTTCCCATATGCTAATGAGCCGTACTGTCCCCCATGTCCCCCCACCCCCTCCACCCTCCGTTCGCAAGATTGGTTGCATGCCGCACGCACCAGCAATGTGAAAATATCGGCCCCCTGTGAACGAACACGACCGTGTGAACAGACCAGAATAACCTATCCCAAAAAAAAAATGTGTTTTGTGAATCACAAGTATGAAAATACTAAATTGAAAAGTGGACAGGACAAATAATTTACAAATTGTTGGTTGCCCCCCTCCCCCAGCAGTGCTGGCCTAGGCAGGTGCCTAGCTTGCATAGTTACCTACCCTCCTGCATTATGCAGGAGACTCCCTGAAGTAACAGCAATCTCCCTCATTAGTCTAGCAATCTCCCTCATGTCACCTGGCCCACATTACACTGTTACATTTTGGGGGGGAAAATGAATGAGAGACAGATACATTTACATTGAATCATCAGCACCATTTCCCAGCACTTTAGCAAGTATAGTATCTCTTACTAACTGTGTTGGGGATCATCTGCATTTGTATATAAGTCATTATAAAAGATTCCTCTTAGATGTGGCAGTACACAGCCACGCTTCTAGGTGTCACGTTCACAATCTCTTTCCACAATCTCTCCATATATGGAACTAGCCACGCCCCCTTGGGTGGAGCATGACACGCCCCCTCAATGGAGCGCTTCGCAAACTTCTACTACCGACTATAATCTCCCTAAAACTAGTTTACAAAAGTAGGCAAGTATGCCAGTTTGCCTATGTGACAAACAGGAAGTAGAGGCGCATATGAGTACCTGTACATACCTCCCAACAGTCCCGATTTTATCGGGACAGTCCCGATTTTCAGGGCCTGTCCCGCTGTCCCACCCGCGGGCGGCAGTGTCCCGCGGTGTCTGTCAGCTGCTAAACAGCGGGGAATAAACGCTGTGCGCATGCGCACAGCGTCTATTCCCGCAGCCAGGGGGCTGGGGGCATGGCTAGAGGCTCACAGAGCCTCTGGGTCATGCCCCCATAGCGGCAAAATGGGGGCGTGGCCTCGTGGGGGAGCCGCGAGTATAGGCAACGCCCCAAAATTAGGCCACACCCCGAAAATTTGGCACGCCTTTGGCGCGCAGCAGCAGTGTCCCGCCTGCTGAGCTGCGGAAGTTGGGAGGTATGCCTGTATACCTATGGGTGATTGCTGCTGCTAATACAGATACTTGGGATTATTACTTCACAGAATTCATTCACCAAGATCTGCAGCCGGTCAGATGGATGAACCCTACATGTCATTTGTATTACACTCAATATTTCCTTCTATTTTCCATAAGTTCTCACATAAATCTGTGCCAGAAATATATGACTGTAATCACATTGCTAATAAATAAAAGCATCTGGTTTAATTACTATGCTCCATGTGTCCTGGTACTCCCATGCTCAGAAGTGTCTATACTTCCAGCAGCTACATTAACACTTTTTACTTCTCTATTTTCTTGGCAAATGTTGCTTGTTTTGCAATGTAACCTGTATGTAGAAGCTGTCAAATAAGGGCACGTTGTTATGTGCCAAGCAATTCTCCGGCTTGGATGAAAACTTCAAAACAATCAACTTTATTTTTAAAGCTCTCAAAATGTTAACACCTTTTTTTAAAGCAAGGTGTCGCTGGCCTCTTAAGCGACAGGGGAAGTAATACATTTTAATATATTTCATGTCCTTCCCAAACTAGATCCGGAACCTGTGACAGTCACTTGGAATGCGGTAGTCCAGATTCCACTGATAATTATGCCGGTGTCATGTTTGCCAAAACACAATGACACCTAAGCATAGTTGCCTCCCCTCCTGCATTCTGCGGGAGACTCCCTGAAATAGCAGCAATCTCCCCGACTCCCTGATAAGTCTAGCAATTTCCTGAGTTCACCTTACCCCCTCATGCAGCTGTTTGGGGGGGATCAGAAATATATACTAAGGCGTAACTACAATAGGTGCAGGGGATCAGTGTCGTAGCTTGGTTTGGGGCGCCCCCCCCCCCCCCCCCGCGCCGGCCTCCCCCCCCCCCCCCCCCCCCCCCCGCAGGCTTACCTGTCTGCACGTCCCGGCTCCCCTCCTGGCTACAATTAATAATTCTATGCAGACGGACCACGATAAAATGGCCGCCCCCATACCGCAGACAGTTTCAGAGAACTGTCTGCTTTATGGGGCGGCCATTTTATCATGGTCCGTCTCCATAGAATTGATTGAAGCCAGGAGGGGAGCCAGGACGCGCAGACAGGTAAGCCTGCGGGGGATGGGCGCCCCCACATGAACAGCGCCCCCCGCGACCGTGGGGGCTGCGGTGCTATAGTTACGCCCCTGCAGTGCATACAGCTGCTATGGGGCCCAGAGCTGAGGGGGCCCATCTTTCCTGTGTAAGATACACATGTTATATACATATATATGTGTTATATACAGTGGGCTGCAAAATTCAAATAGGGGAGCCACTCCAACTACCAGTGAGCCAGTTTGGAATGGCAGTTGGTGATTTTTTAAACTGCGTTGAAGCCCCTCCCCTGGAGCATCCCCTGGTTATATATATTATCCAAAGGTAATAAAAGTCTAACTTTTATTTCTGAAGCGGAGAGAAATCATTTGGTGGTTGCGACCATTGAATGATTTCTCTCCCCTTCAGTCGCATGCAAGGGGATGTGTTTGCGTACATCCGAGGGGATTCGGCGGTGGGGGCGGGGGGGTGGTTGCTGCATAGCAAGCCTTGTTGAATCAGGCCCTAAGTGTGTACGCAGCTTAATGGCACGTACACACCTAGAGATGGGGAACGAATGCCATGCTGCATTCTGCATGGTCCTCATTAACGATGCGCTCCCTCATCTGTTTATGCACAGACGGCGGGCCGAATTGTTAACAACCGACAGGGCGCGCATTGTGCATCATTGAGGCATACACACTGGGCGATATACTGAACTATATGGGCCTTATTCTGGTTGGTGCGTACTTTCCCGTATACTTTCGGATGGCGTTTTTTTGCCATCTGCGCATGCGTGGGGAACGCTATGCGCATGTGCCACGCATGGTCTCCGTACTTGTACTCACTAATACCGAAATGTGCACCGCAATCACTCGGGAAATACGGGCGTATTATGGGCGTCATTCGGAATGACACAGGGGCGTACTTTCAAAGTGGGCTAAACTGGGCGGAAACATGGGCGGACACAGGGGAGTGCACTTATTTTGGTGGGCGTGCATTCGGACAGCACACCGAATGCACGCGAACAAAAAGGCAAGAAATATGCGGTGTCCATAAGCAAGTATTGCTTTGCGAACACCACTCGGTCATGCGCTAGGCAAACGGAACGCCTAATCACTACAACCAATGTCAGGTGAACACAATACAATCACCTACTTTACTCATTACTTGTTAATTACACGCTTCTCACTGCTTCAATTGGAAACATTGCAGCTTAAATGGAACATTACTAAACACACACATATATGCTGTACTTTTCACACACTTTTACACTGCAAATAATGAACACCACGTCATATTAATAATACTACTACACATGTAACTTCTACATGTATCAATTAAACCACACATTTGGGGGAAACAAAAAAAACATTTATTCAAGGAACTTATAACATAATTTAGACATTTTAACAAAATGAAAGGTAGCATAGCAGGAAGACAATTAAATAATAGATAAAAAATCCATGTATTCTACACATACATAGCCACAGCAGAATCATTAGGAACACATCAGGTGGCTTCACAACAAAAGTATTGCACCAACACTTCAAGTACAGCACACAGTAATGCTAGCCGAAACAGGGCAACAGGGGAACCAAACATGACATTCGAAGCAAGGGCAAATGTGGGTACCCTCAGCATGGAATTGGACACAGGAAGCTGACACACACAGCTCAATGAAAGATTTGGGAAGACATAACGGTGGAGATTAATGCGGACACCAGTTCATTTGCGGGCACGTTTGCCCCTGGCAGGCTCTTTGCCACGTGCAGCAGCTCTTCTGCCACGGCCACGGTCAGATGGTGACCCAGGTGGAGCACATGCAGGGGAGGGGGTGGATCGTCTTCCCCCTCTGGCAGCAGGGAGTGCTGATGGTGGGAATGCACCAGAAACGGATGACATTAGGACCCTATTGCTGGCAACTAGCTCCACCATAAGCTCATTATGGTGGAGGAGGAGGTCATTTTGCCGCAGGGCTTGATCAGACAGCACCTGCAGGCTAGCAGCAATTGACTGCTGGGTGCCAGCCATGGCCTGCTGGGCCTCAGCAATAGCCTGCAGGCTCCCAGCGATAGCCTGCTGGCTGCTGACCAAACCCTGCAACACCTCCTCGGTCCTACGCACCCGCTCTGATGCTGACTCTCCCTGCTGTACAATATTGCCAAGCACATGCCCCCACGTGGACAATTCAGCCGCGGACATTGGCTGCTGCTGCTGCACGGGCCTGGTACTGGGGCCAGGTGGCACAGACTCCTCAACCTCCTCAAGAGATTCTTGACCAAGCGGTGGGGATGCTGGTGAAAGAGAACATTACAATTACAACACATTCCATGCAAAATTAGAACCAGCTACTTATGGCATGGCAAATAATTACCTTCAAGCAAAGAAGCCATGACTTCCGCTGGGGACTCGCTGTCCATGGTGCTCACCCCCAGGACCTCCTCCACTGCAATGCAGCACTCGGCCATCTCTTCCAGGGGGGTGAGCTTCAGCTTTCCAGGCATGGGGCCAGCCCCAGAGGTGTGGCTGTGTTCCCACCGCTGGGTCAATTTCTTCTTGAGGTTTGTTTTGAAGTCGTGCCACCTGCAATCAAAGTTTACATATTAATACATGTCACTCCTCCTGTTTGCTGTAGCACCCATTGCAATCTGCAACATAATACAACATGTGCCTCATGACACCAAGCTTACATTATATTAAATGTTAACACCAACCCTTAGAACAGGGGTTCCCAAACTTTTTGGAATCATGGCACCCCGAAGCATCAGAATTATTTTGCGGCACCCCTAGGCTACAGGTTTCTCATTGAGAAAGTTAAAAACAAATATTAAGTTAAATATATTGTATTTATATCTCATCCTTAGTATCAGTAATGTGGTAATAGACAGTATTCACTTCTGTTTGTGCACAATTTGACTATAATGTTAGACATAAATAAATTGAATTGATCCTGGACCACCAACCCAGGGCACCCCTGCAAGTCCTCCAAGGCACCCCAGGATGCCACGGCACACAGTTTGGGAACCCCTGCCTTAGAAGATACACTCACACTCACCCTACAATAACTATCAATTCAATGACATGGCAAACATGTCTGTGCCTCCAAGCAACGTGACCGCCCATTGACCAACTCCATCTAATATCTAATGTAAACATTACTGCTCTTGCACTGCTCAAATGTAACACACATGAACTTGCCTCTTCTTAACATGCTCCGTCTCACGAACTTGTGGAGCCACCGCATTAATCTCCGCCGTTATGTCCTCCCAGATCTTCCATCTCCTTGTGTGTGTCAACTTGGACACTCGATCCAATCCCGTGCCCGGGGCACCAGGATGGCAAGCTCCTGTGCTTCGAATGCCATGTTTCTGGTTGTTGGTTCCTCTGTTGCCCTATTTCGGCCACGGCCACGATCACTGGCACCGCCACTGCCACTGGCACGGCCACGCCCACGGCCACGCCCACGGCCACCTGGCGCTGTACTTGAAGTGCTGGCCAGGCTACTCTGTTGGGAAGCCACCTGCTGTGTTCCCAATGATTCTGCTGAGGCTGAAGATGGGCCAGCTGCAGATTGGCCTGATGTCGATGGCCCATCTGGCTGCTCTTCCCCCAATGGCTGGTCTGGGTTGATGGGGACATAGGTGGTGCTGGAGTCCATGCGTGCAAATAGGTCCTGCCACTCCTGCTCTTCCTCAGATAGAGATGCAGACATGTGTGCAACAACATTGCATTTGTCCCACACACCTTTATATATACTAATTCTGTAATTGGCGTACATCAGCGACACCCTGCGTTCCGTACGGCCGCGTTCCGTACGGCAGCGTCAACCGTGCGGCGCATAGGCCACGCCCCTAGGTGCGTATAATTTTTTGAAAAAAACCTGGCAAACTGAGTAAGTCTGATTTAGTAGGTAAATGCTGATTTGTACACCAATGACCAAATAAAACTGAGGTCAGACATGAAATGTATATGTGAATGTACATCTGTACTGTGCACTTGTTTGGTATGTAGTACAAATGACAATACTCATTCCATATGTAAATCCAGTCCACCACTTAGGCACAAGTAATCAGTGCTAGCATCAAAATCACATGTGAAAGCTCTCCAAATTCAGCCTTGGTGCTAGCTTCTTTTCATTGCACCTCTCTAGTATGGCCCAGTAGAAGGTAAGTGTACACATGGCAGCATGGCCTAATATTGGGAAAAGGTCTGCCACTATTTGCTATGTTTCTGCTGCATAGCTTTCACTATAAAATAGCTGTTTAGTACCTTGTTGAGTTAGGTGTACCTGGCTAGTCATGCAGACTATTTCACCTGTTGCTTATACCCATGTTTGGTGAATGTCATAGATTATATATAATGGTTTCCATCTTATTTTACACTGTCTGTTTAGAAGATAGTAAGTAATGGCAAGGTACAGCAAGTGTGGGTCTGTTCGGGCGCATACACGCTGTTACTGTCAAAATGAACAATAAAGTTAATACCAAATATCACTCTGATCGACCAATGACAGGACATGATTGCTTTAATAGTGCCATTGCTAAGATGGCGGCCTATGGGAGAGCAGCCCCATTCTCGCCAGCGGAGCTGAGGACACTGGTCTCCGTTATGGAGACCAGGCTGGGGCGGGCGGGCCCATTTATCACAAACTGCCAGAAGAGGAATGCCTATGTGTTGGCCAAGGCGCATATACGCCCGCACACAGGTGCGGCGGACCATCGCTTAGCTGGAGCGGCGGTGGTCAGACCTGAGGCGTCGGCAGCCGGAGTTGCTCCAGCAAATCAGGGGCAGTATTGCTAGATGTGAGTGTTTATACATTAAATGTCCATTTGTACCTGATTGCTTACATGACATTATTTAAGCCAATAAGGTCACCAGCCTGATCATGAGTTAAACATGGCATACAGTATATGTGTGCTACTTCCTGTTTGACACCCTGTAATGGTCATAAAATATGTTATTGTGGAGGATTAATGTTTGTGATGCTTGCAATGGGCCAAATGTCACAGCATACCTGCCATGTTACAGGCTGTGTTTTGTAAAGGGCAATAAGGAGCTGTTTGCCTGTACAATTATCTGTACTTATAACCTTTGCATTTATAGCTTGATAAGGCTTAATACAAATGACCCCTAATTGGCACTTTTTTGTTTTTTCCAAAACACAGCCCGGGATCGAGCAAGACAGGCCCGGGAGGAGGCAGAGGTGGCCCAGGAGGAGCTTTCCGAGCAAAGGGCCGAGGAGGAGCTTCCAGAGGAAGGGATGGCAGAGGAGGTGGCAGAGGAAGTTGAGGAGGAGGGGTGGGCTGTGGAGGCGCTGCCAACAGAGGAGAAGGTGCCACAAGAGGAGGCCCCTGAGGAAGAGGAAGAGGAGGAGGTTGAGGCCTATGAGGTCGTCCAGGCCGCCGAAATTGGTATGTATACATAATGATTAATTATTCCTTTTGTCATCTACTATTTGCTATGTAGCACTGGTGATTCAATTGTGTTTTTACAAACTATAAATTCATATAACAAACAGGGTACCAACAGACACACTTATATAGGGTGTCCAAACCATCCCTTTAATCCTGGACACATATTAATGACACAGGTTGTGCGGATGGCTTTCAGGCCGATTGTAAGAGCCACTGAACCTGTGTAGTTAATCTGTATCCTGGAAGAAAGGGATGACGTGCTCATGTAAGGGTTACATGTCCCTGCTGCAAGCGTACAATCTGTAGCCTCATATAGGTGAGTAGAGTTTACAGGTGATTAATTTGACAAAACTAGATTCAGTATGGCATAAATGGAGTATGGACAGGCGTGGCTTAGACTGGAGTAACAAGTGGTCAGTGCCCCTGGGCCCTTCTCTAGCTAACCACCCCCTGCGGTGTGCATGTATGTTTGGCACCATAATTGTGTGTTGATTTTGTCTTAGTAATGATTTTGTGCATGGGAGTGGGTTAGTGCTGCAGCTTCACCTAACTGGCATTATGACAATGATTTATGGAGCAGACCATCATCAGGCAAGCCATGCTTGATTGCACAAATGTACTGAGCATTCCTGAGAGTTGACTAAGTGCCCTGCCACGCTCCATCATATAACAGACACTGCACTTTGTTTTCAGAATTGTGATTGGTGCAGCGCGTGACATGCTTCTCAGAGCTTAGTCATGGGTGGGTTTGGATTCAGAAGGAGCACTATGACTGTGAGGTGTTCTACAGAGTAAAGGGTAGAGGGGGAAAAAACAGCCTTTTCATGTAGTATGTATGCATGTATGTATAGATGTATGTGTCATATATATATATATACACACACCTGTCACGGTGCATGTTTAAAATTTAGGTATGACTATGTTAAATGTATGCATGAATATTTATTATTTTTTCCATTTTTATTTTCTCCACAGATGAGCCAGCCCAAGCACAAGAAGGTCTCCGTGGGGCCCTCTTACGTATAAGAGGTCACTTGGGGCAGGTGCTGGTGGAATTAGATCAGCTCGTGGAGGGGGATCTTTAATTTTTGGGGTTGTTTCCCTTAACAACAATAGTTGCAGTGTAAATAAATTGTTTATTACAGTTCGAAGTTGTCTGTGTGTTTATTTAAAATGTGAAAGTATATGTGTAACTTGTTTAAAATCTTTTAAATAAGCAAAATGTACATACTGTAGATAGATGTATGTTAGGTTCACATGCTGTAAGGGTTAATGTGTGTAATGAATGTTAATAGGAATGTGTTTCAGTCTAGATTAGGATTTAATTGATTGAAATAGATAACAATCCCTTTTTAATGAGGTTGCCTAATTGGGTCATGTGATCGCTGTATGTACTCAGTAAAAAAGTGTTGTATTTTGCGAAAATACTCCGCATCGGTGCGTACGGCCAGCTTCCCGTCCGTTCTAACGCGGTAAGACCGTGCTTACGCTGCAAGACCGTGCAGAATCTGTGCGTGTCCACCGCACACGCAAGGTTTGTATGTCGTCCGTACACACGCCCTGTTCTTAAAGAGTGTGTCCGTCCGAATGCGGAGGACCTGTGGGCGTTTCTACGGCCGATGTCCGCACGCCACCGCACAGCGTGGCGTGCGGACCGCACCGTAGGAAATCGGGAAAGTACGCACCGATCAGAATAAGGCCCTATATCACTCTGAAGGGCCAATATGAGCGATACCGTTCATTACAGTGTATTGACCAGTGTGTACGCACCTTACATGTCAGTCAGTCCACTTGTACACAACAGCAAAGCTCTACCCACTGGGATACTTAGACGAGTGTGAAGGTTCCCTAAATAAAACCATAATTGCATTGAGCCAATATTAAAGCTAGAAATATAGAAATAAGAGAAAAGGGATCTGTTACCAATAGTTTATTATGAAGCTGAATGAGGAATATTGGTTGGCCTCCTCCATTGCTAGGCTTATTTCAGAGCGTGGATCTAAGCCACTGGATCTCAACCTCGGTCCTCAGGACCCCCCCCCCCCCCCCAACAGTGCATGTTTTCCAGGCCTCCACACAGAATCACAGGTGAAATAATTGGCTCCACCTGTGATCTTTTAAAATGTGTCAGTGAATAATGAGTGCACCTGTGAACCTGCCGGGTGACCTGGAAAATGTGCACTGTTGGGGGGTCCTGAGGACTGAAGGTTGAGAACCACTGATCTAAGCAAAGGTGTGCAACATATTACATTGTGTGGTAATAATAACATAAGAACATACTTGCCTACCCTCCCGGGAATGGCCGGGGGGGGGTCCCGCAAATCGGGTCCCCCTCCCGGCCCCCTGGGAAGGGGGGCAAGTCTCCCGCATTTTCCCCACACCCCCTGCTCCCCCTTCCCTGCGGTATAAAACTACGAACTTTGCGGGTCCGCAGGGAGGGGCGGGGCTAAAATGATGCGATACTCGTCATTTTAGCCCCCCATCCAAGGACCAGAAAATTGATGCGGCTGTCTGTCATGGGGGCGGGGCTTGGTGACCTCAGCCTTGCCTCACCCCAAAAACGAAGCCTCTTCCCGCCCCCCTTTCAAGGGTAAAATACTCCAAGGATTGATACATCTCCCCCATGAAGATCCTGGACATGTTTAAGCAGACACTGGAAGCAGACTGTACTATAAACCACAGGTAGTCAACTCCAGTCCTTGAGACTAGAGCTACTACCAGTCCATGTTTTCCAGGTCACCCAGCAGGAGCACAGATGTATCCATTACTCAATGACACATTTTAAAAGATCCTCACATAGGGGGTTATTCTGGTTCACTCCTTCTGGCAAATTCATTCTTGAATGGACAAACCCATGTGCACTGCAGGGGGGGCAGATGTAAAATGTGCAGAGAGAATTAGATTTGGGTGAGTTATTTTGTTTCTGTGCAGGGAAAATTCTGACTGCTTTATTTTTACACTGCAATATAGATCTCACTTCGAAGTAAAACCCCACCCAAATCTAATTCTCTCTGCACAAGTTACGTCTACCTCACCTGCAGTGCACATGGTTTTGTCCATTTGAGAAGGAATTTGCCAGAAGGAGTGAATCAGAATAACCCCCATAGAGCTTAACGTTTTCACTTGTGATTCTGTGAGGAGACCAGGAAAACTGTTGGTACAGTAGCTCTCAAGGCATACTTGCCTACTTTTGAAAACTAGTTTCAGGGAGATCATAGTCGTTACTAGAATTTTGTACAGTGCACCATCGATGGGGTGTGTCATGCTCTTCCCAAAGGGTGTGTCTTGTTCTGTATATGGAGAGATTGTGAAAAGAGATTGTGAACGTGGCACCTAGAAGCGTGGGTGTGTACTGCTAAATCTGAAAGGAATCTTTTAAAATGACTTATATACAAATTTAGATGAGCCCCAAAGCAGTTAGTAAGAGCTACTATACTTGCTAAAGTGCTGGGAAATGGCGCTGATGATTCAGTGTTAATGTGTCTGTCTCTCATTCCCTTTTTTCCAAAAAAATGTAACAGTGTAATGTGGGCTAGGTGACATGAGGGAGATTGCTACACTAATGAGGGAGAGAGGGAGATTGCTGCTATTTCAGGGAATCTCCTGCAGAATGCAGGAGGGTAGGTAACTATTATGCAACAGTGTAATGTGGGCTAGGTGACATGAGGGAGATTGCTAGACTAATGAGGGAGATTGCTGCTATTTCAGGGAGTCTCCTGCAGAATGCAGGAGGGTAGGTAACTATTATGCAACAGTGTAATGTGGGCTAGGTGACATGAGGGAGATTGCTAGACTAATGAGGGAGAGATGACGATTGCTGTTATTTCAGGGAGTCTCACTGCAGAATGCAGGATGGGAAGTAACTATGATGTAACAGTGTAATGTTGGCTAGGTGACATGAGGGAGATTGCTAGACTAATGAGGGAGAGAGGGAGATTACTGCTATTTCAGGGAGTCTCCTGCAGAATGCAGGAGGGTAGGTAACTATTATGCAACAGTGTAATGTGGGCTAGGTGACATGAGGGAGATTGCTAGACTAATGAGGGAGAGATGACGATTGCTGTTATTTCAGGGAGTCTCCTGCAGAATGCAGGATGGGAGGTAACTATGATGTAACAGTGTAATGTGGGCTAGGTGACATGAGGGAGATTGCTAGACTAATGAGGGAGAGAGGGAGATTGCTGCTATTTCAGGGAGTCTCCTGCAGAATGCAGGAGGGTAGGTAACTATGTCTCAAGGACTGGAGTTGACTACCTCTGCTGTAAACTATAACATGTAGTAACTATTGATAATGTTCTTTTTATAACATAGATCAAGCTGTTTATTATATATAGAATATGTTTTCAAGATTTGTCATTATTTAAATGGAAATAAATAGAAGATAAGGACCCCGGCGTGTTTTCTGCATGTGTCCGTTAGATAGAATTTACTGGGGCTTCCAGTCATTCAGTGATCAGTCAGGGCAGTGTTCTGTGCTGCTGATACCGCTGTGTGATGCTCTAATCTCATGATACACTGAGAGCCGAGTAAGGATAAGTAGCTGATCTCTCCTGATCCACTGACGGAGCTGACAGGATGCATCCTAGCCACTAGCATATATTGCTGGCTCACTGGTAATGCCCCGAGGTCACATGTAGGTAGGTGTCACCTACTCAGCGTCGCTCAGCCTAGCTGTGTGTCCCCCCCCATCTCCCCATCAGGGTAAATAACTGCACCGTTACTTTATCTCTTTTCTCTGAGGATAACGTTGAAGCAGAAAAAAATATAATTATCTTGCAAGGATGAATCGTTAAGACTCGAAAATAGAAACATTTGGTGACTATGAATATACTATGGGTGACATTTAATAGGAGTCGATTTGTGTTTTTTTGCAATATTTTCACATAAAAACAGAGATTTCGCATTTTTTTGCATTTTTGGGCCAAATCGCACATTTAATAGGGCCCGTTTTTCGCATTTTTTGGGTGAAAAATCGCACTTTCTAAAAGTGTGTAAAAAAATCGCACTTAATTCGCATCCAGATGTTTTCGCACAGAAAAGTATACAAATCGCTTATTTAATAGCATGCGCAAACGGAAATCGCACTTTTTTGGTCGATTTAAATCGCACTTTTTTCAGACCAGGGTCTGATGTGCGAATCGGTCAGAGACATGCACAGATCATTGCGATCTGTGCATGTTTCTGGTGTAGCCGACTTTCTCGGCCAATAGAATCATTCGGATGAGAGGCGCGGAAGATGAAACATCTCTACGCCTCTCAAAGTCCAATGTGTACCGGCGGCTGACTACGGTGGAGACGGCGGAGACGGAGTAGACGGAAAAGATGAGGGGATCTTCATCAGAGGACCTGGGTGAGTAGGATTTCCTTCCACAGGTCCCCCATGGATTTCGTCGGAACCAGGACCCCGGACTCTTCAGCCCTGGAGCCCCGGACCAGCCCCGGAACCAAGGCAACGGAACCGGGCCCTGGGACCTACCGACGGGCTCAAGATAGGTAAGTATCAGTATGTGTGGGCTTTGGATGTATTAAAATTTTATTTTTAATGGGTGTCAGTGTGTTTATTTAACTATTTCTTTTACTGTGGAACTACAAGTGGCAGCGGGCCCTTTAATGCCCCGCATGCTGGGACTTGTAGCTCTCCAAGTCCCAGCATGCGGGGGAGGTTTGCTGGGACTCATAGTTCCACGGTATAAGACAATAGTATATCATCTCTTTTTTACACCAAATATCAGCTCGATGCCTACCCCCCAGGGGCATCAAGGACAGCCCCAGGCTTCAGCATGGGCAGGTAAGTTCTGGAGGGGGGAACCCTTCTTTGGGGGGGTCCCCACTCCCCCAGGACCCCTGCCCATGCTGACCGGTCAGGGGGCTGAATGCTTTGGCCGGGGGGACTTGTATATAAAGTCTCCCCCCGACTGTGGCATTACCCTGCTGGCTGGTTGGGCCCGGTGCTGGTTCTTGAAATACGGGAGACCCCTAGTCATTTTGTCCCCCGTATTTTGGGAACCAGGACCGGCCCTTGAGCCTGGTGCTGGTTTTATAAAATCCAGGGGTACCCTATTTGTTTTGCCCCATGATTTTATGAAACCAGGACCGGCTCTTTGAGCTGGGGCTGGTTATGCTCAGGAGGGGGGACCCCACACGTTTTTTTTTACCAGAAATTGTTTTGAAATGACTGAAAATGCGCACATTTCAATGACAAAATCGCCAAAAATCGCACTATATCGCACTTTTTATCCGCTTATGCGCATCCCATTAAATATGCGATTCACACATGAAAACTGCGGGGGAAAAAAGTGCGATTTGCGGTGATATGATGCGATTTTAAAAAGTGCGAAAAACTCTCATTCTATTAAATGTCACCCTAAGTTTGGAGACGTGTTCAGGAATGTGCTTCTAATGCTGTTTTAATGAAAGTATAAGGTTTTGCCTACAACTTAAAATGAAAAGCCCATACGTGCTGTACCAGCCCTTATTGCAGCGGTGATATTCGTTATGGGCCTGATTCTGACTCTGAGCTGACGATTATCGAAAGACCACGCAAGTGTGCATGCACGTGGGTCCCCTTGCAAACAGACTATGCGAAAACTAGCCTTAGCTGGCCACTCGCCAGGTGATTGACAGGTGCCGGGCGTTTTGGGGCATAACACCTGTGTTTTCCAGGAGTGTTTTGGAAAACGTAGGCATTCCCCAGCCGTTGAGAGGGAGTAGTAGCGGCCTCCTTCTCCCATCGGCGTAGCATGTGCAGAGTGATGACACCGGCCGCAGGGTATGCTGGGAGGAATCTGTGACAGATCCCTCACACAGCACTGGAGAGAGAAGCCCATAGGCTTCTATGGGGTGTCGGCAGCTTTAGCAGCAGTGCCTTGGGGGAGGGGCTTTTGTGCATTCGAAAATGTGGTAAAACCCCCCCAAAACTGAGTTTTTACCACATTTTCACTTTAGTGCATCCCACCCCAGGTTGCCACTGGGAAAAAGAAAAAGGTCAACATGGAAAACGTTGACCCATGGAAAGGTTTTTTTTTGTGTCAATGTCGACAAACCTGATCATGTGGACACCCGATTAGTGTACCGCGTTCACTTTCTTCCATTAAAGTGCAGTAGGTGTTCCCTGTATTGTAGGGAGCTGAGTACATTCCTTCTCACTTGGTGGTCTTGTCCCATTAAAAGTTCATTCAGGGACCAAGTATTGAATTTGATCTCACAGTCTTTAGGTATGTCAGTACCTAGTAAGCACAGAACCCTTTGTATTATACCCTAGTTTATGTTAGAGATATGTGCGGATCCCGGTGTTTTGGTTTTGGTGCTAATTCATCAATGTTTTTTGGCTTCGGTTTTGTCAAAACCTGAAATTTAAATTGCGAACTGCGGGAAGATCCGAACCAACTCCCGGGAGTTCCAAACTGGATTTTGGTTCAATTCAGAGCCACAAAATTGGATTCAGGTTTCCGGAGAACAGAACCTCACATCCATAGTTTATGTACGATTAAAAAAAATTCTTCTTGCAGACGGCAGAAGTCACCAACGATGCACGGGAGCGTGCTTCGTTAACGATATTGAGTGTACACACTAAAGGATATTGTAAAAGATATCGCTCAGAAGGGCCTTTCTGAACGATATCTTCTAGTGTGTATGGGCTTTTAGGGCCCACTTTGTCACATTCCACATTTTTAATGCAGATGTAATAAATTCCCAACATATACATGAATTGTGAATGTGAATTTAGTCAGAATCAATGATAGGACAGGAGCCCCGATGAGCCCATCCTAGCAAATCAGGTTGCAGCAGAATGAAAGCTTAAGCCATCATTCTTCTCCTACCTGGCTCGGGTCCTCTGCGACTGCTGCGCATTATTGGGGGGGTGAGGACGATGGATCCTTTGGAACCCTACCTGGTAACATGTATAAAGTAGTTGCCCATAGCTTTGCAAATCTGACTGGAGAGAACCCCCCATAGAACCCTACAATGAAGGGACCACTAGGGTTCATGGCAAGCGTAAAAAAATATAAAAATGAAAAGTGTATAATGGACTCCAAGGTTGTCAGTTCTTCAAGTCACGCAGCTCAGTGTGAGCTTGGTATCTGAGCCTCCAGTGTGGAATTACTGACCTCCCTGATTCATAATTGCCAGTTACCAGCACCCAGTGGCAGTTACCTGCATCCATTGCCAGTTACCAGCACCCAGTGGCAGTTACCTGCATCAATTGCCAGTTACCAGCATCCCCAGTGGCAGTTACCTGCATCCACTACCAGTATCCTGTGCCAGTTTCCACTGCCAGTTACCTGCATCCGGTACCTGTGCACCACCTGATTCTAGCACTAGTGCACCTCCTGTTGTCCGGTCCAGTATTCCTGGTCAATCGTTCCGGCCTCCAGTCTTACCCTGTATCCAGCCAGTGGTTTCCAGTATCCGATCCAGTACAGTTCTATCTATATCTTGTCTCACCCATAGAATGCTAATAACCTGTATAATTCATTCATACAACAATACAGCCATCATTCTGCTTCCAATACCAACTCCCTGGTGATCCAGTGGTCAGGATACAGCTCTCTGCTGAAGCCCGGGTTCGATTCCCGGTCAGGGATTGATCTCTGTCTCTCACCTGTCTCCCCCCTCTCGCACAGACCTCACACACACGCCGGGTTCACAAAACTCAGTCATGACATGCGCATAACCATTTATGCGCGTGTGCAGTCGCTCAACATCGCTCCCCTGCGCTAACAAGTACAGGAGAGAATTAACCAGAATAAGGGCCTTTATGTCAGTAGCCCGGAAACCATTTGGTCATCCAATGTCCATCCGTAGTTTATGCGATGTGTGGGAGAAAGCAGTAGTTTCCCGTCCTCCGTGACATAAGTCCGTTATGCCGGCACACATAAGCCGCCATATGCATCGTGTTTATTTCTGAAGGTTTATGAACATCATTTGTGAGCATGTAAATCTGTATTCACAAATCTGACGGTAATCGCTTTACAGTCCCCCACGGAGGCGCAATGTGCTGATGGCTGATAAACCGCAGCACGGATGTAACACTCCCGTCTAATGTGGGCACTACAAGCTACATATGTAAATCTTTATTATGAGCGATGATTGCAGGAAAAGAAAACAGAAAGACAATGCAATAGTACGGTTTAATAAACACCCAAACCATACAATGTTCATTAAAATGTCCAGAATTAGTTTTTACTTGAAAAGGAGCTTGTCTCGTTAATATGAGGTGACATTTAGCTGCAGGGAGCTGATGATCAATGTTCCAGCCTGCATCATTGCAATAGATGGCTGCTGATATAACTTATTATTATTATTATTATTATTATTATTATGTAGAAATCATAGACATACAGTATTACGCATCGCTGTATGAGATCATGACACAAATAAATGACATTACCTTACAGAAGATAAAGATTGCCCTGCCCAAATAAGCTCACGCTCTTGGTAGCACCAGGACATATGGTAGAGGAATTCCATTGTAGTCTGATTAACCATAAGGCTGATTAGGCTGCCGCCTAGGGCACCAGGACTGAGGGGGGCGCATTGTAGGTGGCAGCCGAGGTATAAAATGAAGGCCTAATTTATTCCATACTTGTTACCCATCACCAGGGGCTGGCTGGCAACTTTCAGCCTGGGGGGCAGACATTTCAAAGTGGCCCAGCTTTTCACAGGAAATGCAATGCAAAAATTGGGGAGACAATTTTGGGGGCATGGCTTTGTGTTATGTGGGCGTGATTTAAACAGCAAGTAGGTGCAAGTTTACATTTTTTATGATAATCAGTTGGGGGCAGGTTTTTCCTAACCCTTCTCTCCCTGTACACACTAACCCTGCTTCCCTCACACACTACACTACTGACAGCTCTGCACATGGTCCCCGCACACAATACACTACCCTTAACTCTGCATCTGCTCCCTATACACATTACACTATTGAAAGCCTTGCACCTGCTCCATGTACACAGTACTGCTAGCCCTACATATGTTCCCCACACACACGCTACCCCTAACCCTGCTTCCTCCACACACTACACCACCACTAGCCTTGCGCATGGTCGCTGCACACACTGCCGCACTACACTACCGCTAGCCCTGCACATGGTCCCCACACACTACTGCTAGCCTTACATGTGCTCCCTGCACACACTACACTACCGCTAGCCCTGGATCCAATACAATACCCCTAACTCTGCACCTGCTCTCTATACACACTAAACTACCGCAAATCTTGCACCTGCTCCCTGCAAACACTACATCACCAGTAGCCCTACATACAGTATGCTCCACACACACACACACCACTACCCCTAACCCTGCTTCCTCCACCGCTAGCCCTGCGCATTGTCCCTGTACACACTGCCCCACCCCTGCAATATGCACACACTACACTACCGCTAGCCCTGGATCCAATACAATACCCCTAACTCTGCACCTGCTCTCTATACACACTAAACTACCGCAAATCTTGCACCTGCTCCCTGCAAACACTACATCACCAGTAGCCCTACATACAGTATGCTCCACACACACACACACCACTACCCCTAACCCTGCTTCCTCCACCGCTAGCCCTGCGCATTGTCCCTGTACACACTGCCCCACCCCTGCACCATGCACACACTACACTACCGCTAGCCCTGCACATGGTCCCCACACACTACCGCTAGCCTTACAAGTGCTCCCTGCACACACTACTGCTGGCCCTGGATCCAATACACCCCTAACTCTGCACTTGCTCTCTACACACACTAAACTACCGCAAACCTTGCACCTGCACACTCAACATTACCACTAGCCCTACATACAGTATGCTCCCCACACACTACTGCTAGCCATACACATGGTCCCCACAATCACTACCCCACCCTTATCCATGCACACAATATCCCTAACCCTGCTGTGCGGGGACACACTACACTACCACTATCCCTGCTCATGGTCCATTCACACACTACACTACCCCTAGCCCTGCACATGGTCCATGCGCACACCACACTACCCCTGCACACACGACACTACCCCTAGCCCTGTACATGCGCACACTACACTACCCCTAGCCCTGCACACACACTCCACTACCCCTGCACACACTACACTACCCCTAGCCCTGCACACACTACACTACCCCTAGCCCTGCACACACTACACTACCCCTAGCCCTGCACACACTACACTACCCCTAGCCCTGCACACACACTCCACTACCCCTGCACACACTACACTACCCCTAGCCCTGCACACACTACACTACCCCTAGCCCTGCACACACTACACTACCCCTAGCCCTGCACACATTACACTACCCCTAGCCCTGCACATGCGCACACTACACTTCCCCTAGCCCTGCGCAAGGTCCATGCACACATTACACTACCCCTAACTCTACACACAATCAAACAATACATTACTGCTAGTCTTGCACATGCTACCTGCACAAACTACACTGCCACTAGGGCTGCACCTACTCCCTGCACACAAGCTAGTATTTACCTTAAAAAAAAAAAAAATCTAATTTTCACTTAATTGAATACCACAGATATTGGAAGGGTAGTGCACATACCCTTGGTAAAATGGGATGTCTGCATAGCAGGCAACACCTTTCAGCCAATTGAATAATCCCCCTAGTCCACACAAATTCTAAACAAAGAATGCACAATAAAATGTATATGTGTGTGTGTAATATATATATATATATATATATATATATATTTTCATACACACACACACACACACACACACAAACACATACATACATATACACACAAACACATACATACATACATACATACATACATACATATACACACAAACACATATCTCCCCAATGTTGTTTGTTAGCCCAGCCCCAAATCCCACTTACATCTAGCTGTGACTCCTCACCACAGCCCTGAGCCCTCTCCTTGAGTCCATGGGCTCCAGAACAGAAAGTTATTTCAGGATGCTCCTGTTTGCACGATGACACAGTTACCGATCAGCTCCGCCCCCTTTTGGCCCCGGGGTTAAAGCAGGGTTGCCGACCCTCCCGGAATTTCCGGGAGTCTCCCGAAAATCGGGACCCCCTCCCGGCACCCCGGAAGGGTGGGCAACCCTCCCGGATTCAGGGGGGACCCCCGCTAACCCCCGGATCGCGGCATTAAAATGCCGCAATCCTCGGGTTTTCGAGGAGGGGGCGGGGCTAAATGACGCGATTTAGCCCCGCCCCCTCCACGGAGATACCTTAATCCCCTGTTTTACCAGCATAGGGGCGGGGCTTAGTGATGTCACCCTTAAGCCCCGCCCCCTGAGTGGCTACAGAAACTCTCCTCTCCGGGCTTCTCCCGGAGAGGAGAATAACAAAGTCGGCAACCCTGGGTTAAAGGGAAAGGAATCCTTTCTCCCCTTTGGTGAATGGTGGCCATCTTTTTGTAGCCTGCTATGGGGGCATCCATTTTCTGTTTGCACCTGCTTCTGAATGTGTCCGTGTGAGCAGTGACATAGGTAGCAATCGCAGCTTCTGTCTGCATACTGCAGTCAGACGGCCCGGCTCAGACACTTAAATGAACTGGCCTGGGGGGCAGATGGCACCCTGCCCCCCGGCCCAGCCCGCCTCTGCCCATCACCTGTCCCCATGTACTGTGGGGGGTAAAGTTCTTAAGGTGACTGCCAGATGGCTGTGCCAATGTAACTTACTAATGGAACCATTACCTTATGTACATTGTGCTACAGTGCTAGCTGGGCAGCCTAAAGCCAAAGTCTCCTTCCTATGCCACAAGCATTAGATCCTACATGCCAGTTGTATACCCTTGTTACATGCACATGGGCAGTATGACTGGCGAGTCCCTGAGCACCCATACACGTGTGTTTAGCAGCAGTACAAGGGGAGCTACATGTGTATTAGCCTAGGGCACCTGGAACCTTTAGTCAGGTCCTGACTGTAGCTGCTGGTGGGGAAGACCTTATGTGGCTGGTGTAGGACATGCGGGCGGGAGTGCAGAGTTTAATCGCTCACGGATGGAGACAGGCAGCTCCCTGTGAAGTGGAGCTGCTGAGTGGGTAAGGGTGTACAGCTCCCCCTTGTGGATGAGCAGGGGAGGGAGCCAGGTTCTGTGCCTCAGCACTGGTATCTACTTTATATAGGGGCCCAGATCATGCACCTGCAGGCAACATTGCATCAGTATCGATGTATTGTTGCTAATCTCCTGACTGCCGGTCGCTGTGATGCTTTAACGATTGTCCCCTCTGCTGGTGCACAGGCGCATACACCACAATCCGCCTCGGACTCCATGTTCCCCCTATACCAGCGGCTCCCAACCTTTTTTCTCTCCCGTACCCCTTCATTAGACTTTTCATTTATGTGTACCCCCTTCTCTCAATTGGAAATATCCACAGTACTTGTGTGCTGTCAGGAATCGGGTCCCTCTGTGTCTGCCCGCTGGCTGTGTACTGTCTTCGGGGTTCCCACTAACGCCTGTGGGGTTAATGCTGCTGCTTCCTCCACCCATGCCAGCGCAAACCAGTCAAACGCTGATGTCTGAGGGCAGCGCAGGTAGCTCCCAGTGGATTGCTGGTCAGGCAAAAGCACGAGGAGACGCTGATGAAGCTGCAGACTGAACCGGAAGTGACACAATGTGGTTCCTCTCCATGGCAATAGGAGACATCTTCCGCCTTTGGGAGACTTCTTCCGCCATTACCAATTTTAATTTCAGGTACGGTCAACTGGTCTGCAGTGTACCCCCAGGATGGGAACCACCATCCTATACCCATAGTAGAGTAGGCTGCAATTGCTGTGCCCCTTACCTCTGTCTTCCGTAGCAGCTTGCCACTGTTCCTATCCCTTAACCTCAGGAAGATGCCCCCCCCCTCCCTTTATGGGCAGCCAGAAAGTAGGCAACCCTGTGTTAATCTCAGTAGAGTGAGTTGTCTTGCTGGGCCCCTAACCTTTGTGTTCTGTACCAGCTGTGCCCTCTGTAGGGGTGATTGATAGTCCCGTCACTATTCCCATTGCTAGGCCTCTTACATCTGTGTTCCGTAGCACTTGTGCCCTCTGCAGGGGCAATAGTCCCACCACTGTTCCCGTATTAGCACAGGTTCGATCCCAGAATTATATCACTCAGAAAATCTTGTCATTAATAGCCCTGTTAATTAAGCCAACTTCCTGTCTGTGATTGTTCTATAACAACAATTGCAGCTCTTGATGATTTATGATCCTCCATCCTAATTGGCAGTAAAAGCCTAGAGTACTCCGGTATAAGCTCAGAGACATATGGATTTTCTCGTGGCAGCAATTGTTCCAGAGCTCTTATGGTTATGAATTAGTTATGACATCTACTATATAGATGCGTTCCGTCTATTTGTCTTGCAGCATCAGAGTATTAGTTATTAATGTAACAGGCTAATGTAATAACATGAAGCAAATAGCAGAAATACTCTAGTCAGTAGCCATCAATCACATATTTCTGTACATTGTCACATATTTCTTTACCACTATTGATAATATCTGTGATGCCCTCAAACCACAGGGGATTTTTTACTTGCCCTGATGAAATATGACAAGGCTCCATTGCAATAGCTGTTGGGCACCTACAGTGCAATCATGCCAGTCTGTATGTTTACACTTGCACTAAATCAGGGATTCTGCAGGATTATAGTCAGGTGTATGATTAACCAATCAGGTGATAGTTAGCCACATTTTTCATATGTAGATTGGAATACAGTCATTAACTGAAGCAGAAACAGCTGTGTAGGGGGATTAACACTGGATGAGGAGCAGCCAAACTCTGCTACAAATGTGAGGTTGTGGAAGACAGTTTCATGTCACCAGTCATATACAATGGCAAGACTGACCACAATAACAAGAGCATCTACCACTATCTGTATGTATATTGTTAGAGGCAGAAGGGAGCTTGTATTAGGCGGAGATGCAGGACCTGATATGCCACATGAAGTAGTCTGGGGTTGCTCCAAGGTAGGTAGCTCTTAGTTCAGATATACCAAGTAAGGAGCCATTATTATGTGGCTCTCTGCTGGTTAATTGTAGACCCAATTTAGGGTAACGGTGGTATGGGGTGCAGTGCCCCTGGACTGTTTGGGCTGGGTGGCTTTAGTGCGGCATGCCCTAACATTCTATAAACACTTTTCCCTCACTAACACTATCTTTCTCTTATTTTAATTGCATTCCATTTTTTATTTTATCTCGCTCTCTCTTTATATATATAGCTTCGGCTTCCTATCACTAATTATTAACACTATAGTATCTCACTGGCGTGCCGCACTGGGCTTCCTAGCTTAGGATAGTTTTTGGGGTGCCACACCCTGCACCTAGATATAGCGCTAGGGACCCCCAATATACAGAGAAGCCTTGACGCGGCTTGGGGGCATAGCATACACCTGCACAGGTATATGTAACCAATATCTCTGAATTCTATTATCATGTAGTGTTCAAGATTGGTTACTAATACCATTCGCTGTGCTGGGGGAACCAATGTCTTGTTACTTACTCAGTATTAACCCCTCCCTTACATGCACCTGAATAGTATTACTGAACTAATTTGAGCATCTACCACTATCTGTATGTACACAATAACAAGACACAAGGTAGTTATACTGCATCAGCAAGGTCTCTCCCAGCAAAGATTTCAAAGCAGACTGGGGTTTCAAGTTCTTTTGAAGAAGCACAAGGAAACAGGCAACTTAGAGCATCAAATGAAACACACATCATTCTTATTTCCCTTCGAAATCAGAAAATGTCCAGCATAGAACTGGCAGAAACCAGTGGGACCCAGGTATACCCATCTACTGTTTGGAGAAGTCTGTCCAATGAAGTGGTCTTCATTGAAGGATTGTGGCCAAAAAGTCAAAAACATAAGAACTGGGCTGCAGAAAAATGGCAGCAGGTGTTCTGGGCTGATGATTTTAAAATGTGGAAATATTTGGCTGTAACAGAAAGCAGATTGATTGTTGAAGTTCTAGTTACAGTAATGAGTGTCTGCAGGTAGCTGTGAAGCATGGTGGAGGGTTCTTGTAAGTTTGGAGATGCATTTAAGCAAATGGAGTTGGGGATCTGGTCAGGGATATTGGTGTCCTTAATGCTGAGAAATACAGGCAGGTACATCGTCGAGTCTGTCTGGAATTACATGAAGAGCCTTTATCCACAAAAGATCTGTGGTTAGTTCTCCAGGTTGTTTGGAACAACCTCCCGGACAAGTTACTTCAAAAACCTATGTGCAAACACAAAGCCCAGAAACCCACCTCCACTTGGCAAGTGGCTTCAATTATAACAATAGCACTGGTATACAATACAATTACTAGAGCTGTCACCATATCATGCGATTTAAGGAATAGAGCAAAGCTACTGCACATGACGAATGGTAGCAGCTTCTTCTACAAGGTTTGCTGTGTGTGGATCTGAGCCCTCAATCAATGCTCTGGACCAGAGAGTAGCTACCAGGAAGAAGAGACTGGAGCCTTATTAGGTGGGAAAATGTGTGCTTAGAAAGTGTAGCACTGGTGCAGTGTGCATCCTGTTATATTTGTGTGCTTGTTTATTTTATTTTTTATCAGATTTGTATTTTTATGACCTATTTATTGACCTATTTATATTATTTAAATGTTTGATACAGCCTTTACTATAGAGTAGACCATCTATAAGTGTTAAATATTAATACTGTATTCCATACACTATCCAGTTTTTACATGAGCAATGACAAGGGTTGTTACTAGTTTCGTCTACCACTTCCCCAGTAGGAGATTGTAGAAAATATTTGGAAACCCCCCCTAGAAATCCTGCGTGTCCTACCGCAAGTGTATCTAGACGAATTGATGTTTTGAAGGTAAAAGGTGGTCACACCCAACATTGATTTCATTTACATTTCTCTTCTGTTCATTCACTTTGCATTTTATTAAACCCTTGATTGGTAGGTTTTGCTGGGACAGGACAAAACTACCAGGGCAGGTTTGTCCTGTCCCAGCAAAACCCACCACAGGATGCAGAAAGTTCCCCCCCCCCCCCCCCCCCCCCCCGCCACCCTCACCTCCGCTCTGGCATTTGTACGCCGGAGCTTCCCTGCCGCCGCTCGCTGCCCCGGCCGCCAGTCATAGTCATCAGTCACGTAGGTGGCAGGCTTGGGGATGTTTGCGGGGATGTTTGCAGCGGCTCGGGAGGTCACTGCAGTGCACAGACGGGTAAACGGATGTGGTTCGTTTTATCGAATGACATTAGGTCGAGTGTCATTTGGTCGACCCCACTAGGTCGAATGTGTAAAAAGGTCGACATGGGTTTATGTCGAACTTCCGACTATGTCGACTGCCATTAGGTCGAATGGGGTTAGGTCGAATTGCTCTTTTTGGGGTTTTTTTGGGCGAAATGTCAACAGTGTCGACATGGACACTGTTGACATAGTGAATCGGACCCTCGCATCGCTCGCTTCGCTCGCGATGCTTCGGGCACGGTGGCTCGCTTCGCTCGCCACAGCTTTAATAAACTCCTCCACGCCCTAGTGGATGGTAGGGCATGAACCACCGCCTGTCGGCACATGTCGGCACCAAAAAAAAACCAAAAAGAGCAATTCGACCTAACCCCAGTCGACCTAATGGCAGTCGACATAGTCGGAAGTTCGACATAAACCCATGTCGACCTTTTTACACATTCGACCTAGTGGGGTCGACCAAATGACATTCGACCTAATATCATTCGATAAAACGACCGTATCCCGGGTAAACAACTGAATCACCACACGCTGAGGCGGTGATCCGTAACAATGAGGAAAATACTCAGAGCCCCTAATTAGCTTTCAGATATCATGCTAAAGAATGGTAGATGAATAGTTGCTAAGGGCAACCTCTAAACTGGCCTCTTTAGAAGGTTTGGTACAGAACATCTCCCATATAGTAGGAAGCTTTAACATACTGTATACTCCAACTAGGCAGGATCATGCAGCTCAGGGTGTTTGTTTAAAGAAGGCACTGGCAGGGTAATGTCCATCATGCTGTGAAGGTGGGGACCATGTTAGTTTAAAAGAAGATGGCTACGCCCTCTGACTGGAGCTGGTGGGAAATCCACCAGCACCGCCACGTACACAGAACGCAGAAGCTGGTGGGGAGACAGAGTGCCAGCATCAGTGGGGCCACGGATCCCCAGCACACCAGGAAGAGGATCTGACAGCACCTGGATAGTAAGTGTCAGGGTCTGTGACTGCATGGCAGCATGGCATCCAGTTTTGGGGATCACCTTGCCTTCCTTGCCATTTGCCTACTGTGAAGTCATAAACATATTTTTGCCAACAGCGAAATCTAATGTTGGTCACTGACAGAACTGACACAACTGTTTATCCTGCAACTCTTCCATTATATCAGCTTCGCTAAGTCCCACACTGAGATCCATACCTCCCAACTTTGGAAGTTTAGAAGGCGGGACGATGCTGCTGCTCGCCGGAGGCGCGGCGAAATTTTCGGGGGGTGCGTGGCCTAATTGGGGGCGTGGCCTATGCTCGCGGCTCTTCCGCGAGGCCACGCCCCCATTTTGCCGCTATGGGGGCATGACCCAGAGGCTCTGTGAGCCTCTAGCCATGCCCCCAGCCCCCTGGCTGCGGGAATAGACACTGTGCGCATGCGCACAGCGTTTATTCCCCGCTGTTTAGCAGCTGACAGGGGGGACTCCCACTGCCGCCCCACACCGCGGGACACTGCCGCCCGCGGGTGGGACATCGGGACAGGCCCTGACAATCGGGACTATCCCGATAAAATCGGGACTGTTGGGAGGTATGTGTTCCCCTGTGGAAACAGTGTGGTAGATACTGTGTTTCAGCAGCGCCAATCTTTACTCGTGAAATTGATAGCTTTATTTTTTTTTTATTTTTTATTTTACTTATTTTTATTGCATTGAGGCATCACTGGAAGTGATAGCTCTCTTATAGGTCTGTACAGAGCTCAAGTCAAAAGGGAAAGTTGGAAGGGCACTTGTGTTCACGGGAGAGAGACCCCGGGTATAACAAGCAGCTCCCGGAATGCTGTCCATTCCCCTACAGCAGGGATGGCCGGACTTTTGTAACCCGACATTTCCCCATGTGCAAAAAATATTCCCTTCCTAGTGCAATACGCCCCTTACACATTATTGCAACACAGAATAGGCCAAAATTCACATTAGGATACACGATATTGGACAAAATTCACATTAGGACACAGGGACTGAGCCAAAATTCACATCCTGACACAGGGAATGAGCCAAAATTCACATCCTGACACAGGGACTGAGCCAAAATTCACAATCTGACACGTATAATGTGTCGAAATGTTCCCGTATGTATGTATTATACATAATGTAAAAAGCGATAGGGGCTGAGCATATCAGACAAACTACCATAGAAGCAAACTGTGCCCACCAACCTTTCACTGAGGGTCACATATGCTGTGCCCAACCTATCCGCTACTAAGTGACGTGCGGTGAGGTCATTGCCTGGGGAGGCAATAACCTCACCGCACGTCACTGCAGTGCCTGTGTGGTATACAGCACCAGTGTGATATACATCACCTGTGTGTATACAGTCAGGGCCAGTGTCAGCCCTGTCAGCGCCCCAGGCACCCCCCCGCTCGTGCGCCTCCCTCTCCCCTCCGCTCACCCACTCGGAGGGGGGAGGGAGGGTGCGGGCGCTCCCCGCAGGTTGCCGTGGATTGTCTGTCCAGCACATGGGGGATGGGGGCAGCGGGCGCCTGCAGCGGAGATTGCCGCTCTGACTGTCCAGCACGGGGCTCCAGGGGGTGTGGGTGCGAGCGCGGGGGACAGCAGGTTTAACACTGATGCCGGCAGAGAGGGGTGCGGACGCTCCCCGCAGGTTACCTCTCTGCGACATCACAGAGTGGGGATCAGCGGGTGGCTGCGTGGATTGCCGCCGGTACATGCGCTCCCTCCCCTCCCACCACCTGGCGGACTCACCTGTCCTCGGCGGTGGCGGCGGCCAGTCCTTTCGGCGGTGAGACGGGTGAGTGACATCTGCTTTCTCCCTGCAGGTGCCGAACTCCCCGCTGCCCGCGCTGCTGCATCCCTCCAGGGCCCTGCATGTATGTGATTGGACAGCGGATCCAGCACTGGATCTGCTGGCCCAATCACATCTGGGGGCGTGCGTTTATACTGGTGCCGCTGTCATTGCGGCATCAGTATAAGTGCCGCTTCCCCATTCATTTTCAATGGGCTTTTACAGCCCATTGCTGCACCCTGCCCTCCCCTACCCGCCCCCCGCTGCCCGGAGTTTTAATGTTAACAGCGGGAGGCACCTCTCCCGCTGCCTCCCACCCTCACATGCAGCAGTGCAAGAAGGTGGGAGGCAGGGGGAGAGGTAGAAATGATGAAAATAATAAAAGAAGATATATAAATATCTCCTTTTTATTATTTTCATCATTATGACAGGGGAGGCTCTGCCTCCCCTGCCTCCCCTGACTGCACGTGCCTGCTGCTACCTAACCTTGGCCCTTATTCTGGTTGGTGCGGTCAGAGCCGCACACGGGGCTCCGACCGCACAAACCAAGGGCCGCCCACCGGACGGATCGCCACGGCCGTCCGTACACGGACGGCTGGCGATCCGCACAAAAATGGTGGAGGCTACGCCTCCACCATGGTGGGAGCTGCCCCCTGCCTTCGATGGTCGACGACCATCGAAGGCAGGCCCGCACGCCGCGGCAGCTCCCGCAAGCTCAGACCACACGGACAATCGTCCGTGTGGGAGCTTGTAAGGGGGCTGAAAGCTGACATCCGGCGACGTCAGCTTTCCGCCCCCATGTCATGGTAATGAGGGCGTCATGCCCTCATTACCATGCATACGCCCCGCGTTTTCATGGGAACGCCCATGAAACGCGGGGCGTACACATAGGGAAATGAGGGGCTGAAGCCCCTCACGCCCCTATACGCCCCCTTTGCGGCGGACGAAATCCGTCTGCGGCGAAGGGGGCTGCACATGCGCAGAATGACCTCTGCGCATGTGCAGACAAAAAACATCGGCGGTACGGCCGCACGCGGGCCGTACCGCACGATTCTGAATAAGGGCCCTTCTGCTGACAAAAATAAAACTGCTATGTACCCATTCCCTGGGGCAGTGCACCACCCCACAATAAATAAATAAAAAAACAGTAGTGTTACCTTCTTTGACTTTTTATAAAAAATATGGGGGCCATAAAACAGCATCCCATTCAGCTGGGATAAAGAGACCTTGTTCCTCCCCCCTCCCTCCTTCATGCTAAGCAGAAAAAAAAACAACTTTAAAAAAACTTAGGTTCTACCTGCTGCCGCTCTGCCTTCATCCGTTGCTGCCGCTCTGACTTCCAGTCCCTGCCACTCTGACCTCGCTCCTGCGCTGCAGAGCTATCACGTTCCTGCACTGCGCGGGTGTGTGGTGACATCACCCGTTCACCCGCGCAATGCACTACTGGGAAATCAGAAGTAACGGGGGCTTTACATTTTAGAAAACAATCGCGATCTACCGGCGGAATGTCCGCAATCGACCGGTAGATCAAGATTGACCATTTGGCCACCTCTGCCCTACAGTGACAGGAAAACTGAAGCATTGACTTGCAAAGTCAACATTCCCATGAAGCCGCTTTTGCAAAGGTCACGACTCACGTCTCCTTTTCAGGAGCCAAACTTACATGATGTTGGGAGGATTTTGCACCCCCTGCCACTGGAATAATGACCGTTCCCACAGGTGTAAAGGTGCCACATGAGGAACATTTTACACCTTCATGCAGCATTGTTAAATTATCAATTTGACTATCAATTCCCAGCCACCACACAAAGAGAATGACCAAGTTCTACATTTTAACAGCTCCCAGGCGGCCTTCATGCTATTTATGCAATATTTTACCTTGGAATTGGTGGCATTACCCCCATACTCTCATGATGAAGGTTCCTGATCAGAGTTAAAGAGGGGAATGACCTTACCCTGGTCCATCAGTATATTCATATTACCGGAACAATAACATTCGAGATTATCTCTCTCCAGAAGTGACAAAACCCAAGGATACTTCCAAAACACACACAGAATGAAACCAACTTGGCAACAGTTGCGTTAACAGAACTTCAACTGTTAGGGCCAAATTGTGTTCTGCTTCTCCGGAGTAAAGTACATTCTGGACATTGTAAAGCTCACAAGGAAAACCCTTTTCCAAATGAGGTCCTTACTGTTGAGCCACAGGTAATTTTCATTTGGCTGCTCTAAAATTCTCCCAGATTTCTGATCCATCTGCATTCACTTGAAATGCGTTATTGTGAAATATAGATGCAATTACAATGTAAGGTCTCACGAGCAGGGCCCTCTTACCTCATGTGCTTTTCCTTCTCTTACTTAAACAATCTTTGATAGCACCAAATCCGTCAGTTTTCTGCCATCCTGATACTTATGTCAGTGTCCTCTGCTGATTCAGCTATTGTCATGTACCCTGTACTTGTACTCTATTGTCTTCAAATAAGAGTAGCTGTTTCCTGTTTTGCTTATTGGTTTATGCACTCTGTAATTGGGTGCTTGTAGCCCCACTTAGATAAAGTAAATTATAATAATAATCGCAATAATTTATATTCCAAATTAAGAAAGCTCCAACTATGCTGCATCTGTATTAGCAAGGACAGCAACACAAGACTTCTAAAATGGTTATCAAGCAAACTGACCTGAAAAAAAGTGTAATACTTTAAAGTGACTACAAGATGACACTGTGAGCCACCATTCGCTAATGAAAGCTGTTTGTGGATCTTGGAATTTCTATTAGTGTCTGTTTGGGACTATAAATACTGATGATTCTGAGGTTACTGAAGATTAATCTATAGAATATTTGACAGCATACTTTCTGTTGGACAATTTAAAAAGTAAAGAATATTACAGAACATTGATCTTCAAAAAGTTGTATATTTACTATCACCTGGCTTTATGACAATGACATTAAATATTAGAGTTATAAGATCTTTATAAACTTTAAACGTATTGGGACCCTCCAACAATGGGCTGCGGCTGGCATTTGTGCGGCACATGCTCATTACAGGGTGTTTGGACACTAACGAGGGCGTGCCAATTGGGGGCATGCTACTCTCTTCTGTACAGGCATGTTAAGTGTGTGGAGGGGGGGGGGTTGGATAAATAGAGAACATGGAAGCTGTGCTATGTGTAGTCATTTGGGACTAAGGTACGTTATCAATGCCAGCTGCAATCACCAGCAAAAAAAGTGATATGGATTGTTTGAGTGACATGTGCCCCAAACTGGCATCTTTCCCAGGGCCCTATGAGGTTCTGAGCATATCTCCTGGGAAAATAGAGATGGCAACATTTTCTGGTGTTTTCTGTAATGCGCATGGTCATGTCTCCATGTCTGCCATTTTCCCGGAGATTTATTTTTCACAAGGTAAGTATAATGCAGGTGTGGGCAAAAAGCGGCCTTCCAGCTGTTGATGAACTACACATCCCAGCATGCCTTGCCTTAGTTTTGTTATTTAGCCATGCTGAAACTGATGCAAGGCATGCTGTTATGTGTAGTTCATCAACAGCTGGAAGTTTGCTTATTGCCAACCCCTGGTATAATGAAAGGTATAATGCACCACTGTATATCCTGCACAAGTATCATGCTGGGCTTGAACTGCAGCCATAAGGGTCCAGACATAATGGGTGTGGTCACCGCAGCATACAGGCAATGCTAATCATCAGCGTTGCCCTGTAGTTTACAGTGAATCCTAAAAGTAAAAAGAATTAAATATTTTACTTTGGCTCCTCAGCATGCTATAACCAAAGGACTTTGGTAAGAAACCTGTACAGACTTTTAGGAGATCTATCAAGACCACAAGAAAACAGTTTGTTGCTGCGCCAGCACACATTTGATAATGTTCTGTTCATCTACCCCCAAAAAGTAACACACTCTGCTACTGGGCAATCACCTGTCACATGGTTTTTACATGGTCTGTGCACAAATCAAAACAAGATTCTGTAGAGCTGCAGAAGTGTGTTTTTACTATATGCAGTCATGCTGAATAATGACTGCAGAGGCGATTCCTGTTTAAGTCAGCGTCGCCTACTTTGTGGCTTCCCTCTCCGGGGCATTTTCACTGTATTGTTTTAAATTGCTGGATTTTTTTTAATAGGAAAAGGTGGATTAATTGCTTAAGGAAAAAAATGCACACACCATGAATCTTATAATATTTTTAACAAAAAGCAACTATTCTCCATTATAAGTCAGAAATACCCAATAACTGAATTATCTGCTCACTCAGGGGTAGTAGATTTATTATACGCGGTGAAGTGATAAAGTGTCTGTTTTTTATCACCGGCCAATCAGCTCCTACCTGTCATTTTTCAAACCAAGCCTTTAACTTCACAGTTAAGAGCTGATTGGCCAGTGATAAAAACTTCATCACTTCACCGAGCTTAATAAATCTGCACCTCAGACTTTTGCAGTCCTTCTGCTCAGTGCCTGCCTCTTTACTTACAACTGAATCATAGTTTGCTGCCCTGGCTCAGAGATAAGGCAGCCACAAGTTTCATGAAGCTTGGTTAATACCTCCTGGGTTTTTATCTAATATTCACTCAATAACCAATTATAACACAGTAACATGAATACTTACATAACAGAAAAGGATCAGTTACCGAAGGTGGGCGCTGCATAGGATTTAGCATACACAGCAAAAGAGCGCCACCTGCTGTCTGAAGAGCTCATTGCTTTTTGAAATATTGAACTAAAGTGCAGAGTAGTGATTAATTTACATTGATCTTGTAACAACCTGATTGCTAAATTAATATGTCATAAATTGTGTGTCTATTTATCAATATTTGTGGGATATCACCCTATGAATGCCCTGTTTAAGGGAGTACTTGCAAATATTAAGTATCTCCCCAATTGCACATACATACAATCTCCCACTTTTGATCTCATACAATTCTATGGAGGGTTTTTTATTGCCAAACGTATCAGCATTTGGAGCTTGGCTCCTAACTAACAGGTATATGAATATGTAATGTACATATCAAATGCGTGCATAAAAGCAAAGGAACGGTGTATGAAGGTTAAGTGTCTGGTTCTGGAATATGATACGCTTGCCTGAAGAGGTGAGTTTTCAGGGAACGCTTGTAGGTTTGATGGTTTATAATGACTTATATCTATTGGAGGTGTTATTTATTTATCTATCGCAGTCTTTAAAATGACAAAATGGGCAACACTACTGATTCTCTTTTGAAGGTTTGAAACATCTTTGTACAACTTTCCACTTGATCTCTCTACGAGTGGACGATTTATCGCATCTGAGGATACGGATGTGCTGTGATAACATCGGCCCAACTTGCAATGCGATAGTTGCATACATCACACAGAAGTATCAATTAGAAATGATCACATACGGGGACAGAGCTTGTGATAAAGCACTATCAGGGTTCTTATCACAAAAAATACTTTGATGCTTTACTGCACATGCTCCGCCGCTGTTTACATCGCCTCCACCACCGGCAGCCCCTCCCCCTGAGCATCTTTCTCCTGTACTTTGCCGGTGCTGTAAATTGAGCTGCCGAAAGCTGTGCCAAAGCCCCCAATTCTGGCGTTATTATCACAGGGCTCAATGCAATTTCTTTTTTTAACATTTTCTTTTTGGTACATTTTGCCAGATCATGTTTCCCTTTAGAAGTATGAAAATGTGATCTGGTTACTAAGAAACAATGGGGGTTATTCTGGTTCATTTGGTCCCTCGTGCATTCGCACGGAGGACCGATGTTGTGCGTCTGTGCAGGTGCATTTCTGCGCATGTGCAGACGCAAGGCGCGTGCATCCACGGCGAGCGGGGGCGGAGAAGGGCAGGGGGCTCTGGGCCCCATCACCATATGGGCACGCCCAGCGTTTCATGGGCGTTCTCATGAGAACGCTGGGCGTTCTCATGGTAATGAGGTTGTGACGCGGGTGCGGGGGGGCAGGCAGCTGACATCACCTGATGTCAGCTGTCCGCCCATTTCCATCCCAGCGTGCATGTATATGTAAGTGACTTGAAAGTCACTTTTATATGCGTGCACCTTCCACATCTTTCATGGTCGGCGACCATTGAAAGACGTGGGTGTTCCCCGCAGCATACGAATGGATGTTTATGTTAATCATCCATTCGCAGCCTGTGCGTGGGGACACACGCTGTGAGGGGGAGGCGCTGGGGTCCAGGCATTCGCCGTGCGGGGTTTGTTGGACTTGCAAGGCTGTGAATTCACAGCCTTGCAAGTCAACCAGAATAAGGGCCAATGTGTATTCTTTGGAGTGTATAGAGTTTGGAGTAGTTTTTCACAAAAGCCCTTTGGGAATAAATTAATGTGAAAAGGGCATAAAAAATAATGTGAGCATTTTATGCTTCATACATCCAGGGCCGGTGCAAGGCATCTCTGCACCCCAGGCAGAGATACAGTTTTTGGGGGTGCTATCCAGCTACAGGGGGATTGCTATCCACCCCCGCTCCATGCTCCACGGGGGGGGGGGGGTTGCTACTACTTGCGTACGCTCCATGATCAGCAGGGGGAAGTGTGTCTGGGAGGGCGCTGTACTGCTCTACCGGGGGGGGGGGGGGGCTGCGGGGGGGCGGGGGGGGTGCGGGTGCTAACCACAGCCACCGCTGTACTGCTCTACCGGGTGGAAGTGTGCTATTTGTGGCTGGGGGCGGGGTGCTGGTAGTGTGATGGAGACCTTACTTTTCCCTCAAGATAGTGCCCCAGGCCAGCCGCGATGATTAATGGGCAGGCGGCTGCTTTGCAACCCGGTACCACCCTCCAGTGGCCAGTGCCCATAGGCAAATGCCTAAAGCTGCATAGTGGTGGCGCGGCGCCAGCCCTGGATATATCTGCCCCTGGGAGAGAAAGATTAGAAGGGTAATATTGGAGGCAGAAGGATGAGTTCAAAATAATGGTTCTTTATTTCATTATAAAATGCATGTGGAATAAATAGCACCCGCTCTGCTAAAGCAATAGCTGTGTAAATAGAATACATTATCTCCCCCTCTATATCCATTTCATTGTCAAAGGCACTCAGCATGGTTCCTATGTGTACCATATGTACAGTATGTTGCACAACATATGTTATATACTGTAGCAGCAAATAGCTTCGGGTGAGAGGCAGCTTGATTCAGCTGGCAGTGATTGACAGACTTCCTTCTGCTCCCACGTCCTCTGTATCCTCCCATCGCAATGTCTGTTAGATACATATCTGAATACTACAAGCATCCGATGGAAAGGAGAGGAAGAGAAAAAAATATAACCTGCTATATATTAATTAACCTTCCAGAGTGTTAATAAGGCTGCGCTGCTCATGGGGGAGATTCTCTAAACTAAAAATGCAGTAAAAACCCCGTTATCTGGGTTTTTACCGCATTTCGGGATGCTCTAAGCATCCCCCGCCGGGTTATCACGACGGGGGGGGGGGGGGCATCGCCAGAAAAATCTGGGGAGCCGCATAGAAGCCTATGGGCTTCTACCGCGACCCACCGCTACCCCGCACCGACCTACCGCCTCCCCGCATCGACCCCCCTCACCTGTGTCCGGGCAGCACAGTGCTGTGCTGCCCGGACCTGTGACCTCTTCCTCCCTGCACTATGATCCTCTTCCAGGTGCAGGGAGTAGGAGAGCCCGGTGCAGCAGCACCGGGTAAGGGAGGGAGGGGAGAGCCGCCGGGTCCCGATGGGACCCGCTGTCTCTCACCGCAAAGGCCATAATTATCGCATATGTTACAGCATATGCGATAATTATGTAGGCGATGGGGGGCGATGTGCGGCGGTAAGGGGGCGCGGATGTTAGAGCATACGGTACTTGTTTCCTAGCACGTTGCCCAGAATTTCTATATACGGCACCATAACGAAATCGCATCGCATGCGATTTGATCGTATGCGATGCGATATATATATATATATATTTTAAATACAATAATATGATTGTATGTTCCAAAAAATAGGTTTAACGCACCCCCCCCCACTATCAACGCCACCCTGAAGCATGGCGAGCGCAGTGGAACGTGTCCTCCGACGTTTTCATTACCCCAATATCCACGTCGGCGTGGAGTCGATGTTATGTAGTGTGGCGAGCATAGCGAGCCACCAAGCCCGAAGTGTGGCGAGCGCAGCGAGCCCCGAGAGGGGATGCGGATTACTTTACATGGATTCCGCATCCCCGTGCGGGGCTCGCTGCGCTCGCCACACTATATAAAATCAACTACTCCACGCCGACGTGGATAGTGGGGTAATGGAAAAGTCGGAGGACGCGTTCCGCCACCCCTAGTGGGGCTCGTTCCGCTTGCCACGCTTCGGGGTGTCGTGGATAGTGGGGGGGGGGGATGCGTTAAACCGAATTCCATGTCACCATTACAAAGATAGGATGCAATAAAAAATTGCATCCCATCGCATGGCATGCCAGTAATGGCATCAGATGCGATGTGATGCGATTGACGGGCGCTCTACACAATTCAGCATTGTAACTGTTCACCATTTTCCGCTCTCAGGGGTAGCTGTATGAAGAAGTGATAAGGGAGGAGAAGTGAGCCAGAGGAGAAGTGGCCCATAGCAACCAATCGGCTGCTCTGTATCCTTTTATATTATGCAAATTACAGATGTTACTTCAGTGCTGATTGGTTGCCATGGGCCACTTCTCCTCTTATCACTGCTGCATACATCTAGTTTTTAAAATGTGACTGTTGCTTTAAGATCGACCAACTTCAGACATCACCAACCTGTTCGGTGGCTTCCTGCTCTAGAACATCTAGATTACTTTATTATTGTCCACAGTAATTGATGTATTGGTTATTATAGAGCATGAAAGACTAGAATCACCGTTTCTAATTAAAATTCTATCAGATAAGGTTCTGTAGTAAAAGTGACGCGTTTCGCTGATGGAATCGTGGCTCCAGTCTTCCATTCTTTGGGAGACTTAATAATGAATCACTCATTAGAACTGATATTGAAGGAACAATACTGCCACAAGCATGGGGCTAAATATGAAGGATTCAGCATCATTAAAAACAGCTCAATGACACCTTGAGCAATTGGAAGCTAGCAACCATATTTGATATGTACTAATCATTGAGAAGTGATAAAGTGGAGAGTGATAAACTACCGACCAACCAGATCCTATTATTTTTCAAACCCAGCCTGTAATGTGACAGTTAGGAGCTGATTGGCTGATGCTTTACCACTATCCACTTTTTCACTTTTCAATGCTTAAATGCCCCTAAGTGTGTTTTTCCGTTAGGCTGCTAATTTGCTTATTTAAATACATTTTAAAAATGATCCTTGAGCATCAGTATATGGTACAATTGGCGGAAGAATACTGAGTGCACTTGAAATCATTTGATGTTTCTGTGAATCCTGGAACAGAGTCCAAACCGCAACCTAACAAAACAAAAAAAAAACATGGAAAAAGGTGAGATACATTTATACTAGTACTATAAAGCCCATACACAACCCTGTATAGTTAATAATATAGTCCGCGGATGGACACACTGAAAGTAATCTGTACACGATATCACACAGTGACATCACTAGGAGGGGTCGTTACCGATGTGCAAGAACGCGCATTATTAATGATATTGAGTGTAAACACTAGAAGATATAGTAAAATATATCGCTCAAATATATTTTGCTAAACCTTTTAGTATGTATGGGGCTTAAATTATGTACGAAAGCTGTGAATTATTAATACTGCCATCTTACCCTCAATAAGATTGCGGAGATTGCAGTAGTTGATCCCATTATCTAACACGATATACCATGGTTCGGATACTGAGAATGCCTGTAATATGATTGTTTAGTTTATAAATATAAAACATTTATCTCTTGTACAAATAGTAGCTCTGTAGCTTGTAATTAGACACATAGTTATTGCAGACACACAGTAGCACACGCAGGGGGGGTCTCTGAGTACCCAGAAACCTGACAGTAAAGCGAGACCTGGCACGATATTACCAAGCCTCGATTCCCTCATGTCAAGCTGCCATGATTTGCGGGTCGATGGGGCGGAGCCAATATATGACAATTACATAAATTGCGTCATTTTGGATATTCCCGATAGATCCATGATAGTTTTGGGGTAGCCCCTCCCAACCCTCTGAGAGTAGCTGTATCTCACACATCCTGCCCACTTCCTAGTGAAGGAGCATGATTGTATGTTACTCACCGGTATCGTGGGGCAGGGTTATATGACTGCATCACATCATTTAGCTCTGCACCCCTCACTACAGACTTGCGAATTGAGGGTGTTTCCATGTTGCGGGTGGGGCCTCAGGACTAGACCATTTGATTCCACCCCCTGAAGCATAGTTACCTCCCCTCCTGCATTCTGCAGGAGACTGCCTGAAATAGCAGCAATCTCCCTCTCTCCCTCATTAGTCTAGCAATCTCCCTCATTTCACCTACCCCACATTACACTGTTACATTTTTTGGGGAAAAAAGGAACGAGAGACAGATACATTTACATTGAATCATCAGCACCATTTCCCAGCACGTTACTAAGTATAGTATCTCTTACTAACTGTTTTGGGGCTCATCTACATTTGGATATAAGTCATTTTACAAGATTCCTCTCAGATGTAGCAGTACACACCCACGCTTCTGTGTGACATGTTCACAATCTCTTTTCCCAATCTCTCCACCCTTTGGGTGGAGCATGACACACTCAATGGGGCACGTTGCAAAATTCTACTACCAACTATAATCTCCCTGAAACTAGTTTTCAAAGTAGGCAAGTATGCCCTGAAGTGCCTTGTAATGTCTGGTCTCTACGATTGGCATGGTTCAGGCTGCCTATGGGGTGTGTTTACAAACATTCAGGCAAACAGCCTATGGGTGTGTGAGCAGTCCAGTGACACAGAGCACAAAACTTTGGGGGCGACACCGTCTCTGCATCCACGGTTCCTGAATCTGGCTAGCAGGGTGGCTGAATTGTCAACCTACAGCCAGCATTGCTTCTGCAGTGCTGGCCAGAACAACCTTTGGTGGTGGTCTTCTCATTGGCTGGTGGCCTGGCCACCTTGACCTAGCTGACTACAGAATTCTGAGTATCAACCTTGCGATGAACTTTCTATCACACATACTGTAGGGCGAGATGCACTAAGCTTCAAAAGTGATAGGGACAGATTCTGATAGTGATAAAAAGCCAGCCAATCAGCTCCTGCCTGACATTTTTCAAACACAGTCTGTGACATGGCAGGTAGGAGCTGATTGTCTGGTTGTTTATCACTCCATATTTTATCACTTTTGAAGCTTAGAGAATCTGGCCCATAAAATGGAGAGTGAATAAACAACCAACCAATCAGCTCCTGCCTGACAGTTTTCAAAAACAGTCTGTGACTTAGCAGGTAGGAGCTGATTGGTTGGTTGTTTATCACTCTCCATTTTATCACTTTTGAAGCTTTCACTTTGTATTAATCTGTGTCTCAGCATTATGTACAGTATATTAACTGTCTGACACCTGTCAGTCAAAGTACTATACTGAGGACTATATATCATGTTATAGACCAGTGGTGTGGCACTTGGTCCTCAGGTACAGTATGTGTGACCAGGGCCCTCTTAACAGCATTGTAGGCCCTGGGCAAAACAATGCATTTGTGGCCCCATCACAGCCACAAATGCATTGTAAACCAACAAAAAAAAAACACCACACCTGTGGTCCTGCGCAATTTCTCCACATGCTTCCATTCAGTGAATCGCTGTCAGAACTCTGATTGGTGGATAGCTGCAGCCATCCACCAATCAGCATGTGGACAGCAATGTACTGTTTGGCTGCAGGCTGGGAGGCTGGTTAGGTATTCCATGGATGCTGCATGACACAATCTGTTATTTACAGCATTCATGACCAAGAAACTCAGAAGGCAGATGCCCACAACCCAATCTGCCACAGCTCGCAGGCCCCTAGAATTGGGTGGGCCTTGGGCAGCTGCCCATTGAGCCCATATGTTAAGATGGCTTTGCGTGTGACTTATATGATATAGAGTTCATACAGACAACTGAATACATTACATTGTGATACTTACAGACACCTGACAGGATTTCTTTGCCTCATCTGGCATCAGCTTAAATGTCAGATCATCCACATAGTTGTGTATTAGGTTCCTGTGCTTTGCCACAATGTAATGCTTGTTGGCCGACTGGAGCTAATAAAATAAAAGATAAAACATCTCAATCTTTTTAATACCCCTATCTGGCCTAAAGAGACAGGAGATAGGACACTAACCTGGGTTGTTAGTCCCGGGAATAACCCTGGTCGGTTGAAGGGTAAAGACTCCAATACATTAGTCCGACTTGTCCTAAGGACAAGTTGGACCTGATTGTTCCGGCAGGTCGCCGGGTGGCGTCACAAGCAATTAGGCACTTCATGTGCCAAGTTTTGCATGTGATAAATCACACACAAAAAAAGGCCATACAAACGAACGAGAGAGGTCTCAGCCAATCAGTGGCTTCCTATTCATTTGTATGGCCTTTTTTTTTTTTAAGTGCGCACGCTGCCTGGCATCCCCTGCCTGGCTCCATGGTCCCCTCGCTGCTCTCTGGGCTCTGCAACCCTTCCTGCTCCCTCTGCCTGGCTCTCGGGTCACCAACATCCCCTGCCGGCTCCGGGCTGCACATAAGATTTAGCAAGTCTGACCTCCCAACTTCGATCCGATGTGCACGGGACCGCGCATTGGGTTGGACGGGATGACTACAGGTGTGATTCATCCGAATCGGGTGAAATCATACCTCCCAACTTTTGGCTTGAGGAAATAGGGACACTCGCGCGGCGAAGCCGCGCGAGCGCCCGAAAAGGGGGCGGGCGTATGCAAATGAGGGCGCGGCTTATGCTAATTAGCCGCGACCTCATTTTCATACGAGAATAGACGCTGTGCGCATGCGCACAGCGTCTATTCTACTAGATTGGGGGGTCTCCCAACTGCCACCCCCCGCAGCGGGACAATGCCTGCCGCGGGTGGGACAGAGGGACAGGACCCGAAAATCGGGACTGTCCCTCTAAAATCGGGACAGTTGGGAGGTATGTGAAATCGTGCCCAAATCACATAGTGTATGGGGGCCTTAACATGACTCTGGACTGTCACCCCAGGCAGACCATTTGTTACATAGGGCCCGATTCAGTCCTGATTGCTACTGTGCGAATTCGCGAGACGATCAATTATCGAACAACTGTGTATGCATACAGATTGTAGCGTGCATGCTCGAGGCCAAACAGCAACAAATATCAGCAATTTCTGTATTCACAAGTCTCTCGGAAACGTGACTGTCAGGAACCTGTCATTTGTGGTTGGTAACCAGACCAACGTTTACTCCCAGTTTTCTGGGAGTGTCTGTAAAAATGTGGCGTGCTAAAGCATTTTAAAGGAGGGGCTGTGACATAAGTTCCGGCCTGGATTAGCCTGTCTCTGTCACTCCGGCCTGGATCAGCTTGTCTCTGTCACTCCGGCCTGGAGCAGCCAGTCTCTGTCACTCCGGCCTGGAGCAGCCAGTCTCTGTCACTCCGGCCTGGAGCAGCCAGTCTCTGTCACTCCGGCCTGGAGCAGCCAGTCTCTGTCACTCCGGCCTGGAGCAGCCAGTCTCTGTCACTCCGGCCTGGAGCAGCCAGTCTCTGTCACTCCGGCCTGGAGCAGCCAGTCTCTGTCACTCCGGCCTGGATCATCCTGTCTCTGTCACTCCGGCCTGGATCGGCCTGTCTCTGTCACTCCGGCCTGGATCGGCCTGTCTCTGTCACTACAGCCGGGATCGTCCTGTCTCTGTCACTCCGACCTGGATCGGCCTGTCTCTGTCACTCCGGCCTGGATCGGCCTGTCTCTGTCACTCCGGCCTGGATCTGCAAGTCTCTGTCACTCCGGCCTGGATCGGCCAGTCTCTGTCACTCCGGCCGGGATCGTCCTGTCTCTGTCACTCCGGCCTGGATCAGCCTGTCTCTGTCACTCCGGCCTGTATCAGCCTGTTCTTGTCACTCAGGCCTGGATCACATACCCTCCAACATTTCAAATCCAGAAATCGGTACAACTTCAGAAAAGAGGCGTGGCCACGGGTGAAGGGGCGTGGCCACATCCCCTTTCGTATACTTTTGATGGACAGTTTTTCTTCAGAAAGATTTAGAATTATCCTCTCTGATTACCAGCACATAATCCAGCAGCATAAGCTATCAGCATATACCTGATGCTGCTCCCCTCTCTAGTGCTTCTCCGTGCTGCAGACTCTCCGGCTGCTGCTCTCACACGCAGCCGCCTGCGGGGAGGGTAGATGCTAAATTATAGTGGGCTAAAGGACCTGTGATGACATCACACCCACGTGACCCGCAGTGATCAGTGGGAGGAGTCAATACACTGAGTTCCATTTCCTCCTTCCTTTCCTACTGCAGGCAGGAGCAGCATGTGCTGCGGACTGGGTGTGAGACATCCCAGGTATCAGGTACACCCAGCGGCACCCCCTCCCCTCTCACCTGCCCGGTGGGCACCCCCTACGTCACCTGCTCTTACCACCCACCTTACCCGGCGGAACAAAACACCCCCCACCCCTCCTTCGACGGGCACCTTCTCGCCCGGCAGCACCCTCCGCTCCCGTTCTTACCCTGCACCACCACCCGCACATTCTGCCCCCACACTGTCTGCCCCTGCGCACACTGCCCCCACACTGTCTGCCCCTGCGCACACTGCCCCCACACTGTCTGCCCCTGCGCACACTGCCCCCACACTGTCTGCCCCTGCGCACACTGCCCCCACACTGTCTGCCCCTGCGCACACTGCCCCCACACTGTCTGCCCCTGCGCATACTGCCCCCACACTGTCTGCCCCTGCGCATACTGCCCCCACACTGTCTGCCCCTGCGCATACTGCCCCCACACTGTCTGCCCCTGCGCATACTGCCCCCACACTGTCTGCCCCTGCGCATACTGCCCCCACACTGTCTGCCCCTGCGCATACTGCCCCCACACTGTCTGCCCCTGCGCATACTGCCCCCACACTGTCTGCCCCTGCGCATACTGCCCCCACACTGTCTGCCCCTGCGCATACTGCCCCCACACTGTCTGCCCCTGCGCATACTGCCCCCACACTGTCTGCCCCTGCGCATACTGCCCCCACACTGTCTGCCCCTGCGCATACTGCCCCCACACTGTCTGCCCCTGCGCATACTGCCCCCACACTGTCTGCCCCTGCGCATACTGCCCCCACACTGTCTGCCCCTGCGCATACTGCCCCCACACTGTCTGCCCCTGCGCATACTGCCCCCACACTGTCTGCCCCTGCGCATACTGCCCCCACACTGTCTGCCCTGCGCACACTGCCCCCACACTGTCTGACCCTGCGCACACTGCCCCCACACTGTCTGACCCTGCGCACACTGCCCCCACACTGTCTGCCCCTGCGCACACTGCCCCCACACTGTCTGCCCCTGCGCACACTGCCCCCACACTGTCTGCCCCTGCGCACACTGCCCCCACACTGTCTGCCCCTGCGCACACTGCCCCCACACTGTCTGCCCCTGCGCACACTGCCCCCACACTGTCTGCCCCTGCGCACACTGCCCCCACACTGTCTGCCCCTGCGCACACTGCCCCCACACTGTCTGCCCCTGCGCATACTGCCCCCACACTGTCTGCCCCTGCGCATACTGCCCCCACACTGTCTGCCCCTGCGCATACTGCCCCCACACTGTCTGCCCCTGCGCATACTGCCCCCACACTGTCTGCCCCTGCGCATACTGCCCCCACACTGTCTGCCCCTGCGCATACTGCCCCCACACTGTCTGCCCCTGCGCATACTGCCCCCACACTGTCTGCCCCTGCGCATACTGCCCCCACACTGTCTGCCCCTGCGCATACTGCCCCCACACTGTCTGCCCCTGCGCATACTGCCCCCACACTGTCTGCCCCTGCGCATACTGCCCCCACACTGTCTGCCCCTGCGCATACTGCCCCCACACTGTCTGCCCCTGCGCATACTGCCCCCACACTGTCTGCCCCTGCGCATACTGCCCCCACACTGTCTGCCCCTGCGCATACTGCCCCCACACTGTCTGCCCCTGCGCATACTGCCCCCACACTGTCTGCCCCTGCGCATACTGCCCCCACACTGTCTGCCCCTGCGCATACTGCCCCCACACTGTCTGCCCCTGCGCATACTGCCCCCACACTGTCTGCCCTGCGCACACTGCCCCCACACTGTCTGACCCTGCGCACACTGCCCCCACACTGTCTGACCCTGCGCACACTGCCCCCACACTGTCTGACCCTGCGCACACTGCCCCCACACTGTCTGACCCTGCGCACACTGCCCCCACACTGTCTGACCCTGCGCACACTGCCCCCACACTGTCTGACCCTGCGCACACTGCCCCCACACTGTCTGCCCCTGCGCACACTGCCCCCACACTGTCTGCCCCTGCGCACACTGCCCCCACACTGTCTGCCCCTGCGCACACTGCCCCCACACTGTCTGCCCCTGCGCACACTGTCCCCACACTGTCTGCCCCTGCGCATACTGTCCCCACACTGTCTGCCCCTGCGCATACTGTCCCCACACTGTCCCCCTTGCGCATACTGTCCCCCTTGCACGCACTGTCCCCCTTGCACATACTGCCCTCTACTGCACAAAATACCCCCATACTGCCCCCCTTGCGCATACTACACCTACTGCTCAAAATGCCCCCACACTTCTCAAAACACCCCCGGCGGGGCTAGTCCCACGGGCTTCTCACCCCCTGAGCCCTGCCCCCCACTTACCTGGTCATCCTCCCTGCTTCTTACTCGACCGGGGCATGCCCCCCCCCTTACCTCTGTCCTGTCTGGCTGGCACACCACCAGCTTCTCGCCCATCTTGCGGCACCCCTTCCCCCCTTTACTTACCCAGGCACCCAAAATCCTCTGCTTCCTGACGGCATCCCCACCAGCATCTCACGCGGCAGCACACACACACACCCCTTCTTACCCTGTGGCGACCCCTTCTTCCCGCTCGACGGACCACCCCCCACTTTACCTGGCGTGCCCCCTCCCTGCCTGATGGCACCTCCTGCCCGGCGGCACCCCCCGCACTTGCCTGGCGGCACACTCCCCCTACTTACCCAGGCACCCCAAACTCCCTGCTTCTCGCCCATCCGGGGGCAGCCCCTCACTGCTTCTACCTTACTTACCCAGGTGCCCCCTCCTCCATGCTTCTCACCCGCCCGGTGGGCACTCCCCCCTGACCTCTGTTCTTACCACCCACCCCCGTACCTTATCCCGGTGGCACAATTCCCCCCCGCTCGATGGGCACCTTCTAGGCCGTTGGCACCCTCCCCCCCCCCTGTTCTTACCCTTCGCCACTACCCGCTCCCCCCCCCCCCCCCCCCCCCCCCGGTCATCCTCCCTGCTTCTCACCCGCTTGGTGGGCATCGCCCAGGGGGATCCCCCGTTGCCTCCATCCTGTCCGGCTGGCACCCCACCAGCTTCGAACCCGGCAGCATACTCCCTTCTTACCCTGTGGAACCCCCTTCTTCCCGCTCGACAGGTACCCCCCCCCCCCTTCTTACCTGGCATGGCCCCTTCCTGCCTCTCGCCCAACGGCACCCTCTGCGCTTCTCAACGCTCCCGGCTGGCACCCCGCCCTTCTCACCCTGCCCTTATCCAAACACCCCTGGCGGGACTACCTCTGCGCTTTAACCCCCCTCCACGCGCTTCTCACCCCCTGTGACACCTCCCTTACCCCGTTATCCTCCCTGCTTCTCACCCGCCCAGCGGGCATCGCCCAGGGGCTCCCCCCCTCTTTCCTCTCTCCTGTACGGTTGGCACCCCACCAGCTTCTCACCAGGCAGCAGCCACCACGCCCCTCCATTCTTATCCTATGGCACCCCTTTCTTCCGGCCCAACAGGCACCCCCTCCCCGCTTCTTACCTGGCATACCCCCTCCCCGCTTCTCACCAGACAGCATCTCCTGACCCGGCCACCCCCCGCAATTCTCACCCATCTGACGCCCCAAACCCCCTGCTTATCTCCCCTCCAGCGTCATCCTCCCTCTGCTTCTACCGTACTTACCCAGGCAACCCCCTTGCCTCTCACCTGCACGGTGACACCCCTGTCCCCTGTTCTTACCCTGTGGCACCTCCTGCTTCTCACCACACCCCCCCCCCCCCCGCTTCTCACCTGTCTGGCGGATACCCCACCACCCTCCCGTGCTTCACACCCCCCTCCCCCCCACACTTACCCGGTCATTCCCCCGCCTCTCAACTCCCCCCCCCCCTACCCTTCCCACACCCTCCCGGCGGGCATCTCAAACCCCCTGCCTGTTTACCCGGGCACCACCCCTTGCTTCTCACCTACTCGGCGGCATACCCCCCTTGCACTCCCTGCTTCCCAACAACCCCCACTTCTCACCTGTCTGGCGGGCACCCCCCAGCTTCTCAACCGGTGGGCACCCCCCACCACTTACTTCCTGTTTCTCACCCCATGGTCCTCACCCGGTGGCAAGCTTCTCCCAAACTCGCCTGGTTCTTAACCTGTGTGGCACTCCCCGTTCTCACCCGGCGGCACACCCCCATCCGCTTCTCACTCGCTGGTCACCCAACAGCTGCACCCTTCCCTCCTCCTCCATCCAACACCCGGCGCCTGCACCCTGCCCCTCCATTCATCTCCTACCTGGTGCTAGCAGCCTGCACACAAAACGTCCTCCCCATATTTCACACCCAGCACCAGCAGCCTTCCTCCTTCCATTTCACACCCGGTGCCAGCAGCCTTCACACCCCCAAAGAGTGCTGGGAGTCACTTTTACAAAATTGGTGGGTCCCCGGGATGCGCTTTTCTATAGCACAGCAGGAGAGCCAGGGGCCAGCTGTGCGTGGGTCCTCAGGGATGCACTGTGTTCTGCCCAGCTGCAAAGCAGGAGAGCCCAGGGGACAGCGCTGGTAAAAGGGAACCCCACCAATGCTGGTGAGAATGAGACCTGCCTCCTCTCCCCCTTTTGTGTTGCCCCCTCTTGCCTTCTTTACCCCTCCGTTTTTCCCTCTTTCCCCTGTCTCTCACCCTCTCTCTCTTCCCTGCTGCTGACTTTTTTTTCTCTCTCTCCTCTGCTCTCTTCCCCCCTGCCCCCTCTGTATCAACCCTCACTCTGCCACAGTCTGTCTCTCTCCTCCCCATCTTTCACCACGCTTCCTCTCTCTCCCTGGCGCTGTCTCTTTCGTTCTCTTCCTGATACCATCTCTTACTTCATCTTTGACACTCTCGTTTTCTTTCCCAGGCACCTTCTCTCCCCCATTCTCTCCCTGACACGCTCACTCTTGCTCCCATCTTTCTTTCTCTCTCTCTCTCTCTCTCTCCCTCACTGACATTCTTACTCCTGCTTGTAACTCTGTCCCTCTTTTGCTCTTCTTCCTTTCTCTGACACCCTACCCCTTGCACCACTTTTTCCAAGAAGCCCTCTCCCTCTTTCTCGCACCCCTTGCCCTTTCTTGCTCCTCTTTTTTGCAGTATTTCCCCAACACCCTCTTTGACATCACTCCACTCCCTCTTTCTTCTGACCCCCCCACCCAAGAGACTGCACCCTATCACAACCGACCACAGTGTTTCATTCCCCTTCCCACTGGCTTCACACCCAGTTGCATTGTCCCCCCCTTCTCCTAACTGTGCCCCACCTCCGATCTCCTACTCGGCAGCAGTGTCGCCCCCCTCTCTCCTAGTCACAGTAATCGCACTCAGTGAAAAATAAAGTGTGTGTCCCCCGGAACCCCTCTTTGTTAAGTTGGGGTCCTACTCCACAGTTTTTGGGTCCCATCACATAACGCTTTTGAGCAGTGGCGTAACTACAGAGGGTACAGGGGGATGGCACCGCTATGGGTCACGGCCGCTTGGGGGGCCCCATGGCCCTGGAAGGCAATCCCCTGCACCCTTTTTATTCTCCAGGTGTTTTTTTATATTAATATTGCCGATCGGGCATGGCTGCTCTGCCAACCGACTGCCCAACCCCCCCTTAATTAACTGCCCCCTCCCTTCAGTGGCTGCACAAGAGACCCTGCACTACCAGTGAGGATGATGGCACATGAGACCTGCGCCACCGGTGCCTGGGCAGAGGAGACCTACTACACTACTGTTTGTACTGGGGGGGGCTCCCCTCGAAACACAAACACCTACTCTCCCTCACCACCCTTCTTGCCTCCCCTCCTTCTCCTCCCCAACACTGCCTCTATCCCCTCTCTCTCACCCGCCTCTGTGTCAACTCTCCCCTCTTTTTTTTTTTTGCTGACTCAACCCCTTTTCTCTCTCCCCCCGCCCCCTTCTCTTCCGTGCTCTCGCTTGTCGCTCCCCTACTGCCTCTCCTCTCTCCCCTGCGCCTCTCTCTCCTCTTTCTGTCAGCAATATCTCTCATCTCCTCTTTATTTCTCTCTCTGCCCCTAGCCTTTCTCCTTTTTCTCCTTTTTCTCCTTCCCGCTTTTTCCCTTTCCTCCCTCTCTTAAGGACAGATGTATCAAGCTTCAAAAGTGATAAAATTGAGAGTGATAAACAGCTAGCCAATCAGTTCCTCCCTGTTATTTTTCAAACCCAGCCTGTAACATGACAGGTAGGAGCTTATTGGCTGTCTGTTTATCACTGTCCATTTTATCACTTTTGAAGCTTGATACATCTGGCCCTAAATTACACTCATAAAACACTGCTGCCTCTCCCTCTTATTCCTCTCCCACTGCTGGCTGTGAGTGGGGCACTGCTGCCTCTGGCAACTGAACTAATGGGCCCTACACACGGACCGATATTCAGCCACTTTCTGAGCGATTTTACATAATTTTACTAAACAGCTCAGAAAGTGGCTGAATATCGCTGTGTGTGTAACCCACAAAGCGATATGGATGCGCAGCCCCGCGGGACCCCGATGAATAACAGCCCTGCCTGTAAATTTAAAGTGATCACTCAGAACGCCTTGTACATCTCTGCTGTGTGGTGGCTTCTGAGTGATCACTGAAGGGGTCAACCCGGCCGGTCACACAGCCACCTCGTTCCTATAATGTCTCAGGTACCTGGCTGCCCAACTCTCACTGTCTGCCTGCAGCAGGAAGCTCTGACCAGCGGTAACTTCCTGTCTGGACTCTGCAGCATGTCCCAGGAGGCTGGTGGGTGGCATGCAGCGGTCTCTGGCAGCGCAGAGTTAGGCAGGGTAGCACTGGTGGACAGGGGGTCCCTGCAGCATACGTGAGATTATCGGCGGTGTTCCTGCAGTGGATGGGAACTACTAGTTCCCATCTGCCGCAGAGACCCTGCCGCTGACTTCACATACGCTGCAGGGACCCCCTGCCTGCCAGCGCTACCCGACCCTGTGCTGCCAGACCCCACTGCATGCCACCCACCAGCAGGCAGGGGGTCCCTGCAGCTTATGTGAGATCAGCGGCGGGGTCCCTGCGGCGGATGGGAACTACTAGTTCCCATCTGCCGCAGGGACTCCGTGGTGACTTCTCAGACGCAACAGGGATCCCCTGCCCGCTAGCGCTAACCGCTAGAAGCACCCCTCTACCTCTAAGATGCCCTGTGCACCTCTTCCAAGATGCCCAGCTCCCTCCTCACCCTGAGATGCCCAGATGCAGCACCCGGACCCCTCCCCCACTCACGGCAATTCCGCCCCCACTTGCAGCACCCGGGCCCTCCCCCACTCGTGGCACTTCCGAACCCCTCCTCACCCTAAATAAACTGACCCTTGTGGTGGCCTTGTCTCAGCGGTGGTCTTGGTCCCCCTCATCCAGCGGCGTGGAGGAAATAAAAATTCAAAATGGCCACGGCCAGACAATCATGGCTTGTCATTGCCCCACCCCCTGGAGCTGGCTATATTATCCAGTTCAAGACGGGGCAGCCAGTCCGATGGCGGAGGGGGAGCAGAGAAGAGCTCCAGAAGAACAATCCCTGGGAGGTGGTGGAGGCCATGCAAAAGAGCTTAAAAAGGCAGCTGCCCCAGGTGAAGACTCCGCAGAAGCCCTGGGGGGGCAGGAGCCCCCCAGGGTGAAGACAAGATGAAGTTTAATAAAATATTTAAAAACCTGTGTTTTTTTTATATTTCCTTTACAGGGGGGCTATAGGTACCAGCAAGGGCGTAACTACCATAGGTGCAGGGGGTGCAGCTGCTATGGGGCCCACTTTGCCTGTCAAAGTATCATGTGCTGTATACATTTTTCAGCATTAGATGATAAATAGGGACCCTTAAAAACTTTTGCTATGGGGCCCACATGTATCTAGTTACGCCAATGGGTACCGGCGGGCCATTAATGCCCCACATGCTGGTACCTGTGGTTTTCCCAAGTACCAGCATGTGAGGCAGGCTTTTGGGATACTGGGAAAAGTCTTCAGACCTTGCGGGTACCCTCTAATATCCAAGGTCTTAAGACGATGCCCAGTATCCCATAAGGACTTTGTGAAAAGGAATTACCGGTAGGTATTAAATTCCTATTTTTACGGTTTAAACAAGCTATCAACCCTGTACCCACCGCTCAGGGGTGCAGGGGATAGCCTGGGGCTTCAGTCCAGGCCTGGGTTGATTAGTGTTAGGGTGGGTAATGTTTTGGCCATGGGACCCCATCGAGAGTATTGTCTGGCTACAGCATTATACCACCTTCTAGTGGAGCCTGGTGCTGGTCCCCAAAATACGGGGGACCCCTATTCATTTTGTCCCCTGTATTTTGGAAACCAGGGCCGGCTCAAGAGCCTGGTGCGTGTCCTCCATATCTTGGGAATCAGGACCACTCTGGGCTGGTCATGAGGGGGGGGGGGGGGGGCAGGAGGAGAAGAACCCCACAACATTTTTTTTTGGACTCCGGGCATGGCCACATAGTAGTACAAATTCACATTACACCACACAATAGTGCCTCTTAAACACACTACACCAGCTAGAATCACTTGGACATGCTGAGCCAGGGTTACGCACACCATAATGCCTGTTAGGCATTATGCCACGCACAGTCATGCCCATTATACAACATACCACACCATTATGCCCATAACACAACATGCCACACACCGTAATACCCAGAATTTATGCCACACACCGTAGTGCCCCAGTTCTCCTGCTTATACATACTGTATGATGCCTACAGTAGTGTCCCCCCCACACAATTCCTAAAGTAACGCCATTACAGATAATGCCCACAAATGTTCCACCACATAGGGGCAGATTTATTAATGGGGCTATATACGTTTAAAATAACAGGTCCTGCTTCTCCTGCATAACAAAGAGAAGTGGGCACGCTTATAACCTTGATGTATGATGCAGGTGGCTGTCGATAAGGAGAGATGTTATTTCCTGTCTCCTCAGCTCTCTTTATTGGCGGCCAGGCAGCACTGCGCGAGCGCATTGTAAAAAAAAAAAAAACCTCCCCTGGTCAGCTCTCTGGGCATGCGCAAGATTTTGTTATCGCAAGATCTCCAGCGCAGCCCAGAGCCAGCAGCAGGGCTAGTGCTGTCCCCACAGTGGGGATAGGACAACGCTAGCCCTAAGCTGGAGAAGCAGCTGTTACTACATCGCCCCGGCCGCTAATTGCTGGGGGGGATTACAGAGGACAGCCGCGCCGAGCGTTACTCCTCAGACTGTCCATAGAGCACGTTAGGTGTGCTGTTAACACATATAAAAAACTGTAACCCCCCCAGTTAACCAGCATTAAGTGCAGATATGCACTTAAAATTAGTTGATACTTCTGCCCTATAACAACGCTCCTGCTCCCCTCTTAGCAGACATTTCAAATGTGGTCACTGCCGGACATTAGAGATAGAAAAAGGAAAGGTGTAAAGAGATGGGGTGAGGCGAAGGCAGGTCTTGCTCCAGCATCAGCCTTCCATGCATAGGCGTGCGCAGCACATTTTATTAGGGGGTGCACCGTCAAGGAAGTGTGCATAGCTCCACCTATTGGGCGTGTCTAACACCGCCAATCAGGCGTGTCTTTCATCATCTATTGGCACTCGCTACAATATAAAAGGTCTCTCAGCCACACCATAATCTCCTGCCTGTTTTAGTTCTAATTACTCTGTGTAACAGTACAAATACAGTCATAAACATATATGGATGCTGCAGGTATTTAGTGATATGACAATGGTCTAGTTCAATTAACAATGCAAACACACATATAATTGATTGATGGGCGCTTCTTTAAATGGAATACAGTTCTAACCAAATGTCTTTGGTTAAGGGTATAGTTAGCGGCAGAGGTTTTCATAAGGGTGGGGCACAACATTAGGGGGTGCCTGTGCACCTCTAACACTCAATGTGCGCACACCTATGCTTCTATGCACTGGCTTTTACAGTTCTGCAAAGGCATGCTCTCATGCTTCCCAGCGCTGGCAGCCCGTGCTCACCTGTAATAGCACCAGCTGCCAGCACTGGGGAGCAGTAGAGCACTGGTGGCAGGTAGCATCGGGAGCAGCAGCGGATGACCCAGGGAGGAGAGTTCAGACAGCAGTGGCGGGTGGTCCAGGGAGCAGGAGTGCTCTGGCAGCGAGACCTAGGGAGCAGAGCTCTGGCAGCAGTGGGTGGCCCAGGGAGGAGAGCTCCAGCAGGCCTTAGGGAGCAGCGTGGGTGTCCGGCTCTGCCATGCTGCAGATCAGGGCACAGGACGGCGGCTGCAGCACTCTTCCCACATGTGGCACCTTGGGGGGGGGATTTATCAGTTTTCCTTATACACCAGCTGCAGCAGTGCGCGAGGCGTCCCTGGGGACCCACTCAGTTTAGGGGTCCGCAGTTAGGGCTAAAATTTTGCGAACTCTGCACTCAACCTATTACATTTGGCCCTCTGTCTTTCCTTTCTGTCTCTCCCTCATTGACATTCTCTCTGCTCGCACTCCTCCCTTCTTTTTCTTGAAGCCCCCTCTCCCTCTTTGTAGCTCCTCTCAATTTTTTTGCTCTTTCCCAGACACCCTTTTTGTCTATCAAACCAGTTACTCTCTCTTCTGCCCCACCTAAGAGGGGCAGACTATGTAATGGAACCCATAAACAGTGGAGTGGGGTCCCAACTTTATAAAGTGAGGGGTACCTGGGCCCCACACATTTTTGCACCTAGCATGATCACTGGTTGTGTAAGAGGCGTTACGGTGTTGGGCATAATGTGTAAGGGGCATTACTTTGTGTGTGGCATATTGTTTAAGGGTCATTAATAATAATAAAATAACGAGGGGAGCTTGAATGGAAATATAGAGCTATGGATTGTTTGGATAACCCCCCAAACCGGTTTCTTGACTAGGGCCCCATTGAGCCTAAATCCGGCTCTGCATCCTTCCCACCACCCCTTCCTGCTCTCACAATCATAGGCATGTCCCTCAAAACCTGCACATCCTACCTGCTATAGCATGTAGTATTTGACCCTAAATTGTGGCCTGGAACTCATTTTAAAAAGAAAATTAGGGTCCCCGGGGACGAGCTCTTCTGACCCTTACATGAGCTGGCAATGGCGGGCAGGGCGAGGGAGACATGCAGGAGCGGTTAGGGAGATGGTTACTTGCATGAGAGCACAGCGCTAATGTATGGGAGACCTATTGATGCTGGTAAAAGGAGATCTGCCTTCTATTCCCACATCGCCCTTTCACATCATCTCACTGCCCAGCCCTCTAGCCCACTGTCACCTCAATCCATTTCACCTTACCCCTTGTTATATTACCACTTCCCATCGCCCTCTTCAACTCACCCCCATCACCACCCCTCTACCCCCATCTTTTTGCTCTTTCTCGCTCTCTACCAGTTCTCTTTTCTCTAGCCTATGCTCTCTCTCTCTCCAACCCTCCGTCACCCTCTTGCCCCTTCTGTCCATCCTCTTTTTCTCTCCCCCTGCTCGCCTCTCTCTCCCTCTGACAGGCTCTCTCTTCCCCCTCTCTACCTGGTGCAGCCTCTCTCCCTAAGGGGTTTATTCTAGTTTATTCTTTCTGACAAAATCCTTCTTAGATGGACAAAACCATGTGCACTGCAGGGGGGCAGATGTAACATGTGCAGATAGAATTAGATTTGGGTGAGTTATTTTGTTTCTGTGCAGGGAAAATACTGACTGCTTTATTTTACACTGCAATATAGATCTCACTTTGAAGAAAAACCCCACCCAAATCTAATTCTCTCTGCACAAGTTACATCTGCCCCACCCGCAGTGCACATGGTTTGTCCATCTAAGAAGGATTTTGTCAGAAAGAATGAACTAGAATAACCCCCTAAAAAACACTTACTCCATCTTTAACCATCAATTGTGCACTGAAAATCTTCATTGAATTCTACTTCTTGAAAAAAAAAAGACTAATAAAAATGATTGTATGGACTTCGTTTGTATACATCATTTGAAATAACAGTTAAAGGAGGCTTGAAAAGACCAATTAGGAGATCACGTAACCCCACAAGTTGCCCAGGCCAGGCGCCACCACTAGGCAACTTTAGGCATTTGCCTGGGGTACCGCCCACAGGAGAGCGGCACTTGGGCGCTGGACCCCCCCCTGGATCAAGGTAAGCAGTGCAACTCTCCCCACACCCCCGTGATTAACACAGCTGCCCTTGCCGCATCAACTGCCAGCCCCTTCCCCCCGTGGAGCGATGCATCAGCCGCCAGCCCCTTCCCTCCCATGGAGCAATGCGGCAGCTGCATCACAACCCTCCCCCCCCCCCCCGCGCGGTCATATAACACCCCCCTGTGGAGCGACGTGGCGGCGGCGGCAGATGCATCACCCACGCCTGGGCCGCTCCGGTGCCTTGCACCTTCCCTGAAGGTGCCATCCCACAACTGACAGATGTCTGATTCAAACCTCTGTGTATAGGCACACTTGGATTTATACCATTCTTATTTAGAAATATATATATCTGTGAAGTGACCCATTTACAACTTTTAAGTAATTTATTGTGCCACCTAAACCAATCAGTTACACAATTTGTGTCCCATAGTTCCTATGGAATCCATCCCCCATTCTGCCTCCTTGTGCCTCTAAAATCCAAGTCTGACCTGATAACCCTGGCAGCTCCCCGGGAGAGCTCACATACTATATGGCACTGGATGTAATAAATCCCTGGAAGCTGCAGGCGGAGGTTTCTTAATTTCATTCATCCGCCTGGCTCTTAGTGCCCCCCCTCCCCCTACATCGGATGTGATACATAGTGGGTGCTGAGAAGCACCCTCGATGTGCCGCTGACGACTGCACATAAGGTTTATCTGCTGTATGTATGCTCTCCAGCTCTGATCTGAACGCACGGGACCGCGCATCGGATCAGATGTGATCACATGCAATTTGGGCAAGATTCGAGTGAAATCGGGCCCAAATCACATAGGGTATGGGGGCCTTGACTGTGCCCTGTTTTGACTATATGTTCCTCTTCTGGCTCTCAGAGCCTTTGTCTGTGCCCCTTCTACCTAAATGTGCCAATATACGTGTCCTTTCAGCCAGTTTTCCTTTCCGTATCCTCTCCTCCTGTTTTTTTGTACTATCCTGTCTTTATTTGGCTCCCTCTCTTCTCGCCTCCATGTTCCATCCATTGCCCCCACCACTTGTTGTATGCAACCTCACCTGTTTCAGTAGCACCCACAGCTTGTTCCATTCTCTGATCTGTGGTGCTTCAGTCAGTGCATCCCAATTGCCCGCTATTCAGTGTCCCACTGGTTACCCATGAGTACAGCTGATTCGCTTCTCCTCATCTGTGAGAACCAAGCTAGTCACATAACCGGTTCCTGCCATGGATCCACACTTGCTGGCAGTGGCACCCGGTGGTAACTAACCTTACTCCCACCCCCTGACACCACTGGCCCGAGAAATCCAACTACGCCCACAAGCTCTCCACCTAGAGGAGTGTGGCTGATAGCTTCACCCCGCAATTCTCTTCTGCAAGTCTGATGTATTCACATTAGCAAAGAAAACACGATTTGTGTGTGGGGGTGTCGGACATTTATGGCGTTCCTGGGCACACAACACACTAGGATTGCCCACTAGGATTTAGCCTAGCTATGTCTAAATGGGCTACAAACTTGTGGTCTAAAGGACCTGGTTCTTTACGCAAGTGTCTTGTAAAATGTGATGTACTTTTGGATTTAGCCTACTTATATAAAATGGGCTGGAATCAAGTGGCCTAAAGGACCTGGTCCTTTACACCAGATGCTCATAAAATATCAGGTCCCTTTGCCCACTTGGATTTAGCCTACTTATATAAAATGGGCTATAATTAAGTGGCCTAAAGGACCTGATCCTTTACACCAGATGCTCATAAAATATCAGGTCCCTCTGCCCACTTGGATTTAGCCTACTTATATAAAATGGGCTATAATCAAGTGGCCTAAAGGACCTGGTCCTTTACACCAGATGCTCATAAAATATCAGGTCCCTTTGCCCACTTGGATTTAGCCTACTTATATAAAATGGGCTATAATCAAGTGGCCTAAAGGACCTGGTCCTTTACACCAGATGATCGTAAAATATCAGGTCCCTTTGCCCACTTGGATGTAGCCTACTTATATAAAATGGGCTATAATCAAGTGGCCTAAAGGACCTGGTCCTTTACACCAGATGCTTATAAAATATCAGGTCCCTTTGCCCACTTGGATTTAGCCTACTTATATAAAATGGGCTATAATCAAGTGGCCTACAGGACCTGGTCCTTTACACCAGATGCTCATAAAATATCGGGTCCCTTTGCCCACTTGGATTTAGCCTACTTATATAAAATGGGCTATAATCAAGTGGCCTAAAGGACCTGGTCCTTTACACCAGATGCTTATAAAATATCGGGTCCCTTTGCCCACTTGGATTTAGCCTACTTATATAAAATGGGCTATAATCAAGTGGCCTACAGGACCTGGTCCTTTACACCAGATGCTCATAAAATATCGGGTCCCTTTGCCCACTTAGATTTAGCCTACTTATATAAAATGGTCTGGAATCAAGTGGCCTAAAGGAATTGGTCCTTTACACCAGATGCTCATAAAATATCGGGTCCCTTTGCCCACTTGGATTTAGCCTACTTATATAAAATGGGCTATAATCAAGTGGCCTAAAGGACCTGGTCCTTTCACCAGATGCTCGTAAAATATCGGGTCCCTTTGCCCACTTGGATTTAGCCTACTTATATAAAATGGGATATAATCATGTGGCCTAAAGGACCTGGTCCTTTACACCAGATGATCGTAAAATATCAGGTCCCTTTGCCCACTTGGATTTAGCCTACTTATATAAAATGGGATATAATCAAGTGGGCTGAAGGACCTGGTCCTTTACACCAGATGCTCATAAAATATCAGGTCCCTTTGCCCACTTGGATTTAGCCTACTTATATAAAATGGGCTATAATAAAGTGGCCTAAAGGACCTGGTTCTTTAAGTGAGTCTTTTAGACCACTAGGAAATAGCCTAATTTTATTGAATTGGCTAAATCTAAGTGGATAGAGGGACCGGTCCTATATCCCACTAGGAAATAGCCTAACTTTAATGAATGGGCTAAATCAAACTGGATAGAGGGACCAGGTCCTTTAACCCACTAAGAAATAGCCTAGTTTTATTGAGTAGGCTAAATCAGTGTGGATAGAAGGACCTGTCCTTTAGCCCACTAGGATATAGCCTATTTGTATTGAGTGGGCTAAATCATAGTGCCTGGAGGGACAAGGTCCTTTAGCCCACTATAAAATAGACTCAACCCTGCGGGGAGGGACTGCAAGCGCTCAAGCGCTGCTTGAACCAAGGACCCGGCGGCAGCACAGCCAATCAGTGACCTTGCACAAGTGATTGACGGCGGCTTAGCCAGTTAGGGCTAGCAACAAAAAAAGATGTAGGGGAGCCGCAGCCGCAGGCGTGTGGCTGCTAAGAGGTCAGATATATATACTGTATGGGCGGCGGCCATTTTGTTGTAGTGTATGGACGGGAATAGAGAGAAAATTCGGTACAATCGGTACAGGGAGATTTAGCCGGTACAGACTACTAAAAAACGGTACTGTACCGGCTAAATCGGTACAGTTGGAGGGTATGGGATCAGCCTGTCTCTGTCACTCTGGCCTGGATCGGCCTGTCTCTATCACTCCGGCTTGGATCAGCCTGTCTCTGTCACTCCGGCCTGGATCAGCTTGTCTCTGTCACTCTGGCCTGGATCAGCCTGTCTCTGTCACTCCGGCCTGGATCAGCCTGTCTCTGTCACTCCGGCCTGGATCAGCCTGTCTCTGTCACTCAGTTGTGCAAAGGTCAGGGTTAGGCACACTTGCACAGACTGGGAAAATCATTTGATGGTGAGTGAAATGCGGATGGATTTGCAGCTGGCCGCCGATCAGCAATATTTTCTTATGTCTAAAAAGGTGTCATTTATGTGCTGTCAAACCTACGCATACCAACATATGCAGTCTAGCGAACAGGCCCCAAGTCTTATCCTGTGACAACTGCTAATTATCCATATTATTAGCAATGGCCATTAATAAAAAGAGTGTGTGTTCTGCTAGTCAGCCCCGTTAGTAGAGAGATGCGTATGGTGTATGTCAGCTATTAAAGCAGCTGAAGTGATGAGTGCTGTTAGTCAGCCATGTTAGTAAGAGGCGGCCATCTTACCTCATACAGGCATCTCTCTCCACCTTCTTTTTTACAGTTCTCCACTGAGGTCCACAATTTGATTTGTGTCACTAATGATGTGTACACATTTACACAAGAAATTCCAAAAGTCCTGTAAAAATTGAATAAAAATAAAATTATTTACCCTGATGCAGTCATACTTATAGTTATGCTGTGCAATGTAGATATGGGGCTAAATGTAATAGGTTGCGAGTACATACCTCCCAACTGTCCCAATTTTCCCGGGACAGTCCTGTTTTTTGGGGGCGCATCCCACCCGTGGCTGTAAGTGGGCAATTGCAAGGGGGAGGACAGCAGAGCAGCAGTAAATAGAAGCTGCGTTTACAGTGTCTATTCAGTGCAACAGAGGGGCTGTGGAATGGCCAGCATCTCAGAGAGTGCTGGCCGTACCCCCACATTGGCAAAAATAGGGCGTAATCTCACCAGAGACCCGCAATATTAGGCCACGCCCTTGTCTGTGAGGCCACACCCCCGAATTTCGGGTGCGTGCATGCATTCTTCTTGCTGTTTCACAAAACATATTTATAAAAGTGCATCAACTCACTGAGAATATTATGTGATATCAGGGCTGGAATTAGGGTAGATACTCTACATTGACCAAGTTAAAGTCAAGATCTCGAAAACCAACTGAGAATCTGGGACACTATTAGAAAATGTCAGTCCCTAATTACAGGGCCACCGGCAGGGGGCTGGAGGGGATTGTGAACACTAATTACCCAGGCCCAGACCCGATGGAGGCTTCAGGTGTGGGCCTAGGTCTGCCACTACTCCCCCACCCCCTTCCTTATTGGGCAGAAGCAGCTCCTCAGTCCAGCACTCACTGCTGTGTACGGGGATGCAGAGAGACCAGACTCTGCCTGTGTGAGCAGTGGGGGAGTCACCGTTCTGCCCCTGGTTGAGGAGCTCAAGACACAGCCCTCCTGCACTCCTGTACAAATACCCTTCATTTTTTTCCTAAGAGGGCACTTTATCCAGGCCCAGGAGATCAGTCAACAACAATCCCTTAGTGCATACTTACCTCATGGGGCAGCTGGGGCAGTGAAATAGGGGGTGTGGCCTCACAATGCATGGGTTGGGCTGGGTAGGAATGCAGATTCATGACATCGCATAAGGTGTGGTCTCACTGCAGGCAGAAGCAAGCGGGACATGAATGTGTGCTTGCGTCATTGTCGTCCCCCCCCCCATTCCATTCCAGATTACAAATCACAACATCAACCTTCCAGAACCATCCAGTTCCAGGTTGGCAGTTAATAGGTTGGCAACATGGGATGCGGCCATTAGGTCGACACCATTAGGTCGACATGGGTCTAGGTTGACATAGGAAAATGTCGACATGGTTCTAGGTCGACAGGTCATTAGTTCAACAGGTCATTGGTTCGACAGTGTCTAGGTCGACATGGGGTTTTTCACTGTTTTTTAGCTGACATGTGCCGACAGGCGGTATTTCATGCCCTACCATCCACTAGGTGTGGTGGGAGAATAAAATAGTGTGCCAAGCGCAGCGAGCAATGCGAGGGGATGCGGTGCACTTTAAATTGTGTCCATGTCGACTGTGTTGACATTCAGGTAAAAAAAAAAACAGTGAAAAACCCCATGTCGACCTTTTCACTGTCGACCTAGACATTGTCGAACTAATGACCTGTCGAACTAACGACCTGTCGACCTAATAACCTTTCGACCTAGAACCATGTCGACCTAGACAAATGTCGACCTAGACCCATGTTGACCTAATGGTGTCGAAATAATGACTATCGACCATCCTGCTGTAGACCAAATGATCCCGACCCGGCAACATACAGTATGGCTGACATGGTCAAAACATCAACACAAGCAAGAGGTTGACATGCTATGGTCGACACCTGAAAAGTTCGACATGAGGGTTTTGGGGATTGTTGTCCTATTTTTTTTTTTGTCATCTACCTGGCCTGAGGCATGATGAGGTAAGTGAACCATGCGAGGGGGTGCAGTTGACATTTTTTGTGATGATGTTTGTCACTGTAGACCTTGTGCGTGTCAACATTTTGGGGTCAATCTAGGCATTGTCGACCTAGACTTTGCCGACCTGCTATGCCACAACTGTAGCACTGCGTCTATGTAGCATCATTACTGAACTACGGAACACTTCCTATGTCATATACAGTGTATAGCAGAGAATAAAAGACATAGACTTACCATTCAAGCCTGCACTGGGCATGGAACGGACCCGCAATTACAGACGATGGAAATGATAAAAGCAAGAAGCCTAAAAGTGAGATCTCAGTGTTCCAAGGCATCTTCATATCCAGCTGCACATTCCCAGTGATCCCAGTGACAGCGAGAGCTGGAAAGGATTCGATCTCAGAGTAACTGCGGATGTCACAAGGATCATTGCAACTGAATGGACTGGATGAGTCCAAAGCTGTCATGTGCTTCTTGTCCTCGCCTCTGGCATGGTGCGGTCACTTAGCGTTCCACAGCCATGTCAGCATTCAGACAATGCACTCATTGTTTTCATGGCCCCCATCACAATTTCTTGTTATTCCTTATGGGATCCGGATGACCAGTCATTAGATCAACATCATAGAAACAGAAAAGGTTGACATGCACAAAGTGGACTTTGACAAATGGTCGACTCAAGCAAAAGGTTGACGTGGCCATGGTCGACACATGGAAGGGTTCGACGTGATTTTATTTTGACTGTTTTGGGACTTTCATAATTTATCATCCATATGAGAATGGGGTACTCTTTACCTAGAACGGCGCCCGTCGCGGGCATCGCGGGTACATTTATGCCTGCCCGCGACGCGACCGACGCGATGCCCGCGATTTTCCCATTGAAAACCATGTTAAACTTGAAAAATCGCGTCGGTCGCGTCGCGGCCGGCCATAAACGTACCCGCGATGCCCGCGACGCGATGCTCCCGATTTCCCATAGAGAACAATGTTAAAAGCCGCGATGGACCCGATTTTAGTGTTAAATGCCTCAATCCACCCGATTTGGCCATAGGAATCAATGTTAAATGGGCTACAGAGCCCATTAACCCTTAAATGTCCCCCCAAATTTTTAACGCCACCCCACGATCAACGCCAACCCGAAGCGTGGCGAGCGCAGCGAGCCCGCGAGGGGCGGCGGTACGCGTCCTCCGACCTTTTCATGCCCTACTATCCACGTCGGCGTGGTGTGAGAATAGAATAGTGTGGCGAGCGCAGCGAGCCACCGAGCCCGAAGCGTGGCGAGCGCAGCGAGCCCCGCGAGGGGACGCGGATACCTTCACAGGTAAGCGCGTCCCCTCGCGGGCTTCACAGGTGTCCGTGGCCACGCGGACACCTGTGAAGCCCGCGAGGGGACGCGTATAACTGTGAAGGTATCCGCGTCCCCTCGCGGGGCTCGCTGCGCTCGCCACGCTTCGGGCTCGGTGGCTCGCTGCGCTCGCCACACTATTCTATTCTCAACTCCACGCCGACGTGGATAGTAGGGCATGAAAAGGTCGTAGGACGCGTACCGCCGCCCCTCGCGGGCTCGCTGCGCTCGCCACGCTTCGGGTTGGCGTGGATCGTGGGGTGGCGTACAAAAATTGGGGGGACATTTAAGGGTTAATTGGGGCTATTTGGGCTCTGTAGCCCATTTAACATTGATTCCTATGGGAAAATCGCGGGCATTGAGGCATTTAACGCTAAAATCGCGGTCAATCAGGCTTTTTAACATTGTTCTCTATGGGAAAATCGCGGTAATCGCGGGTACCCGATTTTGATGTACCCGCGATTTACCCGCGATTTACCCGCGATGCCCGCGATTACCGCGATTTTACCCGCGATGCCCGCGATTTCAATCGTGGGCGCCGTTCTAGGTAAAGAGTACCGAGAATGGTAGAGTGGCCCTGAACTTGGCGTGCAAAACAGAGTACCCACTACACTAATTGGGAGTCGACAGGTGTTGACACAAAAACACATGAAAAACTCATGTCAACCTTTTTCGTGTGATGACTTTTTCCCTGTTGACCTTTTTATTTGATAAATCTTGTGCTTATCTACCTTTTTGTTGACCCTGTACATGTCGACCTTTTGGTGTTGACCCATTTATTGTCAACCTAGTCACTTTCCATCTTTTGAGCCACACCCATTTTTTACAACAGTTTACATTTACGGTCTAGGCCAGGTATGTCCAAACTGTGGCCCTCCAGCTGTTGTGAAGCTACAGTTTTGCTATTAGGGAATGCTAAAACTATGGCAAGGCATGCTGGGATGTGTAGTCTCACAACAGCTGGAGGGCCATAGTTTGGACATGCCTGGTCTAGGCTCTAGAGGGAGACAGCAGTTGGTAGAACAGGGAAAGAGGGATGGTATGAGATGTATCAGGTAGAGGGGAAGAGGGCACAGAAGAGATGGGGATTTGGGAACTATGTGAAGGAGAGATGATTGGTCCATTCGGGAAGGGAGCTTCACAGGTCCCGGAGGATGTTTCAGATGCAGGAAAGTGAGGTAGTAATTGGGGCAAGGAGGGGTATAGGTCTGAAGAACATCAGAGTGGGCAAAATAGGGTGTAACTCGAGAAAAGATCTGGCTTCTTCCTTGCTTCCACTTTTGTGCAGTGGTAAAATATTCACTCTTTTTCAGTCTTCTGGAATTGCACCTTTAGCTAGTGACTAGTTGAATAATTATGTTAATGGTGCTGCCACCATATATATGTATGATTTCCTTTTGCTATTTGTGAGTTTAAATCTAATATTAAATTTTTGCGAGTCAGCTCCCTCACCAATTACTTAAGGGATGCTCCCTGTAAGGAATTTAGATATTTGCCCTTGTGGTTGAATTTTCAAAAGGCCCCTCCCAATTTACATTTCATTAGTAGATTGAAGTCTCCCATGATTATGACCTCTACCTTTAAAGCCATTTTAGTAATATCCAGCAAAAGGTTCCTGTCCAATTCCTACCCCTGTCCCAGTGGTGTATAGAACTCCCCACTGCGATAATTGTCCTTCTCTCCCATTAAATATAAAATATTTCTACTTACATACAAAGCTGTTACTCTGACAATACCGACTTATATCTCTTCGCTTATTTCAAAATATATCCCGACCTCTCCACTCTGCACAAGGGCCTTATTCAGATCTGATCGTAGTACCAATTTGTTCTCAAAATGGGAAAAACTATGTGCACTGCAGGTGGGGCAGATGTAACATGTATAGAGAGAGTTAGATTTGTGTGAGTTATTTTGTTTCTGTGCAGGGTAAGTACTGGTTGCATTATTTTTACAATGCAATTTAGATTTCAGTTTCAACACTCCCCACCCAAATGTAACTCTCTCTGCACATGTTACATCTGCCCCACCTGCAGTGCACATGTTTTTTTGGCCATTTTGAGAACAAATTTGAATTGCGATCAAATCTGAATAAGGGCCTATGTATACCTCCCAACTTTGAAAGAGATAGAGGAGGTACAGATGGATGTGCAGAGAAAATTTAGAGGGGTGTGACCTAATTAAAGGGGAGTGGCCTATACTTGCGGCTCTCTGTGAGCCTCTAGCCCCCAGCCCCCTGGCTCAGCAGCCGACAGAGGGGCTCCCAACAGCCCCCCCGGTGGGACACTGCTGGCAGCGGGAGAGACGTGGGAATGTCCCCGAAAACAGGGACATTCCCGCGGTAATCGGGACTGTTGGGAGGTAAGCCTGCCTATGTGTAATACCCCCTGTGTCTTGCACACCTACATGTAACATCCCGTGTCCACAAATAATAAAGATGATGATGCATCAAGCAGAGTTACATTTATTTAACTCTTGTTAAATAGCCGTTTGGGCAAGGTGTTTGTAACATTTGTGAATTACAAATTACATTTTATTTTTTTGCAAACTGTTGGCCACTTATTACGGCTAACCTTTACTGAATACATCTGTGTTTTGCCTTCTTACCACTAGATGCCACTGTGTTATATTAAATTCATCATAACCTTGCTCCACTGTAAACTTTTAAGGCCTCCCTAAATGCTTATAGGCACTTGTTTCCTAGCACGGCGCCCACGATTTTCATCTTATGTCATCATTTCGATCGCATCGCATGCGATCCGATCGCATGCGATGCGATCAGACCCGATTTTTTTAATTGTACAGGCACCCAGATGGGTGATTACTATGTTAAATGCACCCCCATTGTTAACACCACCCCCACTATGAATGCTAACCGGAAGCGTGGCGAGTGCAGCGAGCCCTCGAGGGGCGTCGGTAAGCGTCCTTCCGACCTTTTCATACCCCCACTATCCACATCGGCGTGGAGTTGATTTTATATAGTGTGGAGAGCGCAGCGAGCCACCGAGCCCGAAGTGTGGCGAGCACAGCGCCGCGGATTACTTCACATGTATTCCGCAGCCCCTCGCCACACTTCGGACTAAGTGGCTCGCTGCGCTCGCCACACTATATAAAGTCAACTCCACGCCGACGTGGATAGTGGGGGTATGAAAAGGTCGGAGGACGCATATCGCCGCCCCTGGCGTGCTCACTGCGCTCGCCACGCTTCCGGTTGGCATTTATAGTGGGGGTGGCGTTAACAATGGGGGTGCATTTAACATAGTAATCACCCATCAGGGTGCCTGTACAATTAAAAATCGCATTGCATGCCATTGTAATGACATGCGCAGGGCCGGTGCAAGGCACCGGAGCGCCCCAGGCTGGGGTGGGGAGGGCGCCCCTGCGCTCACCCGGTCCATGGAGGAGGGGGTTGCGAGTGTGCGGTGGCCCAGCTACTGTGCTACACAGTAGCCGGGAGAGGGGGGGGTGTCAGGCGACCGCTACACGGAGGGGGGGTGCCGGGCATGCGCCGGACCCGGCTAGTAGCCGGGGGAAGGGGGTGTCGGGCAGCTGGTACACGGGGGGGGGGGTTGGGAATGCTCTTGCGGACTCACCCCAGCCTGGCGGTGCACTCCACTGGGGGCGGCGATGGGTGATGCAGCGGCGACAGGGGTGGAGGGGGGGACAGCTGCTCCAACTTCCGCCCTCCAGTGGCCGGCGCCCTAGGCAAATGCCTAAGGCTGCCTAGTGGTGGCGCCGGCCCTGGGCATGCGATGCGACGCGATATTAAAATTGTACAGTGCGGGTCTTAGGACCCGAAAATCGGGTCCTATCGCATCCCATTGCATACCTTAATTAGTGGTATGCGATGGCATACGATGGGCGCCGTGCTAGGAAACACGTACCAGTTTATATTTATATTCCAGGACAATAGTCCCCCACGACTGGCAGTCGCATTAATTTGCTGGTCCGTGGATGGAAGGGAGGGGCTAAACTAATGCAAAATGACATGATTTACGTCATTTTAGCAGCGTCATTTGATTATGTAAATCATCCATTTGCAGCAGTGCGGGGGGTTCGAATTTCAAGTCAATCAGAATAAGGTCCTTTGTGCATGTACTTAATGACATACAGGCAGCAAACAAACTCCGTATGCTGACAGTCCAAGTCCCTGGCGCTACAATACTGGGCCTACAAACTGACCACTTTTTGGCATCAGCGCAGTAGACTGAGCAGGGTTTAATTCCCTGCCAGTGCAACTAGACCAATTCCCAGCTGTAAAGGTCACAAAACCTGGACCAGAGCCGTGTGGTTGAGATCCCACCCTTCTCTCCCTCAACTACACCTCAGAGTCCCAATCCTGGCTTTGCACTAAGCCAGGCTCTTTAACCTGGCTTCAAAGCACTATCTCTGAGGCTGGATGGCTTTTCTTTAACCCTCTACAGGAAAGCTGTGATCAGGTTAACACTACATGTATTTATATATTTATTAACAATTTCATATACAGCGCAGCCATTGCATTTTTACAATTGGAAATAGGGATAAAACAAACTGGGAGGTTATTGACAGTCAAAATGGTAGGAGGGCCCTGCTCGCAAGCTTACAGTCTATAAGGAAATAGGCATTGATAAACAAGGATAGGTGTTATCCATTGCATAATGGTTACCAGATTGCAAAGGTTCTTGGTGGGCTGGATGATACAGTGACTCAGTAATGTTGGTGTTGTGTCAGGAGGATGGAAAGGTGAGAGAGAAAATAAGTGAGGATATTTGTGCTATACAGTAAAGGATGGGAACCATGTCAGGGTCTGTCCTGTGCATTATCCTAATATGGGCCTTATTCTAGTTAACTCTTAGAGGCAAATTCCTTCTTAGCTGGACAAAACCATGTGCACTGCAGGGGGCAGATGTAACATGTGCAGATAGAATTAGATTTGGGTGAGTTATTTTGTTTCTGTTGTACTTATTTTTACACTGCAATATAGATCTCACTTTGAAGAAAAACCCCACCCAAATCTAATTTCTCTCTGCACAAGCAGGCCCGGCGACAGGGGGGGGCAAGGGGGACATCTGACCTGGGCCCCAAAGATCAGAGGGGCCCCATGATCATGGGGCACAAAAGGATTCAATTATACTTACGATAATTCCGTTTCTTCTGAACTTCTCCATGGCAGCCATTACTCTGGGTTATTCCCTCTCTCTCCAGGTTTAGACAGGTAGACTTGTAACTCCTCCCACCTAGGGTATATCTCCGCCTCCTCCCCTTCCTCTCCAGTCTTTTGAGTGTCTCTATTCTTAATACCATAGACAGGGAGGGAAACTGTAGGCTGCCATGGAGAAGTTCAGAAGAAACGGAATTATCGTAAGTATAATTGAATCCTTTCTTCCTCACTCTCCATGGCAGCCATTACTCTGGGATGTACCAAAGCATAAAAACAGGGGGGGACTCAATAACGACATAGTCAGGGTGATGCTTAATATATATATTTTGAATAGCTCACAAAACAGCATGTTGTAGCACCACCTTCCCCAAGTGGGTAGGAGATACATTTACATTGTAGTGCTTAGCAAAGGTATGAATGGAGTTCCATGTGGCAGCGGCACAGATGTCCTTAGCTGAGAGATTTGCTCTATTCGCCCAAGAAGTAGATATGGCCCTGGTAGAGTGTGCCCTCAGCTCCTTCGGAATTTCCAGGCCTCCTTCTTTATAGACGAAAGTTATTGCTTCCGTAATCCAGCGGGCTATAGTGATTTTGGAGGCTGCTTCGCCCTTTCTTGACCCTGAATGCAGAACAAATAACTGTTTGGTCTTACGTATCTCTTCTGATCTTTTCAAGTATAAGGAAATTGCCCTGGGCATATCGAGCATGTGCATTCTTCTTTCTTCCTCTGTCTTTGGGTCTGGAAAAAAGGCTGGAAGAATAATTTCCTGATTTATATTAACATTGGAAACGACTTTAGGAAGAAAACTGGGATTTGTTCTCAACAATACTCTGTCATGAAGAATATTGAGGTAGGGTTGTTCTGCCCAAAGAGCCTGTAATTCACTGACCCTACGAGCCGATGTGACCGCTGTGAGGAAGACAACCTTCCATGTCACTAATTTCATATGTGCCTCTTCCAACGGTTCAAACGGTGCTGTCATCATGGCGTTCAGAATAAGATTCAGGTCCCATGGTGCTATGGGTTCCTTGATTCTAGGACGCTGTCTCTTTAGTGCTTGGCCAAATTTTCTGACAAGCGGATCTTCGGACAATCTTATGTCCAATAAGACGGATAAGGCTGAGATTTGCACTCTTAACGTTGATGCCGCCAGACCCTTTGAAAAGCCTTCATACAGGAACTGTAGTACACACGGGACACTGAAGCGTATAACTTCTGGATATGACTTGGCCCATTCAGTAAATTTGTTCCATGTTCTGTAGTAAATTCTTGAGGACACATCCTTCCTTGCCTTCAAAAGGAATTGCGCCACCTGCTGGGATAAACCCTTTTTAACTAGCATCGCCCGTTCAACAACCACGCCGTCAAATTTAGAGTCTGGATGTCTGGATGTAACAGTGGGCCCTGCTGAAGGAGATTGGGAAGGAGAGGCAGTCTCCAATGATGTCCGTCTGACATTCTTAGTACTGTTGGGAACCAACTTCGTCTCGGCCAAAACGGAATTACAACAATCACAGTGACTCTTTCCTCCCTTATTTTCTTCAGTATTCGTGCAATCATCGGGAACGGTGGGAACACATACCCGAGACTGAATCTCCACTTCTGGACAAACGTATCCACACCTTCTGTCCCCAGTACTTGTTTTCTGGACATGAAGCGATTCACTTTCTTGTTGTGGCCCGTCGCCATTAAATCTATCTGCGGATATCCGAACCTTTCCGTGACTTCCAGGAAAACCTCCTGGTTCAGTTCCCATTCGCCCGGAACGACTCTCTTTCTGCTTAGAAGATCCGCCAACTTGTTGTCCTTCCCTGGGACGTGTAACGCAGATATTGAGCTTAGGTTTGATTCCGCCCATGGTATGATATTGGAGATCTCTTCCCATAATCTTACGCTTCTTGTCCCTCCCTGATGGTTGACATAAGCCACCACTGTCATGTTGTCCGATCTTATTCTCACGTGGGTATCTTTGATGGAATCTTGAAAGCACTCTAGTGCTCTCGCCACTGCTCTCATTTCTCTCTGATTCGATGACATCACTCGCTCTTGCTGTGACCACAGGCCCTGACGATTTTCGTCTTGTAGGTGCGCTCCCCATCCAGACGCGCTTGCATCCGTGGTTATTACTTGGTAGTGCAACTGGCTCAGGGATGTGTGTCTTTGCTTTAACTGAGGATCCAACCACCAGTCTAGAGATCTTCTGGACCTTAAAGTTAACCTTACTTTTGACTCCAGCTCTGTTGTTCCTTTTGTGAGAGGCAACATCTCCCTTTGAAGGGTTCTCATATGCCACCTTGCCCATGGGATGACCCCTATGGTTGATGACATCATCCCCAATATTCGGAGCGTTTGTCTCAGAGAAGTTGTCCTTTGTGACTGTAGTATTAGGGCAAGATTTTGAATTCTTCCGCATCGGTCTTCTGACAAATACACTGCGTGGTCTATCGTATCTATCATCACACCTAGAAACTGAATTCTCTGCACCGGCTCCAGTTGGCTCTTTGCTTTGTTTATTAACCAGCCGTGGTCCTTTAATATTTTCATCGTGACTTGTAAAGCTTGTCTTGCTTCTTCTGCTGTTCCTCCGCATATCAATAAATCGTCCAGATAGGACCATATTGCTATTTTTTGTAATCTTATGAACGCGATCAAACTTGTTAGTATCTTTGTAAAGATTCTCGGGGAGGTTGAAAGCCCGAAGGGAAGGCATTTGAACTGCAGATGCTGATTCATAACCTCTAGTCTGAGGAATTTTCGATCTCTCATGGCAATTGGCACGTGGAAATAAGCATCCTTCAGATCTACTGAACACATAAAGTCCATCTGATTTATGCCTAGAAGAATGACTTGCAGAGTGTCCATGTGGAACTTTTTTACTTGGATGTTCAGATTTAGTTCCCTTAGATCCAGAATTGCCCGATAAGCTCCGGAAGCCTTTTTTACCAGAAACCATTTGGAGTAGAAACCTCTTTCCCTTTCCCTGACGGGTACTGGTTCCACGGCTCCTGATTCCAACATTTCCTGAATTATTAGGCTTAATGCTCCTGACTCCTCCGCTGTTGTGGGTACTCTGGATCTTACAAACCTTCCTCTGGTTGGTCTTCTTTGAAATTCGAGGCTGTATCCCTGAGTGAGGATTGACAGAACCCATCTGTCTTGGATAGATTCTCTCCACTTGTGTACAAAATTGGTCAACCTTCCTCCTACTGGGATCTCTACCTCCGTGCCGTAATTGTCAGAATCTTCTGTATCCTCGTCTCGCCGACTGGCGAAATGACTGCCTTGTGGTTCCTGAATTGAATCTTCCATACTGTCTCCCTGGCCTATAACTTTTGGCTTCCTTAAAGTGTTGCCTAGGTGACAGACCACTGAATCTTTGTTTCTTGTCTTGCGGAAGTTTAGCTGACTTCCCACCAGACATTCTGTGTATTATGGAGTCTAGTTTGCTGCCGAATAACAGCTCCCCTTCATAAGGCAAAGTAATAAGACGATTCTTAGAATTGGAATCTGCTGACCAGCTCCGCAACCAGACAGCACGTCTCGCTGCCACACCAGCTGCCATAGTTTTAGCAGAATATTCAACTACGTCCAATGACGCTTCACATAGAAATTCTATTGCTTTCATCATGACGTTCAAATTTTTCAGGAGATACTGTCTAGAAATCTTTTCTTCTATGTCGGTTGTCATATTGGTACCCCAAACCCTCAGGGCTCTCGAGGTTGAAGCCATGGCTACTCCTGCCTTTAATGCTACTGTGGAGGTGTTGTGTACTTTCTTAAGTGCCATCTCAACCTTCTTATCCATACTATCTTTAAGGTTTGCGCCGTCCTCCAACAATATGGTAGTTTTTGAGACAACCTCAGAGACAGCAGCATCAACCTTCGGCACCTTACAATATTTCTCGAACAGCTCATCTTTAAAAGGAAACATCCTTTCAATTCTCTTGAAATTACTGAATTTCTTATCCACATTCTTCCACTGATCAATCATCAAATCCTTTAGCACCTTGTGCACAGGAAAATTTCTCCCTTTAGCCACTCTATCTTCAAACAAGGAATCAGGTGTCTCATCCTCCTTTTCCTTATAATCCATAGCTTTATATATATACTTGAGTAAACTCTCAACCAAATCCAAATTAAATGCTCTTTCTTTCTCAATCACTTCACCCGACTCAGGTTCTGAAGTATCTGTGTCATCTGCGTTAACTACAGGTGAATCAGATTCTGCATCACAGTCCAGGCTAGTTTGAGCCCTGGTTCTTTTGGCTCCTTGCACCTCCCTTAATTCCTCCTTGGTAACCAAGGACTCCTTCATCCATTGCATCAACTGTGCTAGATCCACAGGCTGAGCCTCTGCAGGTTGTCTACACTCCTTGCATAGGTTAATGCCCTTTTCCACAGGGAAAACTTTGTCACATGACATGCAATTATTAGAGGCATGCTTGGTTTTAGCTTTCTTCTTAAGGGGACCTTTAGACACACTATGATAAACAGAAAAAGCCTGTCACTAACTAGACCTTACTCCAATCCAAGTAAAACACAGCACCTCTATGAGGGCTTACCTCTCCACGGCAGATTCTGGCATGGGGGGAGCAACATTGGTCTCTGGATCCATCCTGAACGACAGCAGTGTTGTACTCAGAAAACGAGTAATCACTTAGCCATCTGACACTCCTTTTGTATTCAGCGCCGAGCGCCTGCGCATGCGCAGTATGCGCTTCCGGACGCCGTGCGTCCACTTCCGTCCATGCGGAGAAGTGCTTCTAGCAGACAGTCTCCTCCGGCTGTTAGTATCCCCCTCAGCCGACTGCCGTACGCGTCACTGCCGTACGCGTCACTTCCGTACGCGTCACTTCCGCCGCGTCTGAGACTCGCGTCTCTAAGCCCGGCAGTCTGCCCGCATCTCAGGCTCCATGTTTATCCGCCGGTCACGGCGACATCACTGTGCACGCTCCGTCGGCTTCCAAGGAGAACTCAGTGCAGGACGCTGCCTGATGAGAACCCCATTATCCCCAAATGCCTTCCGTATCAGCTCAGACACGCAGGACTGAATTGCTGCATAGCCTGAGGTAAGCCCTATATAGAACAAACAAACAAACCTATCCTACCTAATCTAACTTAGAGACAGGAAAAAAGACTGGAGAGGAAGGGGAGGAGGCGGAGATATACCCTAGGTGGGAGGAGTTACAAGTCTACCTGTCTAAACCTGGAGAGAGAGGGAATAACCCAGAGTAATGGCTGCCATGGAGAGTGAGGAAAAAAAAGTACTCCGTTTGGTTATTATACTGTCTGCTCCGCTGTCGGCTCGGAACAGACAATAAGCCTATGCACAGCGATCTTCCCTTCCATGCACCCCCCCCCCCCCCCCTTGCAGTGGTGACGGAGGACCAGCCAGGCGGAAAGAGGAAATGACAACTGCTCTTCACAGCGGTGCGCAGGGAAGTAGCTTTTCCCCAAAGCCAGCCGCCGGTGACACGCCCCGGCAGCAACTAGTGGGGAGCATCTACAAAGGGAGCCACAGTAACTGCGCACCCCAAGTGGAGAGCGACGACTGTCAGGAGCCGGCAGCAGATCCTGACTTGCAGGTACAGGGACACGTGTCCGTACCGCGGCGGCAATATACTATTGAACACCACACATTGAAATTGCTGTCCTTAGAAATTATTACTGACAGCTTTGCTTAATCAATGCAATGGTTGGCCCAGCCCTTGGTACAAGCCTTCAATGAGTTGAGTTCCTTTCCAGGCTGTCCCTCCTCTCCAGTCTTCTATCCTCCTCCCTTCTGTGTCCCACCCTCCTCTCATACCTCCTATGACTTTTACTACATACGCTGGGTAAGTTAGGATATTGATTTGAAACCAGTAACCTTTGTTCCCACAAGTCTCCATGTTCTTCTGCTTAACCTGTTCATGCTATTTTCTACTTGTTTTATTTGGTTTACTTTATTATGTTATTTATTTTCAGTTCAATATATGTTTACATTATTGGTTATATTATTGCCTGCTTATGAGGGTTAATCCTGGGATCCACCCTTGATGTACAGTATTTCACAGCCAAAATATTTGCTGTATAGCTTGGTGGTCTATGGGTTTTATGTAATTGTAAGGGGTATTTTTGTGTGTGTGTCATAAAATGTTGCCAGTGGCATAAATAAGTGTGGTAGGGGCATTTTGATGTGTGGCATAATGTGTTATGGGCCATACTGTGTGTAATGGGCCCTAGGTATGTGGCATAATGTGTAATAGGCATAGGCGTGCGCAGCCCATTTTCTTAGGGGGTGCACCATTGGAGGGGCATGTCCATCACCGCCTACTGGGCGTGTCTATCAATGCCCATTGGGCATTAATGCAAACTAAATAGAAGGTAATTTATTTAATGTATATGCACATAAGAATTAATCATTACCCACATAGTAAAAACAGGGACAGTGCGCGCCAAAGGCGCGCTGCAAAAATGTATGCATGCCCATCACACATAATGCCACACACAGTAATGCCCGTTCCACATAATGCCCATTCCACATCATGCCAGGGCTTGAAATATTTTTGTAAAATAGGGAAAGCAGAGACAATATGCACTGAAAATTCACACCACAATGCCTATTACAAGTCACACAACCATCACATAGTAAACCATATGTCATAATGCCCATTTCACGTTATGCCACACACCGTAATGCCCATTACATTTTCTACCAAACACTGTAATGCCCATTGCACATTATGCCACACACTATAATGCCCATTACATATTATGCTACATAAGTGCTGCTTACCTACCTGCTCATTGCTGTGGGTTTCATGCTCGATGCCAGGAGTTGCATGCACTTTCTCAGTCTGTGGTAGTTGTGCGCGGTGATCTGTGCGGGTGGCAGTGGCTTCTCCGTGATCGACAGGCCAGGCGAGAATGGCCTGAGCTGGGCAGGCCTGCCAGGCCTTCTGGAGCTGGCCCCCAGCCGGGCGAATTGACATCAGACCCAGTCGAACACAAATAATAAATTACAGTCTAGTTTGTCCCTTTTTAAATCTTCCCTAAACTGCTGCTGGCTGCCTTGCTCCCTGCAGCCTGGGTCTGGGCGAGTCGGCTGGGGCCTGGACGCCACCTAGGTGCAGTGCGGGCAGCAGAAGAAGAACTGATGAAGTGTGTCTATAGGTGTGCGCACATCTCCCTGCACCACCATTGACCAATCACACTCCGTGGCGCGCCTGCGGCATCACATCACGCAGCGCCGCTGGAGCAGGAGGGGAGGGTCACATCATGAAACACTGTCCCTCCTCCTCCTCCCAGCTCGCGCCGCGGTGGTATGTGTGAATCACCGACAGTGCAGGGGGAGTGTCAACGTCAATTGCAAATTGGCTGGCTGGACGGGCAGCAGGCTGCTGGCGGAAGCTGCTCTCATCGGGTTTTCTTTCTGACCTCGTGGACTGCTAGAAGGTGCTGCAATCGTGTGTGTCTGGGGGTGTGCCAGTCATTAGGAGGTGCCTGTGCACCCCTGGCCCCCCCTGTACGCACGCCTATGGTAATAGGATTTATGGTGTGTGGCATAATGTGTAATGGGCCTTACAGTGTGTGGCATAATGTGTAATGGACCTTACCTTTGTGGCATAATGTGTGATAATGTAAGAGGCATAAATCAGGATTTTTTTCCCTCTGTGGTAGCCAATGTATGGGTGTCTAGGTTGCAAAACTGGGGTACAACGTAGTCTTTTCTTGCAAGGCTACACTCGCTTTTTGGAATGTGTGCCTATGGCAAGAATAAGTTAGATGTGTTAAAATATCGATGAGGAGGGTATGCATTATTAGCTGTTCAACAGGTAGCCAAATTGAAAGTCGTTCTGCAATCTGAAGGTTTCCTACAGAACCAGTATAAACAGAAAAACCACAAGGTAGCACTCCCATTCGGTAAAGCAATACTCAGATATCCACGTACCGGGCCCCAAGATTTCTGTTGCCGGCCCTGTGCACAAGTTACATCTGCCCCATCTGTAGTGCACATGGTTTTGTCCAGCTAAGAAGGAATTTGCCTCTAAAAGTGAACTAGAATAAGGCCCTATGTTACAATAAACAGGTCAACATTATTTATGTCAGCACTGCACTGTCTATACTGAAAGTGTTGATATGGTTCAACATACCGACAGGCACCATGTCACCATACTCAGAATTCGATATCTGATTTCGATATCTGAAGTGTCGATATCTGACATGTCTACATTTTCAGAATGTCAGCGGTTCGGGATAAGCACCACCAGGAAAGCTAGGTTTATGTGATGGAGAGGGGGGGGGGGTGTTAGTCTGTGGAAGGTTAGAGTTTCGGAATTAGACAGCAATACTCATTGCTCCCTGCCCGAATGAGTTCACGGAAGAGATCGTACATAAGGAAGAAGAAGAGGAAGGACTGTAGGTGGTAGGGGAATGCAGAAGCATCCTGGCTGTACACAATGTATTATTGTCATTTATGCAAGCTTCCTTGTACTGTATTACTATTTAATCTTTATGTAACTCTGAAATCAGCAGTCTAATGTAAATTGTATTAATAAATGCTTCCTGGTATTGTGTTATGTGTACGTGTGACACAAGGGGGAACACTGGCATTACCTATACTGATCGGTACACAATGGCTATTTTGCCCTGGTCATCTAGCAGAGAGCATGTAACTGGCCTACAGTACCAAGTGGTAATACTACTGTTCTCATTGTCAGCCATTGTCACTGCAAAAGAACCATTTAGGTTTGAATCGCATTGGTTTATACAGAGGAGGTGCCCTATGATCTACAAATATCCATCTTCAGGAGGAACACCAACTTGTCACTCAGAGGCCATAGACTTAGGAAAATCCGGAATTCCATCTCCAGGTTGTTATCTTCCATCTTCTAGTGACACTGCCTGTTTTTTTTTCCTGTATACTATATACCCTTAGGGTCACCTGCCATCTCTTCCTTTCTTTTTTGCATTTTATGTTTTTGGAAGTGTGTTCCAATAAAGTCTGTGTTTTTAAGAAAATTTGACTCCTCCATTATAAAGATACCTTTATGGGAGTTCCACACACATTGACCGAGTGAGTTTGGGGTACGCGTCACATGGGGTCACATCCCTATAAAGATACCTTTATGCTTTATGAGCTTCATTCTTTCTAAGAACACTGTGCATCTTCAGATTGCAGCACATAAGATCTGAGGATTGACCTCACAACACGCGGGACCGCGCATCCCACTGAAACACCTCACAATGGGGTTTATTCTAGTTCATTCTTTCTGACAAAATCCTTCTTAGATGGACAAAACCATGTGCACTGCAGGGGGGCAGATGTAACATGTGCAGAGAGAATTAGATTTGGGTGAGTTATTTTGTTTCTGTGCAGGGAAAATACTGACTGCATGATTTTACACTTCAATATAGATCTCACTTTGAAAAAAAAAACCACCCAAATCTAATTCTCTCTGCACAAGTTACATCTGCCCCACCCGCAGTGCACATGGTTTTGTCCATCTAAGAAGGATTTTGTCAGAAAGAATGGACTAGAATAACCCCCAATGTGCTCGCAAACACACACACAATGCATCCTACGACTCAATGCAGTAGTGCCTTTGGGCCTGAAATCTTCTGATGTAAGGCCTGCTATAGCAGCCCCAGTATTCTCAACCTATTTCATGCTAGGGATGGAGATCAGAGGCTGATGATTAGCAAGAATTTGTGGGACCCCAGTGTCAGCAGTTCCCTCCAGATGTGGCCCCGATTAGCATCCTCCAATATTCCCAACACAATGGAGATTCCCATCCAATAGCTGTATAACCGAAATTCAGCTGCGGGCACCCAGAAGTGCGCACAATACAGCCACAATGGTTAAACAATACATGGTCACCTCTTGATGACGGCTATGTCCTTGTGCCATGGTGACATCACTTTCCACCACCATCCCCGACACAGGCAAAAGAAGCTTTCTCATTGACACTTTTTGAGTCCTGTCTCAGCTGATGACAGCATGATGGAGGGGGTGTCGACTGAAAGTCTGCTGTGTCTATGGCCCCCATCAGTCCAGTTCCCGAGTTCTGAATGCCCACGGGCCATTCAGTCAGATATAATGGATGACCATCGATAGCTAAAACTATCAATGGTTACCCATCAAATAGTTTACTACTATCGACGGTTGGGTGCAGAATCACCATCGATGGCAACTATCTATAGCGTCTGCACCGATGGCCATCCCTACTCCCAACTGCCCAAGACCCCCACCCCCCACCACGGGATACTACTAGCCCTGGGCGGGATGCGGGAACTTCCCCAAAAAACAGGCCTTTTCCGCAGAAAGCGGGACACTTTGGAGGTATGCTTTTGGTGTCAGCCTATTATTGCCTATCTATCTAGGCACAGTAGATCTATCAACTGCTTACCATGAAAAGAACTCAAAATGCTATTTGTCTCAATGCAACAATATTATTTATCCAGAAAACAAAAAAAAAGGTGACACTGTCTGTCATACAACGTTAGGCACTGCATTCTTGGTACATCCCACTCACTCACACTAATAAAAAGGTTTTGCATCTCCACAACGTTTGGAAAGCTGTAAGCTCCCCACGCCAGATCTTGTATCTGGTGTGTAACAAAACTACTATATAACTTGTTTGTGAGCTGCAGTCGCTACTTCCACGGTGAATCAATATTGAGAGTGACGTCATGTGACGTAAGCCCGTCTTGCCGAGAAGTTTGCGTCATCCCCACGTTGCAGCTGAGCTGTGGGAGTGCCGGGTGGGTGTAATTGGAGGGTGTGTCCTGTAGGAGGCGGTGAGTCCCGGGATCCGTGTGATCAGTAGTGCAGTCGAGTCAGTGCTGTAAGCGCTGTTGTGGCTGCAGCACAAGGTCGGTGAGTAGGGAACTTGTTACTACTTATGTGCAGCATAGTATAGGGTGACATCAGCTTTCTCCTCTTGTATTACACCTAGTAATGATGTCATCATTACTGTAAAGTGTATTACACAGTTATAGAAATGTTTATTGTGTTGAAGTAATGCTGTTGCATTTATTTAGCACTTTAAGTTATGTACTACTCTGTGTTATCCCTTTAAAAGTAGGTGACACTTTTGCTGTTGCTGTGATTGTTTTATTTCTGTGCTGTTATTGTTTATTTCTTTTTTTTTTTTGTTTTTGTTTTTCTATTTGTAATCTGATATTGACTTAAGACCATAGTTGTGCTATTGCTTTGTGCCATAGGTTAGGTAAGAGCAGGTTGTATATAGAAATAGAGTCACTGAGTGAATGGTATGTGCCTGACATGTGCCTGTCCTTCCTGCTGTGAAGAGTAACCAGTCAGTGCAGGTTCCAGCCCGGTCATCCTACTTTCAGAGTTATGAATGAAGCAGACAAGGGATTTCCAGGGACAGTGACATCAGACCTGAGTCGTCTGGCAATCGGCCAGCTGCTGTGGAACTAATAATATATGCATAATCTGCCAGGAGGGATTGTTCCATTAGGTCGACAGTGCCCAGGTCGACAATAAAAAATAAAGAAAAAGGTCAGCATCAAAATGGTCGACACACAAAAGCTTGACATGGCCTTGTTTGTTTTTTTTGTATTCAAAAGGTTTTTAGGGTGTCAACTTTTATCTTGTAGTACATGGATCCCCAAAAAATTTACCACGTTCCCTCGCCATGCTTCAGACGTGGTGCCTCTATGCGTTAAGTATGAAAAGTTCCAAATTTTAAAAATTGTGGAAAACACCTGTTGACCATATGACGTGTCGACCATTATTATGTCGGCCTTTTGACCATGTCGATCTAATGCATGTTACGGAATAGTGGTCGACCTTATTACTGTCAACCTAAAGTCCAGATACCCTGCCAGCCACCATCTAGATAGCTACAGGTGCTCTTGTTGTACTGCTTTCAGATAGCACAATGCAGGGTGGCATCGGGACTTTGAAATGGTTTAGTTCCGGTGTGACCCTGCGTTTTGCTCATTCTGCCCCTTCAGCGATCTGGCAATGTTGGCGGTTCACTGATGTCACGTGGGAGTGGGGTGGATCGGTAGAGTATCATCGGGGGAAGGAGAAGGAGGAGGTAGCGCCTTGGCTACTCCAAGCACTGCCTCCTCCATCAGTGTTCACACTGGACAGCAACAAACCGGTAAGAACCCTTCTTCTTTACCGGTTCGTAAAGCTGGGTTGCTGGACCCGGTAAGCCCTTTCAGATCACACCTATTACCAGGTCAAACTGAACCTGGTAATTAGGTGCGATCTGAAAGGGATATTATTTACATATTGTAGGCATACAGTTTTCATTTGGTGGATTTGCTATTTAGCGTCAAGATCCTAATTTATGCAAATGTTAACATTAAGCCCTAAAAGTGTATGCTCTCTCTGTGACTAACCTATGGGTCGATTCAGAACTTGCCCTGGGCATAAGCACTCACCTAGGGCGGTCTAGCTCCAGAGGGGACAGCACCCGTCTGGGATTACAGTAGACTTTCTGAAAATACACCAGACTCGGGCATCGTATTTCAGTGCTGACGGAGGAGCTAATTGCCCATCGACTGAAAGCTAATTAGGAGCTGCCCCGGCAAGACACATGGCTCCGCCCACTCGCTCCAGCTATTATTAGATAGTACACAATGTAGGGATGACCATCAATGGGAGAAAAAGAAAGCACCAAGCATCAACCGTTGTTAGTTGGCCACTGATCTTTGGCAACTATCCAAGGACGATGGCCATCCCTAACACAGCTGAGAAGGAACAAAAGTTTATACCAGTCCCCTTTCTGTTCAAGTGAGCAGGTAAGCAGTAAGGCCAGCAACAAGAAGATCTGACCCCCTCACGAATTGCCAGCACAAAGGATGCCACTGCTATTGCTACCACCAGCGATACTCTGTGACAGACTTATTAGCGACCACCCTTAATTAACGGGAACAAATCAGCAAGATCCTGATAGCCTGCGGAAACCCACGCAAACATGGGGAGAATATACAAACTCCACACAGTTAGGGCCATGGTGGGAATGGAACCCATGACCTCAGTGCTGTGAGGCAGCAATGCTAACCATTACACCGTCCGTACTGTCCAAACTCATACTTGAGGTAGGAGATTTACAGATACATTTGGGAAAACAAAGTTTCAAATCAGCAAAAAAAACTTTATTTATACCTTACTATGGACTCTAATGCTGCTTTCAGACCGCATAACTGGCTTTGACCCTGTATTTGAAAACGTTTCCAAAAACGGGTCTGCCAGGTAAAGCCCCTTTCACACCGCACCTCTTAAACGGTACATTACCATTTAAGTGCCGATTTTTTGACACTGGCAGACCCGTTTTTGGAAACTTTCCAAATACAGGGTCAAAGCCAGTGCTGCCTTCAGCGCCGCTTCCCTCCCCCCCCCCTCCCCTCCATGCAGCTCCCCCCTCCCCTCCGTGCAGCCGGTACCTGAGTTCGGTTGCAGATCCCGGCAGTAGTAAGGACCGATGCGCTTATAAAAAAAAGCAGCCTCCTGCTGCTTATAAGAAAAGTGACTTTCGGAAAATGGCTGCCCCCACACGAAAGACAGTTTTTTAAAATGGATTTTCCTATGGGGCAGACATTTTCCGAAAGTCACTTTTTTTTATAAGCGCATCGGTCCTTACTACTGCCGGGATCTGCAACCGAACTCAGGTACCAGCTGCACGGAGGGGAGGGGGGGCTGAAGACTGCACTGGGAGATCGGGGGATGTTACCCCGGGAGATCGGGTAATGTTAACGCGCGCGGGGGGGTCGGCGGCGGGCGGCTCCAGTGCTATGAATATTTAATGAGCGCTCATTAAATATTCACTGCGCTGAATTTAGGACCCAGCTCATTGGCTGGGTCCTAAATACCGTTTCAGACCCGATTTTGATCCCAAAATACCGGGTCTGAAACGGGTAGAACCCTTCACTTTAACCGGTTTGAAAAAACGGTATTTTCAAACTGGTTAATTGGATCTGCACCTTCAGACCGCACAGATTACCGTTTAAAAACGGCAATATACCGTTTCCAAAGTGCGGTCTGAAAGGGGCATTAGTCGACAGGGTCAAAAGGTCAACATGAAAAAGGTTGATGTGAGTTTTTTATTTTTTTTTACGAAATGTCGTCCTTTTGACTGTAGACCTAGACATTGTAGATCTAATATACGGTAACCCCGCCGCCATGTGATGTCCGCTGCCTGTCCCAAGGATGCATGGGCACACCTGCATTCGCAGCGTTTCCATGGGCATGCCCCTAAAATGCTGCGCATTCCCCCTGCATCTGCCCCATGCCCGCACCTGTCCTGCCCATCCTGTTACGAATGCCCCAGTGAGTCTGAACCTCGCCAAAGGCAGTTGCTACCAGGGTGTGCACGTGGGCATATTCGCTTGCGCAAACCCACACCATCAGCTTGGGAAGCTAATTCAGAGCTGAGAGATCAGGTGTGAATCGCCCCTTAAATCTCTAGCTAAAGGTACTTGCTAAAGATATGTTATCACCAAAGACAATAGTTCTCATCTCCAGGCCTCATACCCCCAAAGGCCAATGTGACCGGTTGGGGGAAGAATAACGAATCATTGACCTATTAAAAAAAAAAAAAAAAAACTGTAAGCTTTCTCTTCTAGGTGAATACTCCAATCACTAGCTGCGTTTGTGGCTTGTGATTGGTCCAGCCCTCACCTTCCCCACATTGGTTAAAAAATTTTTTTTTGCTGGTACTAATGACCAGCGTAGTACAGCCCTTGGTGCTCCCATCGAGCGCAAGGGGCAACATTCGGGCGATATTGTCATGTGCAGTAATGCAACTTTAAAAATATTTTCCATAGCGGCTTATTGCAGTAGTAGAAATCTTTTATCACCACATCTGACAAACCGTGTGCACGAGAGACTCAGTCGTGGGCAACCGGGTGCCGGTTCAATAAAAAACAAATAAATATATATGTATGTATACGAGAGAGAGAGAGAAACGCAAAAAAGTAATGTAAAAAAAAAAAATAGATTTTGCTAAGAAAAAAAAATTACCCTTTTACAGGCACATGCAGGAGTCCCACTAACCCCAACTGAAATGTCAGTAGGTGTGCTTAATGCAAATGCAATGCAGGTGTGGGGGGGGGGGGGGGGTATGGATCTCCTGTATTTGCATTGCTATGCTTAGCATATTCAATCCTTACTGCAGGCATGTCCAAACTATGGCCCTCCAGCTGTTGTGAAACTACACATCCCAGCATGTCTTGCCACAGTTTTGCTATTAGGGAATGCTAAAACTATGGCAAGGCATGCTGGGATGTGTAGTTTCACAACAGCTGGAGGGCCCCAATTTGAACATGCCTGCTTTACTGAATCAGACCCGTATTAAGTAATATATACAATAGCACTGAGAGAGGGATAGCATGGCTGGGTGGAGCAGGTACTGTATGAGGATCTGAGGGGGTGGGGCATTCCATCAGTTCTGCTGTGGGCGGGGCTATGTAATCTTTGATTTATTTTTGCCCCATTCATATGCTAGTTCTCTCCCTCTTCCCCACTTTATCTCTCCGGCCTGTCTCTCTGCCTCCTATCTGTCTGTGTCTCACCTTGCCCTGTGTCTTTCTCTCACATCTCTTTGCATTCTTTTTGTCCTGTCGCTTCCACTCTTTTCCCCTTTTCCATTTATTTCCTCTGTGTGCTTTTGGCCTCTCCCTGTGTCCTGGATGGGTTGTTTCCTCTATTTAGGCTGTTTTTTTTTTTTTTTTCACCTTGTCTGTATAAGGTAATGGTGTCTTGCTGATTGACTGTCTTGATTTATTATCAAATCCAGATACGCATTTGCTACTTGGGAAGTCTTGGTTCCTGCCATTCACACAAACGACAGCCGTATGAGGGGCTCTGAGGCATGTAAAGAGGCACAAGGGAGCTCTGTGGCATATAAAGGAGCACAAGGCCTATCCATTGGAATATCTGAACCCATTGAACTTGGTTGCAACAATTTAGGGAGGGTATTCAATGTTTCCTGTTATTTCCAGTCTGTGGAAATAACAGGACTTTCAATCCCAGATGTTTTTACCCACGAAACAGCCGGGATTCGCGGCTGAAAAAGCCGAATCTGCATTTGGTGAAATGGATTTCCACAGAAAAAAAAACTTGTCTTTGCAGATCCACCTCTTTTTTCCAATTTTCGGATTGTTTCCAAAGATAAAAAAAAAAAAAAATTAATTGGAAAAATCGTTGAATAGATGGACTGCGAATTCCATCTATTCTGTGCAAAAACGGCCACAATTTTGCCGTATTTCCTCGGATCAGCAATATTGACTACCTCCTTTAAATAGTTATGAGCATATAAAAAAAAAAAAAAACATGTTTTGGTGAAAATAATATAAAAAAATGCTCTCTGTACGGCGGTAACTGGCAGCTGTGTTTACTGTATGGCGGTATTACTGTAATGTCGGGGGTCATTATTGATGCAGTAAAGGATTATGTTTTTGTTGTATTTGAATCTTGAAACACTTGGGCTTTGAACGCCTTTAGGGCAGAGACATTAATCATGTTTTAAAAAGCCTTCCCAGCAAAGGAATATCAAGTGAGATCCAGTAAGGTCGAAGTCATTTCCTCATTTTATTTTTCCTATTTATTTTCATCTGGTCTTTCTGTTTTTAACGCTCTCTCTAGACAGACACCCCCCCCCCCCCCCCCCCCCCCCCCCCCCCGTGCACATAACATGTTAGGACATATACTTGGACACTAAAAAACCAGAGGACAAAAATACGCCTCTGTGAGTTTATTTACTAAGGAAAATACGTTTATTAACATTGCATAATGGCAGCCATTCATAAGGGAAGAGAAGGAGGGTTGTGCAGCTCAGACAGTGTTACTGTTTGCACCGGCCGCAGGACACACGATTTGGGCTACTGCTTCGTGTCTATGGTCATTTAGCAGTCAGAGAGTTTATTTTGTTGTCTGTAACTTTGTGATCTGTCCGTCTCTACAGTATCCCTCCGCCACTGCACTGCTAGAGAGATGGGGCCCTAGGTGAGGAAGGCAACATGGAGGAGGAGACTCAGTTACAGGTGAGTTACACACATGTGCCCACTAAATTCCGGTTTAGGCTCAATGGGGGACACTATTTTAATAATTGTGCTTTATTACTTTTGGGGGGGGAAATGGGCAATCCTACAGATGGAAATAAGCATGCACATTGGGAATACGGTCATATGGTCGAGCTAAAGTTGGACGGCAGTCACTAGTCCGACACCACTAGGTTGACATACTGAAAGGTTGACATGGGTCTAGGTCGACAGGTCATTAGGTCGACACAAGCATTATGTTGACATGGGGGTTTTCACTGTTTTTTTTTAGCCATGTGCCAACGGGCGGTATTTCATGCCCTACCATCCACTAGGGCATAGTGGGAGAATAAAATAGTGTGCCGAGCGTAGTGAGGCACCGAGCCCAAAGCATGGAGAGCACACGCAGTGCACTTTATCCTGTGTCCATGTCGACTGTGTCGACATACGGGTAAAAAAAACCTGTGAAAAACCCAGTGTTGACCTAATGACCTGTTGACCTTGTCCCATGTCGACCTAGGCCCATGTTGACCTTTAAGTATGTCGACCTAATGACTGTCAATCCAACTTTAGGTCAACCATACAATCCACACCCACACATGGGGGGGTTATTCAGACCTAATCACTGGACTGTGAATTTGCAGGCAGTCCGTTTATGGATCTGCACATGCGTAAGGATCATAGTGCACATGCGCCGCGCCACCCAGCTTTTTTTTTTTTTTTTAAATCCGAAATGATTGGCCGGTGATAAAAACCAGACACTTTATCACTTCACTGAGCTTAATAAATCTACTCCAGAAGCTGGAAAATTCGATTTTGATGTTTTCTGTAGATGGAAATATGTTTGCTTAAAAAAAAAATATATATATATATATATTATATATATATATATATATATATATATATATATATATATATATATATATATATATATATATATATATATATATATATATAGCACTTACCCTGCCTTGCAGAGGGAAAGGAGATAGACCAGCACTCAGTTGAATTTGAAAAAACCGTATATTCGCAGCATGGTTACAGCAGTAGTGACAGTGAGGGTATTACAACATCACAGCTGACCCGACAGCTGTTTCGAACTGGATCCTATCCAGTTCTCTTCAAGGGTGTATATATATGGTGATTCATCGCGCCCTACAGGCGCTCTTCACACCGTCGTAGGGGGCTACGCCCCAATAAAATGTGGGCCTTTGGCTGTGTGTAGAGTGTAAGCGTTGTTGCTATAGTGATTGAAAGATAGTGTGTGTGGGTGAATTGTGTTGTGGGGTAGGGGTATGTTGGGTTATGGATGTTGTTGCTGTGGTGTATGTTTAGGTAGGTGTAAAGTGCATGGGTTGGTGGTATAGTGGTGGAAAGAGGGTGGGTGGTATTAATTTTGTATGGAGGGTGGATTGTGGGACCATGAAGGGGTGTTAGTAGTTGTGCTGTAGTTACAATATAGGCAAAAAGGTACCTGTTATCCGTTGGTGGTAGAGTGGGCAGTGTTCTGTTCTTTGGTGCTGGCCTGGTGTCGGCGGACAGGCAGGTTAGAGGGGAGTGGGCGTTTAGTCTCCGCGGCGGCCGGTGGTGGCAGGCATCGGCCACAGTACTATAGTGGCAGGAGGGGGTGCCAGGCAGCGGGAGCAGGGTAAAGGCGCCTGTTCAGGGATGAGCACTGTGATATGGCAGTAGGAGGTAGCGGGCCGCACGGGTCTGCACTGTCTGTGCGGAGCATATGCTGGGGTGGCACGCGGAGTTCCCGCGAGACTTGGATTGTGCTGCCGTAAAAGTGTGTGGGCGCATCGCGAGATCCCGCGAGACTGCCCTGAGCGCAGGTGCCGGGGCAGAGGGAGCGTGTATGTGTTTTAAGTGGGGAATGTAGGTGTGCGGTGTATATTATAGGTGGGCGTTATTGCGGTGTGTAGTGCAGGGGCAATCTCTCATATATTTGGCTACTCTCATATATTTGGCTACTATTTGATGTGCGTCTATAAGGCTGGGTGGGGGGTGGAGTTTCATGTGTGACCCCCGCCCAGCGTTATAGACACACTCTGAGGATGATTGACAGATGTAGCCAAATATATAAGGGATTCCTATATTGCTGCTGTGTTTTTATACTTTTGCAGTTTTTCTCAATCATTCGTATGTTGCAGCCTACATTTGTAACCTGAATCTTGTGTCTTCGTCTATATGTTGCTTTTGTTCTACGTGGAGAGAGGAAGGGAACCAGCTAGGGGTGGGAGAGAACAGGCTTTGTGTTGTGCAGTCAAATGATGCGTCCGGAGATATAAATCCCATTGTTCTTTGTAAGCGCTCGGAATTCTCCGATACATCCGCTAGATCAGTAATAAAGTAGTATATTTATTTCATATTCACCATTCTAGCGCAACAGGTTCTACAATAATAATATACTCTGCCAGAAGCTTATAAACCCAGAAGCCTATGTTCTTCATCTATCTCTATTTTATTATCTCTGTTCTTAATCAGCACCTACAGATAATATCATTATTTGTAAATTGAGAAATCTATTCTCCTCCATGCGAACACAAATAAGTCTATGGCCAAACTAATCAGTGATGACTGTAGAACAAATCTGTACAGGTGGAGCACAGTTTATTGCAGTGTACATTGCACCATGGGTGAGATTTAAAGGTTCGTACACAAGGTGCAATATTTTTAATATCTCTCATTTTGGCCCTTCGCTACGAATGATGCCTGCTCCAGCGGGTGATTATCATGCTGCCACAATAATGGGCCTATTTTAATCTGGAGGCCTGGAGCTGGAGCTCCATCTGCCCCATTGTTAGTCTGACCCTACCTTGGAGTGTCATTGCCTATTATGTGGCAGCATCCGCTTGTTTCTGAGCTTTCAGCAGCCAGTTTCAGGCAGCAACCCCACAGTGCTGGAAGCCCGTAGTACATGTGCGAGGCAACATACCTCCCAACTTCTTTGCTTCATAAATAGGGACACTCGAAAAGGGGGTGGGGTGTATGCAAATGAGGGTGCGGCTTATGCTAATTAGCCGCGGCCTCATTTTCATACGAGAATAGACGCTGTCAGGAAGAAGGGATTTGTGGGTGGTAACCACCCCTTTTATGTGAGTGTCTGGCTTTTCGGGGGAAGTTGTGTTACATCAGCGCTCTGATCCGACCGCTTCTATCGCAGCCACCGTGTAAGTCCTGGGCTAAGCACAGTCTGCGCACACTGAAAATATAATTGGATGGTGAGTGTCTTACTAATAGATTTGCAGCTAATCACTGATCCAGCTAATTTTCAAGAACCATGCTAAGCAATTTGCAGGCTTGCACGGGGCGGGATTTCACCGCAGCGGGCGAGGATTACCTGATTGCAGGGCTCCAAAAAATAGCAGCCCAGCGATCAGTTCTGAATTAGGCCCTATGACAGAGAGAAGTTAAGGAAACAAGAAATCACTGTTTTGTTTACCATTTGGACTATACGAAGAACGGAAATGTTTTACTTTATATTTAATAAAGTGGTGTTTGCATGTTTGGGAGAATGCACGTATGTGTTTTTTTTACTGATAAATATTATGTTGATCAATAAATTGTTTTAAAATATATGTCACATCAGGAACACTGGTAAAACGTGATCTGAGAGCATGTAGGTAGGTTGTATGGAGACCTAGGCTCCGGAATCTCCGGCTCAGCTCATGGTGTCGCACCTAGCGCCTGGAAATCCACTGTCATAGACCCGGACTTTCCGGTAACTGTAACATAAGTGCACTATTGGGGCTTTCTTGTATCCCTCTGTTTTCAAATGGATAATATGCAGTATCGTATTGATGGAATATTGGGGGTAAATCAGCCCTGTTCGCACGGCCATGAATTCTCAGCAGGGAGCGTTCAGTTAAGCTGCTGCCCTGAAATCCCGCACATTAATGTCAGCTACAAATCTATTGGAAGCCGTGCGATATGTCCAAAACCCACCGTAACAGGCTCTGCATCTAATGATTGTTACACTGGCCACAAGTAATTGCAGGCTCAGACTAGCCAGAGACTTAAGGCCCATACACACTGGACGACTTTGAGCTTAAAGTCGCTCAAAACACCCAGTTTGAGCTGCTTTCAGCTCAAAGCCGCCCAGGAAAGCGGCTCATCTACTGGTATTACTGGCAGATGAGCGGCTTTGAGGACGGCTTTGCATAGCTCTGCACTATGCAAAGCCGCCCTCCCCCCGCCGTCAGCACCGGGCTTTCCCCTCCCTGTCCATACACGTGGGGCATAGTCGCCCAGTATGGACCTTTACTCTGCGGTGCGATGGAAAAAGACATACCTGATCTAGAGCTGATGTCACGCACCCTCCCCTAGACTCTCAGGCACGCCTAGCAGTTTTCCAGACAACTCCCTAATCAGGCCTGAGTTGTTCTTAGCACTCCCACTACACTCCAGCAATTTAGAAAAAGTAGCGCATGCGTACTGCGTCCTGTACGCATGTGCAGTCTATAATCGTCCGCTGTGCAAATTCGCAGCCGTGCGATCAGGCCTGAATTATTCCAATAGATCTGGAACACTGAAGAGAAATAGATTGACTGGAAAGGGAGGTATCTGCTTCCCCCTATCTATATATCTGCTGCATAACAAGTTCTATATATTTGATTAATTTAAAACTAAAAAAATAGGTGTGGTGGTGTATTTAGAAAAAAGTCAGATGAGCACTCCCGGGAAGTTGCCAGATCAGTTCAAGGAAAAGAAGTTTGACTTGTCCGTGTATGGGGGCCTTTACCCTCCGGCAATGCCAGCAGCTGGGCTATGGAAATTCCCGGGAAAAAATGTCCACAGTGCCATTTTTCCGAAGAACTTCACATGTGCAGTAGGGTGTGAGCCCTCTAATGCGCAGACTCTGCAGCGCTGTGCTGGTGCTGTGTAGAGAGGAGGAGGCTGTGCACAGGCTTTGTTGCTTTGAGGCTTTTTGCATGCAGACTAGCTCATAGTTGCCTACCTTTTAGATTTCCTCTCTGGGAGAAGCCTTAACAGACATGGTGGGGGATGCAGGGGAGAGGCTAATGTGATGAAGCCCCGCCCCCATTCCACACAAAAAGCCGTAATTCGCGGGTCCGTGAAAACGGGGCTTAAATGACGCGAAATGCGTCAATTTAAGTAATTTTAGCCCAGCAGTTGTAGTTGCGGAGAAGGGGGTGTCTGGGCTCCAAGAAAATTGCGGGAGATTTGCCCAGCCATCCCGGGGGGGTGGGAGGGGGACCCGATTTTTTAGGAGACTCCCGGTCATTCCGGGAGGGTAGGCAAGCCTGGACTAGCTGCATCCAAATACTGCACCACCAGGCCACCTACTGTTCTTATAACCCCTAAATGGTCACCATATATTTTATTTTCAGTTCACGTTCATTCGCGTAGACCTTGGTACAAAGTATTGTAATGTGTACACATGACTACACAAAGTTGTGCCTGTCATCCTTTTGTATCTAGACGTGTTTTTTGCATGTATCTCTGATACCACTTTCACACCAGACTAATCCTGGGTTGGGCCCAGGAACAACACGCTACTAGTGCTGGTGTAAAAGGTTCCCGAGTCAAAATCCTGGGACCAATGTCCCGGGATATCAACCCTTCTAGCTAGCAGGGTTGCTCCTGGGACCAGCCCTGGATACAGGCCGGTGTGAAAGGTACTTACCTGGTATCCCGGCCGCTACCGTGCCGCTGCCCGTCACTCTGGACATAGAGCTGCCGGGTGCCCCTCCGCCTGTTTAGTATTCACTGCACATTCTCCCTCTCCCCCTATTCAACCCGTCAGGGGCGCTCTGCCCCTGATGGCAAATTTGTATTCCCCCGGCAAATGACACAGGGAGCCAGAGGGTGGCGGAAGACCGGGAGATGGAAGCCTCCCTGCCTGTGCCGCACGCTGCACACAGCAGCAGGGGGGAGAAGGAGGGCTGGCGGGGACACAGGCAGCAGAAGCTGCCTCCCCGAGGAGACTGGCCAGGCAGGGAGGTGCGGGGAGCACTGCGCTGGTCCTGCTCGCACATATGTAATGAGCGGGACCCAGCGCAGTGAATATTAATGAGCGGCTCTCCGCCCCCCTGCTGACGTCATGTGGAAATTTTTTTTTATTCAGTATATATTCATGCAAATAGCATGACCCTTCAAATATTTAAATTGATGATTTTTTGACACAAAAAACAACAACTTTTATTTAAAAAAAAATCACATTCTAGTTCACCTTAAAAAGATGTCAAATGCAAAACCGTGAATCACGATGAAGATCATGGAGAAAGCAGTTGTCCATTTTAGCATTGAATACACTCTCGGCGAATCCATGTGAAAACCCCATTGAAATACTCCAGCGACTTGCAGCGAGAACTGGCTGGCATTCACTGCTCGCTTTTGGCGAACAGTGAGCATTGAATAGGGTGAATCAGATTTTTAATGAAAAAGATTCACCACAGAGAGTGAAAACAGCCCGATTCGCCCCCAAAACAACGATGAATCCAGAGCATTCTCAACCCTCACACCAGAAAATGCAGGGACTAGGCTGGTGTGAAAGGGGCTAACCCAGGAATGTCCCTGCATGATCCGGGAACCGTGTCCCTGGGTAAGTCCCTGCATTTTCTGGTGTGAAACGGGTATCCTTAGCGCTGTGTATGTTGCTGCTGCTTTATAAATGATGGCTAGCAGTAATGATAAATATAAGTTACTATATAGCCCCCACATAGACCTAGACACCATCAGGGACAACGAATCACACTACAAGACACAAATGTCTCTGTTACTTGACCATTTCCAATTTTGTCCATACAAAATGTTAATTAATAATCGGAGTCTACAGAGGGGTAAGGGTCGAAGGTCATAGGACATACACTAGGTCGATCCCTAAAGGAGATTATGGCGACAGATGAAGTAGATCACCATGGCTAATGTCGACACAATCATTAGGACAACAATGGTACCTAATTAATTTTTGTTTGCTTAATGGCATTTACCTTTTTTTTTTTTTTTTTTTTTTAGCTGCAGCCGTCACCCATAAAAGATGTGGAGGGGCACAACTTCCATGTAGCAGAGGATGTCTGGGCACCCAGACAATGGAGGGAACCAGACTCCAATCATAGACTGGTAATATATGATCACAGTAAATGCTACAGATGCCTGCCGTGTGTATAACGTAAGCATATATTAGCATCAATTATCTGGATGTGAAAATTAGCTCATTTTATCAGACTAGTGCTACAGCCGCGTTTGCAGCGTAATCCCCAGTGTGCTGGCAGTTAGGTTCGGATAGGAGAATGTGAGATTACCAGCACCAGCTGCCGCTGCTGTCAGCCAAAGCAACTACTGTGTGTTCTGCCAAGTACTGTAAGAGACGGGGAGCCTCTGTTCCAGCTCTGTACCCATGCTGCCCGGGTGTGTCAGACTGCCAATGCTGATAACAAGGACATGAAGGAATGTCCTATCAGAATCAATATGTTTAATTCAACAGGGAAACATCCATAGAGGCAGGTAATCATCAGTTAGTCATTATTTTAGAATATTTGTAATTTAAAGAGAACTCTCTAATGTATAAACGTTACCGGACGGGGTCCCGACAGTTGGGATCCTGACCGTCATTTACCTGAAGTCGGGGTCCCGACTGTTAAAACACTGACAGACGGGTTCCCGACGGCCACGGCTATTCTCCCTTGTGGGGGTCCGTGACCCCCCCATAGAGGGAGAATAGAATGGCGAGCGCAGCGAGCCTGCAAGGGGCTTTGCTTCGCTCACCATGCTGTCTGTCGACAGTCATTAGCCCTACATCGGGACCCCGACTGGCCGGACTAATGACTGTCGGGATCCCGACTGTGAACCCTATACCACTGCTCTCCCCCAGTGTCAGATTGTCCCCCAGCCTATCTCCTTGTGAATTTGAGATTTCTGTATAGATCAAGGGACCCAGTTCACGTCCAACTTGTATCTGTCATAAAATGCAGGGTGATAAACCACCAGCCAATCAGCTCCTAACTGCCATGCTACAGGCAGTGCTTGCAAACTGACAGTTATGAGGTGATTGGTGGTTTATCAGGTACTTGTTTCCTAGCACGGCCACAATCGCGGGCATCGGGTGTCATTTTTAGTGGTATACGACGCGACCGACGCGATGCACCCAATTTTCCCATTGAAATGCATTGAAAAAAGTCAAAATCGCGTCGGTCGCGTCGTATGCGGCTAAAAAAGGCTTAAATGGTCCAGACGCGATGCCCCCGATTTCCCCAGAGGAAACAATGTTAAATGGCTCAATGTACCCGCGATGCCCCCGATTTCCCATAGGGAACAATGTTAAATGCCTCAATTTCACCAAATCATCATAGGGAACAATGGTAAATGGGCCAGAAAGCCCCCAAAACACCCCAGAACAGTGAAATGTCCCCCCAAAAGTAGTTTACGCCACCCCACGATCAACGCGAACCCGAAGCGTGGCGAGCCCGCGTCCTCCGACCTTTTCATACCCCCACTATCCACGTCGGCGTGGAGTTGAGAATTGAATAGTGTGGCGAGCGCAGCGAGTCACCGAGCCCGAAGCGTGGCGAGGGGACGCGGATACCTTCACAGGTAAACGCGTCCCTTCACAGGTATCCGCGGCCCCTCGCGGGGCACGCTGCGCTCGCCACGCTTCGGGCTCGGTGGCTCGCTGCGCTCGCCACACTATTCTATTCTCAACTCCACGCCGACGTGGATAGTGGGGGTATGAAAAGGTCGGAGGACGCGTACCGCCGCCCCTCGCGGCCTCGCGCTCGCCACGCTTCGGGTTCGCGTTGATCGTGGGGTGGCGTAAACTACTTTTGGGGGGACATTTCACTATTCAGGGGTGTTTTGGGGGGTTTATGGCCCATTTAACATTGTTCCCTATGATGATTTGGGTAAATTGACCCATTTAACATTGTTTCCTATGGGAAATCGGGGGCATCGCGGCTAAATTGAGGCATTTAACATTGTTCCCTATGGGGAAATCGTGGGCATTTTTCCTCACGATGCCCACGATCATGATCGTTGTGGCCGTGCTAGGAAACAAGTACCGTTTATCACTTTAGATTTGATCACTTCTCATGGCTTAGTACATCTCGCCCACAGTCACTAGGCTTGATCATCCAGAGACTAATGGGCTGTGTGGACATTTTAATTGGGTAGCGAAGCAGCAGTTTATGATGTTTGTAGAGTCCAATGGAAGGGGACCATTACCCACCACTGGAGCACCTGCACAGAAGGATACGGATCTCCTAGATCTTATAGGAGGTTCCTGGGAGGAAGACTGATCCCTACAGAAGGATATTCCTACAGAACATTCCCAAGAGAAGAGAAAACACAAGACTGATATGTACTGTAGTTGCCGACTGAATCAGAATGACATTGCTCAGAGTGAATGCCCAGTATGTGGGTATTCCTTTCGCTAGCGCTGTCGTCCTGTCAGCCTTGTTGCGGGGCCAACTGGGTGATAACTCTAACGACCTAGCTATACGTATGTGCAGAACCTCAAAATTGGTTACTGGACTGAATTCAGACTATGCTGATGAGACTACGTACAGTGCTGGCTCCACGCCATTGTTTTCTGGCCTCATTAATGGGAGATTGGGATGGCTTCCATAATTGGGTTACACCAGTGCCCTCGATTTGCCTTTGCCTCATTATTGATTTACATTTCCTTTAGCTTAGAGAACAATGAAGATATTGTGTTAGTCACTCGTCTTCCTTGTGTCCTTTTTGTATTTAGTGATCATATAGCTGCAGTCGCTACTTCTCTGAAAATTTTAATAATACAGATATTAGCACTTAGTGAACTGACAAAGCCTTCTTTCCGTTTTTTTTTTTTTACGTAAAACAATAACAATAGGCACTTTCTGGTTGACCCATTATAGCAGGGTCAACCAGAAATCGGGTCTCCCTCCCAGCCCCCCCCCCCCCCCCGGAAAGGACGGCAACCCTCCCGCATTGTCCTGAATCTCCAGCGGAGGTCCGTGGGGGGTTCCGCGGGTCAAATGACGCGATCGCGTCACTTAAACCCCGCTCCCCGCAGTGCAATGCATAAAATACCGGCATTGCATGGGGGGCGTGGCTAAAATGACGCCCTCGATCTAGCCACGCCCCTAAACTGTTCATCACAGCCGTGGCTCAGCCCCTTTTTCCTCCCGGCTTTGGCCCCGCCCCCCCCTGCCATACTGAGCTGGCTGCTCTCTTCCGGAGAGAGCAGCCAGAAAGTCGGCAACCATGCATTATAGTGATTAATAATACTGTCATGCCCATTAAGCATAAATAGGATATTGCCCTTTTTATTGTTGTATAATATTTATATATTTATTGAGACTTCGCAGATTTTAATAAAGGTGTAAACGCCCACGTGGCTCTGGCCACACCCACACAGCTATGGTCACAGCTCCTCCCCTTCTCAGTATAAGCCCTTTAATCTTTTCAGCCCCAGGCTCATGTGACCAGTAATCCAGCCATGCATCAGTTCTACCTACATCAATTGTTACATTATAACATTAGGTTTGCATTGTGTTTCACAGTGATTTATCTGCTCCTATTTAACCACTTCCTCTTAAAATGCAACTCCTGTACAGTACATGAAGCAATACGGTCTACCAGCTCAGATGGGAACATTACTAATGCATACATCTGTCCCCACTCCTGTCTGGTTCAGAGGAAAACGTTCCTGCCTTTGTTGTGCTTTGCGTGTGTTCCTAAGAATAGATGTATAAAAGCAGAAGACACAGCTTCTGTTCTACGCCTCCTCATTTGTCTGCCTCTCCAATAACCACCACGTCTTAATTGCACTGAACAGTTACTTAGTACATAACTCCTACTTGACAAAGAAATAGTGTGCCCGCGTCTAACTAATACTTTCTTCATAGGATGTTATTTTGCAGTGCAATAATTCACAACAGTCCATTATAGCATGATTTCCACATGTAGATGTTCATTCTCCTATAGCTCTGACATAGATTGGTGACAATTGATCCCTGGGAGACGCGATCCCTCCTCACAATCTCGTGTTAGAGGAAGTGATTATTGAATGTTGTGATATGACGAAAGGGAAAGAACAGAGAAAAGCATCTCAACACCATTTGGACGGACTAGTGTCAGTTGTACACACATTTTGTACAATAGTCGATTTGCTGTCCTACCAACTTTTTTGTCGGGCATTATAATTTGTTATCTGGAGACGACAGATGTTCACGTAAAATAGATGTGACTGGTGTTAGTGTATTTGTGTTTCTTTGGAAGTGTGTTCGTACGTGTAAGTTGTGTTTTCTACATTGAATAAGGGATTTGCTTTCGGAAGTGCATTAATGTACACTTGTGGGAGATTTGATCACACACGCTGTTTGGCGTGAACTGTGAACACGAAGGCCGGATCGCCAAGTGGTAACATGCCGGGCTACGAATCACAAGGACTGTAAATTGAAACTCGATATAGATATAGATTTTCACTTCAACCGATCTTGATTTCTAGAACATTCTGGAATAGATTTGCATGTTTCAGGTGTATACAAGACAGGTTTGTTGAGATTCTTCTACGTGACGATCCAGAATGGTCTCCAATGTTTTCTTGACGGAGGAGGAAAGCGAGCTCCCCGCGTATGCTTTGGCAGCTTGCCTTATCAACTACGGGTTGTCGTTGGTGAGTCTGAGGAAACTGGCGTACAGCTTCGGGCTGTTTTTCAGGAAGCAAATGACGTGTAGCACAATATTTGTTTGTTTTCATAAACGCAAAATACTTTCAGTTGTGTATGTAAGGATTGGGTAATACAGTAAATACTGAAGAACGTTCAGTCGAAATTGCCTTATTTGTGTCCATTTCAAACAGCTACACGAATGCTATGGGATCATGTCTCTTTTACGGAGGGATCTCATCTCCCAACCGAGTAGGAGACTTGCTGCATCTTTACACAAAATAGAAAATATTGATTTTAAACAGAACAATTCATTGCTTTCAACGGACACATCATACAAGACCTACCCTTTGGTGTCCAATAGCCACGGCTGACATTAATGGTGTGTACACACGGGTACAATCACCCTGCAATTCTGACTATATAGTCAGAATCGCATCGGTATCGCACACAGATCGCATGTAGATCACAAGGGTTTTAACCCTTGCGATCCGGATGCGCGTTTCCCGCTGCAGAAAGTCTTGGCTGCCTTGCACTATACAGTCAAAATGTATTGCCATCGCATGCATGCCGTGCGATGCGATCGCATTGGGGATCGCATTGCACGGCACATCTCACCGTGTGTACACACCATAACCTTCTGGCCGTCACAAGCAAAGTGAGGATCAACTGTCACCGCATTACCTACCTGCCTCAATGCCCCAAGCCACCTAAATTGATTTATTTAGTTTCATTTGACTATTGTAAATGTTAATGGATGAATATGTGAAGATGCCCATACACTAGTGCGATTTTGCACAATTTCACCTGCTATCGACGCATCGGGAACGATAAATCGGATGAAATCGGGCTAATTGCATGTGTGTTTTACATCCGATTTGATGCGCGTTCCGTGGGTCGGATTGAAAGTACTGCACTACAGATTTGTCAGAACCGCAGCACTTGCTGCAATCCAGCAGCCAAGTAGCTGCAAGTTCACTTGCCGGGGTATCGCATGTGATGGTAGCCTGTGATACCTCGCACAAGTGTATGGGACCATTAAATGTAATGTTAGATAGCTTTACTCATTTTGTTTAATGGTGCTCGTAATTGTGTATAGATTCTCAATATAAAAGCTTGGGAGCATGGCCTAGTGTTAAGAGAATGTGTGATGTTACTGGCTACATAGCCTTGTGGTACCAGACCACTAGGGGTGTGGCTTAATGATAGGCGAATTTGTGGTGTCATTGGGGGTTGTACTTTAAGGGTAAATCAGCAATTATTGGGCCAATCAGCCATTCTGCTGATGACTGGGTTGGATGATCGCAAAATTAAACATATTGGACAATCTAGATTCTCTGATTATGACCAAAAAATGATCCGGGTCAGTGAGTCTAGGATTTTTAACTTATTGTATTTTGCCATTCAATTGTTGCTCAGTGAATTGGACAGGTGCTGATTGGTTCATACTTTATTTGAGAAAAGTCATTGCATTGTGTCGACACCGTTAGGTCGATATGGGTCTAGGTCATCATGTCGACACAAGCATTAGGTCGTCAGTGTCTAGGTCGACATTCAAAAGGTCGACATGGGGGTTTTCGCAGTTTTTTGAGCCGACATGTGCCGACAGGCAGTATTTCATGCCCTACCATCCACTAGGGCGTGGTGGGAGAATAAAATAGTGTGCCCAGCGAGGGGATGCGGTGCACTGGATACTGTGTCCTTGTTGACTGTATTAACATTCGGGTCAAAAAACAGTGAAAAACCCCATGTCAACATTTTGACTGTCAACCTAGGCCATGTTGACCTAATGTCTGTGTCGACCTGTCAACCTAAACCCATGTCAATCTTGTCCCATGTCGACCTTTCCCCATGTCGACCTAATGGTTGTCGACCAATTTGCTGTAGACCAAACGATCCCAACCCCTTTATCTCTATCCACTTTATCTCAATGAGATTGTCCGAATTGTCATTGCGCGTTTCTATGCCTTTTATTAGAATATGGATTTCCAGCTGGCCAGCGGCAGCCCGGATCCTGGTAACTACGAGAGAGCGGCGTACTACGATGTGATTGGATGGGACTCTGCCAGGGCTTCCCGCCAGAAAATGGAACTATTTCCCAAGTGGCACCTGCCGGTAAAAGTGGCATTCTCTCTATCACTGGCCATTTTCTTCTATACGTTTAGCCGAGAAGTCTTGCACCCGTTTCTGATGCATAAGAAGAATGAATTCTACAGAATCCCAATTCTGGTGGTTAACAAAGTATTGCCAGGAGTGGCCATCACCCTGCTGACTATGGTGTATTTGCCTGGAATATTGGCCACCGTCATCCAGCTTTATCGGAGCACAAAGTACAGCAGGTTCCCCCAGTGGCTGGACACGTGGATGCTGAGGCGGAAGCAGTTTGGGCTCCTCAGTTTCTTCTTGGGGGTGATGCATGCGTTCTACAGTTTGTCCTACCCCATGAGGAGGTCTTACAGATACAAGCTCCTGAACTGGGCGTACGAGCAGGTATTGTATGTGCTAATGGGCACCCTGTGCTATAAATCCGTGTGCTATGCCTTAATGCCCGGATCCGCCAAGGTGGATGTATATACTGTGCTTCATATTCACATAACCGTTATCTTTATTACATATTAATATGGCAAGCACTCTGCGTTTAAGCTGATTTTGGAACAAATCCCATATACAGGTGCAGATAATAGAAAAGGGGGCCCCTGCACTGTTTCCACTTTGCCGCTTCCTCTTCCGCTGGTGCAGAGAGTGGTATTGCTTACAGACAATGGGGGATATTCAATCTGGGATTCCGACTGTCGGAATGTCCTGACAGTTGGGATACCGGGCCGTTTTCGGTTCTTCCCACTGTAACTCGACTGCCGGAATGCAATGTTCCGACTGTCGGCGGATCGGTGAAAATGGCCGCGGATTGTCAAAAAAGCGTCCGTGAGTTTCGACAATCCACGGCCGTTTCCGACAAAATAGATCTCACTTTTTTAAAGTCAGATCTGACACCTTTTTTTTTTTCCTACAATTATTTATAAAGCGCACACATATTCGGCAGCGCTGTATAGAGAATATTTGAACATTCACATCAGTCCCTGCACCAGTGGAGCTTACAATCTATATTCTAAGGGTAATCTTACAATTTTACATATTCTAGGGGTAATTTTGTTGGGTGCCAATTACTCTGCCAGTATATGTTTGGAATGTAGGAAGAAATCGGAGTACTCGGAGGAAAATAGACTTTTTGCTTGTGTCGATCTGTTGCTTGTGTTGACCTTTAGTCAACGTCATCCTACTGACTGTCGACATAGACATTGTCAGGCATCTGGACACCACTGGTGCATTCCCTGAGTAGACTCCACTGTGCAGATCACCTGGAATATGCAGCGCCTAGTGTAGTAGGGAGAAGATTGTAGAAGCTGCCGGTGGGTGTATGTGTAAATACCCTGAGAGACGCTGCTACAGAAAGCACATCACCAACCAGGACTGCATGTGCCTCTGAATCAGTCCCCTCCTCTCTCCTCTCTCTTTCCAACAATATTGGTACAAATATAAAAGTTTCTAGAACTAGAAGTACTGCACTGCTATAAATAACAACACAATACTCTTTATACTTGGACTCTCCTGTTTTTATGAAGGGCAATGATAACAGATACTGACATTTTATTGCTGCTTCACCAGGAAAGTGTTTGTTTATTTCTAAAGGTAGCCGTACACTGCTGCAATGTATTGCAGCAGTGTATGGCCAACCGATACCTCGTGAGCCGCGCGGGACCTTCACAGGCGGCAGGGACGCATGCAACAAGATCGAAATAATTAATTTATCTGAAATGCTACAGCTATTTCAATTCCTAATTGAATCATTTAGAATTTGCTGGGGATAATGTAATTAGAGGGCTATTCTTTCAGATCAGCGCTTCCTGATGAAGCCTATTTCAGAAAAAAATCCCACAGTTGCTTTTTAAAACTTGCCAGCACCGAACACTACAGGGGCATACATACGGGGAGATGTTCTGAACGATGCTAGATCATCCCCCGTGCCAGCAGATGCCAAATCTTACCATGTGTACACGCCTTAAACCAGGCATGCCCAAACTATGGCCCTCCAGCAGTTATGAAACTACACACCCCAGCATGCCTTGCAACAATTTAACATTCCCTAATAGCAAAACTGTGGCAAGGCATGATGGGACTTGTAGTTTCACAACAGCTGGAGGGCCATAGTTTGGACATGCTTGCCTTAAATTCTACTACTAGAGGAAACAGACCTGAAAAATAAATATTTTAACTTTAAAAAATGGTGGCTCAGATTGTGGCTGACGTTCTAAAGATGAACCAGCCCATGAAGAGGAACAGCTCTGCCTGCTTCAGCTGCACTGCATCGCGGAATGCCGCCCAAGATGCTGACAATCTGACAATATCATCAGGGACTGCATGCTCGGCGGAGGTCCCGATGGCTGCAATGAACGATATCGCTTACGATCTTGTTGTGTTCACTAACGGTTCATCCATATTGCAACACCTCTGATCTCGTTAGACTTGATGTTGCTTGTCCACCGCTGACATCCGCAAGTGTAAAGGTGGCCATACACATGCAGATTTATCTTCAGATCTGGCTGGTTGGAATAAAAACCTGGTTATGGATGAGAGCAAATGACAGTTGACCATCTGCTTGGAAATGCTGGGGAACTGACAAACTGTCACTTATCCATAACCATGTTTTTGTTCCAACCAGCCAGATCTGAAGATACATCTTACTAGTGTATGGGCACCTTTAATGCCGGAACCCTGCCGGTCCCAGCAGCAGCTGATATCGGCAGCGGTGGGGATCAACCAAGTGTGTATGTCAAAATGACATGATCTGATTGGTTGATTTGTTAATCTCTCACCAAGCTTTAATAAATCTCCCACTTAGGTTAGTTAAATACTGAGACCATAAAGTCAAAGAAACATAACAGGACTGTGTGTGCGGAGCTTAGGTTATCGTTAGGTAAGTATTTGCCTAGTGATTACAGGGAGTTCATGGACGATATCCTATGAAAGATAATTAGGTGCAACCTAAATGAACAATATAAATAATGAATTAACTGGATGGTGACATTGGGCCTTATTCTAGTTCACTCTTTCTGACAAAATCCTTCTTAGATGGACAAAACCATGTGCACTGCAGGGGGGCAGATGTAACATGTGCAGAGAGAATTAGATTTGGGGGAGTTATTTTGTTTCTGTGCAGGGTAAATACTTGCTGCTTTATTTTTACACTGCAATATAGATCTCACTTTGAAGTAAACCCCAAGTCTAATTCTCTCTGCACAAGTAACATCTGCCCCACCTGCAGTGCACATAGTTTTGTCCATCTAAGAAGGATTTTGTCAGAAAGAGTGAATTAGAATAAGGCCCATACTGAGGAACTTCAGAAACCTCAATAGGACAAGATGACAATCGGCATTGCTCTGGATAATTAACCCGAACTGCCATAAGCACATACAGGTACGGGGCAGAAAGGAAATCTGTCTTCATGCAAACATTTTGGAGGCCAGAGCAATGCAGGGAGCATCAAAATACCACCACCCTCCCCTACACCTACCAATGTCGGGATCCATAGTCTGATCCCTGGGGAACATCCCCGCTGGGTGCTGGGGTTTGGACTTTTCCATAGGTATAGCATCATAATTGTATAAAGCTAAATACAAGACCTGCAATATTTATCCCTCAGTCTCCTAGGGTCCATCCCCCCCCCCCCCCCCCCCCACACCATCCGGGATGCCTCTAATATTCGAAGGTTTGTGCGGGATGGAGGAGGGGCCAGAGCAGCAGATAGTGGGATGGGGAATACATAGCGGATGCATAGCGGGTCTGTATGTGCAGTACAGAAACACTCCGGATATGCTCCGCTAACAGGTCTGCGCTCTGCTCTGCATAAGCCTCATGGGTGCTTAGCTGTTATACATTACGATCTAGCACTGAATGATATCGCTTAGTGATGTCACCCACCCCCACTACGATCTCATTAATAACATCGTCACAGCTCCTGGTAGAACAATATAGCGCTGAATGATATCGCTTAGTGATGTCACCCACCCCCACTGTGATCTCATTAACAGCATCGTCACAGCTCCTGGTAGAACAATATAGCGCTGAATGATATCGCTTAGTGATGTCACCCACCCCCACTACGATCTCATTAATAATATCGTCACAGCTCCTGGGCAAACGATATAGCGCTGAATGATATCGCTTAGTGATGTCACCCACCCCCACTGTGATCTCATTAACAACATCGTCACAGCTCCTGGGCAAACAATATAGCGCTGAATGATATCGCGTAGTGATGTTACCCACCCCCACTGCGATCTCATTAACAATATCGTCACAGCTCCTGGTAGAACAATATAGCGCTGAATGATATCGCTTAGTGATGTCACCCACCCCCACTGTGATCTCATTAACAACATCGTCACAGCTCCTGGTAGAACAATATAGCGCTGAATGATATCGCTTAGTGATGTCACCCACCCCCACTACGATCTCATTAATAATATCGTCACAGCTCCTGGGCAAACGATATAGCGCTGAATGATATCGCTTAGTGATGTCACCCACCCCCACTGTGATCTCATTAACAACATCGTCACAGCTCCTGGGCAAACAATATAGCGCTGAATGATATCGCGTAGTGATGTTACCCACCCCCACTGCGATCTCATTAACAATATCGTCACAGCTCCTGGTAGAACAATATAGCGCTGAATGATATCGCTTAGTGATGTCACCCACCCCCACTGTGATCTCATTAACAATATCGTCACAGCTCCTGGTAGAACAATATAGCGCTGAATGATATCGCTTAGTGATGTTACCCACCCCCACTGCGATCTCATTGACAATATCGTCACAGCTCCTGGGCAAACAATATAGCGCTGAATGATATCGCTTAGTGATGTCACCCACCCCCACTGTGATCTCATTAACAACATCGTCAGAGCTCCGGGGCAAACGATATAGCGCTGAATGATATCGCTTAGTGATGTCACCCACCCCCACTGCGATCTCATTAACAATATCGTCACAGCTCCTGGGCAAACGATATAGCGCTGAATGATATCGCTTAGTGATGTCACCCACCCCCACTGCGATCTCATTAACAATATCGTCACAGCTCCTGGTCAAACGATATAGCGCTGAATGATATCGCTTAGTGATGTCACCCACCCCCACTGTGATCTCATTAACAACATCGTCACAGCTCCTGGGCAAACGATATAACACTGAATGATATCGCTTAGTGATGTCACCCACCCTCACTGCAATCTCATTAACAATATCGTCACAGCTCCGGGGCAAACGATATAGCACTGAATGATATCGCTTAGTGATGTCACCCTCCCCCACTACGCTCTCATTAACAATATCGTCACAGCTCCTGGGCAAACGATATAACACTGAATGATATCGCTTAGTGATGTCACCCACCCCCACTGCGATCTCATTAACAATATTGTCGGAGCTCGTGGGCAAACGATAGAGCGCTGAATGATATCGCTTAGTGGTGTCGTCCACCCCCACTGCTTGCATGCATCGCCAATGATATAGTCTACATTGTGCATGCAGTAGAGACGACGTCGGAGGGGGGGGGGAGATGATTTCTCCTGCCTTCAGTAATAAAAGTCAGTCTGAACTGACAAAGCTGCTATTGGCCAAAAAAGGGGCGGGGATACTGTCGTCAGCCCTAAGCAGGCAATGGGCCCGTCCATAAAACGCTGGGCGTTTCCCTGATCCAGCACCCCTCCCTCTCCTACCCGTGTGAATGCCTTCACGCGAACGAATGCCACTATCAGAATGGGGCTGAATTTGGCCCCTTCCGAGCAAGCCTGAATCAGTGCGTTGTCTGAATGTTTTCTCCCTGTACTGAGCTAATAGAACTCTCTGTTTTGTCTGATTAGCTGACTGCATAGTATCTGTAGAGATAGCCTGAGGCAAACACACCAAGCAGCAAAACAGTGGGGACAGTGTCACGTGGGGTCATTTCAGTTCCAGCACTGATTACAGAATTACAGAACTTTGCCCTTTTATATAAAAGATTTGCCTTATCAAATATGAATTGCTCACGAATGAAAGTGTCCTAAGTTCGAGTCGGTTTGATAGCGGCTTAGAAATGTATTTATCATTATTGTTGCTGTTGTTGTTCTAGGTGAAACAACAAAAAGAGAACAGCTGGATTGAGCATGATGTGTGGCGGATGGAGATTTACGTGTGTCTGGGAATTATATCCCTCGCCATCTTAGCCATATTGGCTGTCGCATCAGTACCGTCTGTCGGAAACGCTCTGTCCTGGCGAGAGTATCACTTCATCCAGGTACTGTGCATCAGATCGGGCCTTATTGTAGGTACAGCATTAGCTTAAGGGTGTTTGCAAGTAGTCACATGGGCACTAAAGGGGGGGGGGGGGGGGGGGGTAGGGTTAGGCTCTATGGGCCGGATGCACTAAGCTTCAAACGTGATAAAAATGGAGAGTTACAGTATAAACAGCCAGCCAATCAGCTCCTACCTGTCATGTCACAGACTGTGTTTGAAAAATGTCAGGCAGGAGCTGATTGGCTGGCTGTTTATCCCTCCATTTATCACTTTTGAAGCTTAGTGCATCTGGCCCTACGGGAGGAGTGATCAGGTTAGGCTGCAGGGAGGGAGGGTTAGGCACTCATGTGGGCAGAGGGATAGGGATAGGCATTAGGCAGGGATGGTTGGAGGAGAAGGTAAGTATATTCGCCAGCCCCTGTCGGAATTTTCATTATCTGGACCCGGGTGTCCTTCTTTTGACTTCTGCCGGTCACACTTACATATTCCATAGTGAGAGCCCTACTCGTGAGAGCTTACAATCCAAAGGGAAATGGTAGGTGGAGAGGGCAGGAGCAGTGAGACACATGGACATAGCAAGTAGACAGATCAGGTGGAGTATTGAGGGCTACAGTAGGGAAGAGTGTGATCCAGTGAGGCAGGGAGCACCATGGGGGGAGCAGTGCTGCAGAAATGACAGAGGTGAGAGAGTCATTAAGGGAGGGGAGGACCGCTGCCTAAATACCGCTGTGAACAGAGTGTTTTGGTAATCACTATTAGTAGCATTTTTCCAAGAAGCACTACTGATCCCAGCAAGCCCTAGAAGTAATGGGCTTACACCCAGGCGATATCAGCCCGTTTTCTAAGCGATCTGACCCTACAATGCTCCGTGTGTAGGGGCCATAGCAATAGCGATGTGCGTGACTATTGACCGATCACTCAGCACATATCACTGTGTGCTGCGCAATCTAGCATCGCTCAGAACAGTCGCCCAGTGCGCGAGCCCCGTAAGATGCTTCAATATGCTCACAATTTAGAACTGCACGTGTAGATGTACAGGTGCCAGCATGTCCTCGCACTGGATTGGGATTTGTGGTGTCACACCGGAAAGTACCTGTAATAAGAAGAAAGACGACAACAAATCCTTTGATTGAAAGCAATACTACTCACGTCTTTTGTTCAGCATTTATTACCCACCAAATCCAGCAATCACCCTCTTTCTTCTTCCTGTTAGGCTACAGGATAAAACCTGGGCAAGCTTACATAAGATTTAAAATGATTTTTCCCAGACAAAGCCATTAAAGCATTTGGACTAAGTGTGTAAGCGGGGAACGCCTGACTGCTGTACTTTCATCAGGGAAGGAATGGTTGAAACATCTCCACATCATAACCTGTTTTATATCTATCACACAGTGTATAGTATAGTGTAGCTGTATATTGTATGGAACCATTGGTTTTCAAATGGGATACATATGATAATCCGGTGGTCAAAAGACCGACCATGAAGTTCCGATAAGGAAAATCCAGACAGGGCCTCTGGAAGGGCCCGGGCAGCTCATTTTGCCCACAGCTCCCTCCCCCACCTGCAAACTGCCTCCCACCCGGTGGGTCCCTAGGCAGACATGCTAGCACACCACACAGGGAAGCCCGCAGAGCCCAGGACATAGAGCGGGAGTGCCAATCAGCATCATCAGGGCACTCCCCTCTGTGTCCCAGGCTCGGCGCTCTGCAGGCTGCACTGTGCAATGTGCGCTCACGAGTCTTGACTGAGGAGGTGCCGCACCGTTGCTACTGGGTGAGCAATTTGGGGGGGGGGGGGGGGGGGGCAGACTGAAAATCCGTCCCAGGCCCCAAAATTCCTAGCGGCAGCCCTGGTAACCCTCACTGCTGGTGCATAACCCTAACCCCCTGTACCCCATATCCAAGTCATCCTGCAAATTTGGGGCAAGGTATTTAACATCTGATGGGTAGACCAGACACACAAAACATCTGTGAGCTGACCGCAGACCAGACCCTAAAGATTTTATTGTATGCGAGATCTACACCACCATCTAATTCTCTCTGCACATGTTACATCTGCCCCACCTGCAGTGCACACGGTTTTGTCCATTTAAGAAGGAATTTGCCTTTGTGAGTAAACCAGAATAAGGGCCTTAATAAACGCTCTTATTGTGTTAAGTGTACCGTAATGTGCTAAAACTACTACACTATTAGGTGCTTGTTTCACCACCCTATTTCTTCCATTGGTGTACTGAGAAACAGAGTTGCTACCCATTAAGAATAACATGAACAACAATCCTATTAGTTAAAGAGATTTTATAGGTATTAGACATGACGGTACTTGTGTACTATCACGGCTCCCATCTCATCCCATCTCATTGCATACCATAAGGCTTAAGATGGTATGCAATGAGATGAGATGTGCTGCGATGGGACCCGATCTTATACAATTTAAAATTGTATACCATTGTATATGGCATACGATGAGATGAGATGAGATTTTAAATTGTATAAGCACACTAATGGGTGCTTTCAAGGTCAATTGGCCCCCCTATAAGATTTTTAATTGTATAAGCACCCTAATGGGTGCTTACAATGTTAAATGCACCCCCACGCCACCCCCACTATCAACGCCAACCCAAAGCGTGGCGAGCGCAGCGGTACGCGACCTCCGACCTTTTCGTACCCCAACTATCCATGTCGGCGTGGAGTTGAATTTATATAGTGTGGCGAGCCACCGAGCCCGAAGCGTGGCGAGGGGACGCGTAATACATGTAAAGTATTACGCGTCCGCTCGCCACGCTTCGGGCTCGGTGGCTCGCTGCGCTCGCCACACTATATAAAGTCAACTCCACGCCGACATGGATAGTGGGGGTATGAAAAGGTCGGACGACGCGTACCGCCGCCCCTCGCGGGCTCGCTGCGCTCGCCACGCTTCGAGTTGGCGTTGATAGTGGGGGTGCATTTAACATTGTAAGCACCCATTAGGGTGCTTATACAATTAAAAATATTATAGGGGGCCAATTGACCTTGAAAGCACCCATTAGTGTGCTTATACAATTTAAAATCTCATCTCATCGTATGCCATTGTATGCCATATACAATGGTATACAATTTTAAATTGTATAAGATCCCATAAGATGGAAATCGTGGGAGCCGTGATAATACACAAGTACCGACATGACTATCATGACTGATGTATTTAAATCCACATACCATATATACTCGAGTATAAGTCAACCCGAATATAAGCCGAGGCACCTAATTTTACAACAAAAAATCTGGGAAAACTTATTGACTCAAGCGGGACCCTCACTCGAGTATAAGCCGAGGGGGGCTTTTTTTCAGCATAAAATATGTTCTGAAAAAGTAGGCTTATACTCGAGTATATATGGTAACTTCCTTCAGATATGAATCTAATGGCCAGTATACAGGGTGCAGTGTTATTTGGTCAATTTCCAAGATCAAAATCACGAGTACTTTTTACTACATGTCATCAACAGAAATGTTATGACTGTTTACGTGATTGCTATTTATAGTGCAGGCACCTACTAAGGAATGAGGGATAAATGTCATTCCATCCTAGTAACTGCAGAACATTGGTTCACCTCCAAGATGGCCGCCTCCACTCTATCTAGGTGACCGTTACGCGTTAATAGGCATTCTGTGTTCAATGCCAACTCACCTTTCTTATTTATCTTCACAGAGCAAGATGGGCTATGTAGCTCTGTTCCTGAGCACAGTACACACTCTCATATTTGCGTGGAATAAATGGGTGGATATCAACCAGTTTGTATGGTACACGCCACCCACATTCATGTTGGTATCAGTCCTGCCCCTCATCGTGCTGCTCTGCAAAGTGACACTACTCCTGCCGTGCTTCAGCAAGAGAATCCAGAGAATCAGGTGCGGCTGGGAGCCGGACACACACGTGGCCAGAAAATGCATGCTCACACACTTGTAATACTTCAAATATAACATTCGGAATCTGGTGTCTGCTTGTTTTATTTGTGTCCAACAAAGCGTTTTACAATGTACCATTGTAGGTGTTGTACATTGCAAACTACAATATCTGGCACTCATGCTTACCTACAGATGGAGCCTTCCTCAACTAGCTTTCTGTGGTGAGCCATGGCTTATTATCATATATTGTTCTCAGCTGCAATACAATACATAGAACAATACATCAGGGGATTAGTAGAGGATTAAGTCCAACAGCCCTGGCTCACATTGGGCCAGATGCACTAAGCTTCATAAGTGATAAAATGGAGAGTGATAAACAGCCAGCCAATCAGCTCCTGCCTGCTGTGACACAGACTGTGTTTGAAAAATGTCAGGCAGGAGCTGATTGGATGGCTGTTTATCACTCTCCATTTTATCACTTTTGAAGCTTAGTGCATCTGGCCCTTAATCCTATTAAAGGGACAGATGAGGATGGCTACATCTGTGCTTTCCCATTTTATTGTAATTTTGGATTTCATATTGGTGTAAGCCTGAACATGCCCCAAATGGTCTACCAAGTTCCTAGAATTGCTGGCTAAGCAATTGGGTCTGACCCACTACTTGGCCTAAAAAAAGTGACATTCCATCTTCAGTGAGTAAAAAGAATGTGTGTGCGTGGTGCGCAACCAAACAGCAGCTGACACGGGGTTGTCAGACCCCAATGGGTTAAAAAATTAAGAAAAAAGGAGTGTCAGCGCTGGCTATACCAATGATTGAATCAGACGGTTCTCAAAATATAACAAATTTAATAAACATATAAAATACAATATAAATGAAAATCAATGTATTGGATAAAAGGTGTGAATCAATTGGCTGAATGTCCAATTATAAATCTTAAAAAGTATATCACCGGGATATTTGGGCTTGGTGGCATTTAAAAACTGACAATCACATCCTGGGTGGTCTGGTGTCTAGATGTGTCCAGACTGGTGACTGGAAGTGTCCTGAGTTGTCCTATGTTTTCAAGGACTCATGGTTCCCACTTGTGCAGAATTCCTCTTATTTTTGCTGGAATAATTAGGGATCAGGCGGTTATCCCAAAAGCGATTGATCCAGTTGAGTGGCGAGGGACATCTGTGGGTAGGTCAGACAGGTCACCGGTTCAGCAAGGATGGTGTCAGTATGCCAAGATTGTATTAGCTCAACGCGTTTCCCTGGAAGGTTTGTGCATCCGGCTTCCTCAGGAGCAAGTGAGGAAGCCGGATGCACAAACCATGGTAACCGTGAGTCCTTGAAACATAGAACAACTCAGGACACTTCCAGTCACCAGTCTGGACACATCTAGACACCAGACCACCCAGGATGGTAACATTGATTGTCAGTTTTTAAATGCCACCAAGCCCAAATATCTCGGTGATATACTTTTAAAGATTTATAATTGGATATTCAGCCAATTGATTCACACCTTTTATCCAATACATTGATTTTCATTTATATTGTATTTTATATGTTTATTAAATTTGTTATATTTTGAGAACCGTCTGATTCAATCATTGGTATAGCCAGCGCTGACACTCCTTTTTTCTTCATCTTCAGTGAGTGATGCGTGTAGTGGAAGTTATAATAGTAAGGGGGGCTTGTAACACAGCATAATCTGAACATACCTGTAATGTGGTCACAAGATTTGCAGCAACTAAAAAAATCGTACTTCAAAAATCGCATCCATCATTGAAAACCTCAAAATCGCACCCTAAACGTGACAAAAAAAATCACCAAAAATAAATAGCAGCAAATAAGGCCAATAGGACACAGATAGAAATAGGGGTATAGAATCAAGGTAGCGACACTGTTATAGTGCAACTTTTTAATGCACTCGTTAGTCCTCATCCTGAGTTTGGAGTACAGTTCTGGGCCCATCACTACAAAAAAAAAAAAAAGAAATTATTGAACTGGTGACGTTTCAACATAGGGCAGCTAAGCTAATAAGGCACTGGTCGGAGAACAGGTGTAAATTACCCCAAATGGGGTAAAACTGAAATTTGTGGGTGTAGTGTAAGGAGGGAAGCCACACAGGGATGGTCGCGCCGCTGAGACACAGCGCGACTGCCCCTGCACGGCATGGGTCCTCAAACTGAGGCCCTCCAGATGTTGTGAAACTACAAATCCCAGCATGCTTTGCCACAGTTTTAACACTCTCTTATAGCAAAACTGTGGCAAGGCATGCTGGGATTTGTAGTTTCACAACATCTGGAGGGCCGCAGTTTGAGGACCCATGCTGCACGGCTTCCCTCCACTCTTATGGCAGCCGCTCATTACATATGCATAATGCATATGTAATGAGCGGCGGGGCGGCAAGACAGGTCCCTGCGCGGCTTCCCTCCTGAGCTCTCCTGGCAGCTGCTCATTCCATATGTATAATGCATATGGAGTGAGCGGCGGTGCGGCAAGACGTCAGTCCTCTCAGCAACCAGAACGCACTGCGGCTTTACTTGTTGTATGGCGCTTCCATCTTCCCCCTGCCTCTGACACTCTGCTGCGGGGGGACGGTCACCTGCTGGAGGCAATCTTCCCCCTGCCTCCAACACTCTGCTGTGGGGGAAAGGGCATCTGCTGGAGTCGCTGGAAGGTGACCTCTCTGGGGTCAGTGCAACATCTCTTTTGGGGTGAGCACTAGTGGGTTCTGCCACAACTCCACTGTCCAGCCCAATCCCGCCTGTCAAGCAATATAGTCAGGTGCGCACTCACCATACTCAGCCGAGCGTCTCAGATCTCTAATGGACGCGCCCACTCTGATGCGTCATTTGCCGGTCACCATAGGCGAATCTAGAATTATGGTAATGGGTGGTCCCAGATCTAGACACAATAGCAGGGGAACCTTTGCGCGGCGTAGCCGCGCAGCAAAAAAGGGCGTGGCCTCAGGGAAGGAGGCGTGGCATCACAAAAAGGGGTGTGGAATTACACTTTAGACCATACACAGTAATGCCCATTACACATTTTAGCAAACTCCGTAATACCCATTACACATAAAGCCACACGCCGTAATGCTAATTACACATAAGGCCACACACCATAATGCCCATTACACATTGTGCCACACATCATGATGCCCATTACATACTATATAACAAACTGTAATGCCCATTACATATTTGCCACATAAGTGCTGCTTACCTACGTGCTCATTGCTAGGGTGTTCTTGCTTGATGGCACCATAGTACCTATTACACATGATGCCGCACACCATAGTACCCATTACACATGATGCCGCACACCATAGTACCCATTACACATGATGCCGCCCACAATAGTACCCATTACACATGATGCCGCGCACCATAGTACCCATTACACATGATGCTGCACACCATAGTACCCATTACACATGATGCTGCGCACCATAGTACCATTACACATGATGCTGCACACATAATGTCCATTACACATTAAGCCACACATTATGCGTAATTCCCCCACATACTGCCACTTGTAGCGTCCCTTAAGCAATGCCCCCAAAAGTGCCACTTACTGTAAATTTTTATATGAGCCTTCGCTGCTGCTGCAGGGAGAGATGGAGAGCGGTGCAGCTGCTTCTATGGGGAGAGGAGCAGAGCGCAGCACAGAGCACGCTACCACTCCCCTCCTGGTGTCCCCCTGTAGCCGAGTGGACATTTTAAATATTGTGCGTGCTGTTGTTGTGCGTGACGTCGGGGAGCACGCCGGGGCGCCAGCACCACATGATTAAGGGGGGGGGGGGGCGGGCTGAGGTGAAAGCGGGGAGAAGAATTGGAGCGGAAGCTGCAGGGGTGACAGTCATTGACAGCTGGGCAGAGAGCAGGGGGCTGCCCGGCTGTATTCAGAGCACTGAAGGTCACGGCTGTTTGAAATAATACCCCTTTCACAACAGAAAATGCAGGGATTTACCCGGGAATATGGTCCCAGGATCATGCAGGGACATTCCCAGGCTGACCCCTTATACACCAGCCTAGTCCCTGCATTTTCTGGTGTGAGGGGGAGAGACAACCACTCCCCTCTCCCTTTAACCAACCAGCTATATCTTCAGAACCAACTGACCCATTTACATGAGTATCATATTGAAGAACTTTTGAGTTGGCTTCGAATGATTTTGGTCCCGTGAAACTGGGCTGTTTTGTTCCAGAGAAATCTGCCCTCAAAGAACATAAACAGTCATGAAATTACATTTAAGAAATGAAAAAAAACGGTTTAACCTCAATATCCCTGGAACCAATTAACCCATATGGATCCTGCCTGGTATCAGATTGAAGGCCCAGCGATTTGGGTTCGACTGATATCAACTTCGAGCTTCAGTGATGCCGAAGGGGGAACTGGCAGCCGTTGAACTGGGTGGGAGTCGGAATTAGCGGGTCCCATGTTATCCTATAGGGAAAATGTTCCAGCTTTGCCTGGCCGTATCTCCGGTTCCCAGGGGGCTAGAGACACCCGGCTGGGCTCGTTGGAAAGCTCTATCCCTCAGCTACAAAATGGGCTAATGGGTGGTCCTGTGCACCCCCGGACCACCCCCTAGATTCGCCTATGCCGGTCACCTCCTGGTCAGGCAGGACTGTGCAGGACAGTGGAGTTGTGGCAGAACCCACTAGTCCGGCCTTGGGGGCGTAACACATATGGAACGCAGACCCGGAGGGACGCTGCCGCCTAGCGAGCCTTTGCCACATCATCACGGCCGCAGCCCGTCACACTGTGCTACCAGACGCAGGAGGCAAGGGAGGGAGGGAGCCGCACACAGGGAAGAGAGGAGCCGCATGGTTGGCCACCCCTGGTCTATATGATCTAGTCAAAATTGCCTTGCTGCACAGTCTATCTATACTGGGAGATACTGACCTAGCATAGGTATCTAATCAGGAGGAAAACTTGGAGATTTTGGCTAACCCACCGTGTCTACACCCCTTAAAAGTAATTTTAAAAAATGGTGGAGATCCCCCGTATTTAAGAAACTGGCACCCACAGCCCAGGGTGCCCCAGGCTTCAGCCCTGGATGGTTGAAGCCTGGGTCCCCACTCCCCCAGGGACCCCTTCCAGGGCTGACCAGGCATTGGGGGATGTGGCAGCCGGAGGACCCTGCAAAAAAGTTCCCCCGGCTGTGGCATTACCCTGCTGGCCGTTGAAGCCCGGTGCCGGTTACAAAATATGTTATTTGGAACCAGGACCGGTCCTAGAGCCCGGTGCAGGGGAACCCCATCATTTCTTCCCCCATATTTGTAAAACCAGGACTGACTCAAAGAGTCTGGGGCTGGTTATAGGTGGGTCCCACGCCGTTTTTTACATTTTACCAAAAAAATCGCACATTTCCATCACTAAGAATGGCACTTTTACTGTACTTAATAATCTCACATTCCGGTACCAAAAAATCGCAAGAATGCCGGCAGTTTCACTGCGGTAGTGATTTTGGACGCTACAGACAGGCACTGTTTACAGCTGGCCGGAGTGGCTTCAATCATTTCTGGGCACTGGTACAGTTCTGGGTGCCAGCAGCTAAACCCCTTATGTATACATTATGACATCATGCACAAAAGGGGCCCTTGTTACAGTAGGTCACTATCCAAGCATGTTCACATTCTGAGCCTGATTCAGACCTCATCGCTGCTCTGCACAGTTGCAGATGACTGCGAGTGGATAGCCGCCACCCAGACAGAAAATAAACCCGGCCTGTGTAAATTTTAAAGTTACTTGTGAATGGATCACTATTGGCAATCCACTAGCAAATCACAATCATCAAATGAATGCATGTCTGACCCTTCCACAACCCTGTGACTAAGACAGGCTGATTGGGGCCTATTCTGACATCACAGACCCTCCCTTAAAATGCATGGGCTTGTGTAAATGGTGCTTATCAGGGTTATGGTGCCATTTTGTGGTGGTCCTCAGCAGAAGAACGGAGCCGCCGGGACCAGCGAGATAGGTAAGTCTGCGGGGGATTGGGGGGGGTGTAACTCAGGGTTGCCGACTTTAACATTCTCCTCTCCGGGAGAAGCCCGGAGAGGAGAGTTTCAGCAGCCGCTCAGGGGGCGGGGCTTACAAGTGACATCACTAAGCCCCGCCCATACTGGTAAAAGCAGCGACGTCAGGGATCTCCATGGAGGGGGCGGGGCTAAAATGACGCGATTGTGCCGTTTTAGCTCCGCCCCCTCCTCTGAGACCCGAGGATTGCGGCATTTTAATGCCGCGATCCGGGGGTCAGCGGGGGTCCCCCCTGAATCCGGGTGGGTTTCCCACCCTTCCGGGGGCCGGGAGGGGGTACCCGATTTTCGGGAGACTCCCGGAAATTCCGGGAGGGTCGGCAACCCTGGTGTAACTATAGCACCGCAGCCCCCGGCACCCCCACATGCACAGCGCCACACGTTATATATAGCCTCAACCCGGGTTATTGCCGCCCAGTCCGGGCCAGGGCTTGGTGTAAATGGGCTGAAAACAATAACGCGGGTCCTGTTCCCCGACAATATGACTCGGGAAATGTTCATTGTCGGGGACTTATCCGTGGTTAGGGCCTGTGTAAATGGTGCTTATCAGGGTTATTTGACCCGGAGAACATTTCAAAGAGCTGATTGGTGCTTCTGTGTCTCTGGTAGATGATGTCATCTGCTGGAGACCCGCACAGACCACATGGCCGCACATGGAGCATCGCAACAGAAGCAGTGTTACCAGGCTGTTTGTAGCCTGTACCCTACACTACAGCAACAGTCTGTGCAGTAAGAACTCTCCACATCTGCAGCAACACCCGCTGGCTGTCATGCAGTGTGTCCCACAGCATTACCCTCAGCCTGACTGTTTGGCAGGCGCCAAACCTGACCTGCACCATCATGTGTGCTTCCAGCAACTGGTCAGATAAGGAGGTACGTGAGCTCCTACAAATCAGGGCAGATGAGTAGATTTTGCTTTAGATGACCGGCACCGTTAGGGACGCGGTGGTGTACTGGAATCCATCGCATGCAACAACAGGTTGTGAATAAAATGAAATCTCTACGGAAGCAGTTCAGCAAAGTGCATGACCTGCTGCTAGGCCGGATTGGGTGCACTACGACCTGTGCTATAGTGCGTTTGGGAACACGGCACTCTGCAACCCAGTAGCCCTCTCCTATTCGATTGCACCGCATTGCAGCCAGACGGACAATAGCCATGATGTACAGACTACCCGGGCCACCAGCTGTCATCACTGTTCTCATCGGCTTCTGGGAGCAGAAGCCAAGCAGACCCCACCCCCTCCCTGTTCCTTTTCTTGTGACCTCATCTCAAACAGCCCAAAAAGGCAATTTTTAATGACAGCAAGGAAAGGCAGGGCTGATCCGTTTTCAGTGTAAAAGGGCATTACCAGGGAATAACCCGGATTGAATTGCAGGGTCTGGGTCGCACCCAGGTTTTTGGACCTGGATGCGGCCCGGCATTTGTTCCCCTTTACACCGGTGCCCCCCCATCACTAAGCCGGGTTTGCGACGCCGGTGAAGCTGGGCCATGAGCTGGCGCTTGGAGATGACATCATCTCCAAGTGCCGGGAAACCCGCTGACCAACGCAACTTGCGCAAGGATGACCGACATGCTGGGGCAAGCCTAGCACCCAGATAAGCTGCTGGGCTGCCCCCAGCCTCTGTCCATGAGGTGAATGGATGCCACACACAGGCATCCATTCACCTCTGCTGCTGTCTGCATAGTACCGCAGACAGCAGCAGAGGCTGTACGCAGCCCCGCACAACCTCTGGACTGACCGCAGGATGCTGCAGTCCGGAGGTTGGGGCTCCCTGATTGGTGGAAATGGCTCCCTGGGTCGGATGACCCGGGTTACCCATTTACATGGCCCCTGACTACGGGGAAGCCCTGTGTCATATCCTGAACATTTGCCGGGTCGGACACCGGGGAACAGGACCTGGGTTATTGTTTTTTTTACCCCTTCTACACCAAGCCCTGGCCCGCACCGAAGCTGAAATAACCTGGGTCCCGGCTCTGGTGTAAAAGGGGTATAAATGAGGTCTGAGGCAGGGCATGCCATGCCAATTTCCCGTGTTCAAATTATGGTGTAAAAGTGGTATAAGACACCAGTGGCGTAACTAAGTTTTGGGCGCCCCCCCGCCGTTAGGGGGGGGGGCGCCTCCCCGCCAAGCACCCCCAATCCCCCGCCGCCCATGCAAACCCCCCCAATCCCCTGCAGCCTTACCTATCGCGCTGGTCCCGGCGGCTCCGTTCTTCTTCTGCTGAGGACCACCACAAAATGGCCACCCCCATACAGCAGACAGTTTCAGAGAACTGTGTGCTATATGGGGGCGGCCATTTTGTGGTGGTCCTCAGCAGAAGAACGGAGCCGCCGGGACCAGCGAGATAGGTAAGTCTGCGGGGGATTGGGGGGGGGGGGGTGTAACTATAGCACCGCAGCCCCCGGCGCCCCCACATGCACAGCGCCCCCCCCCGCGGTGGCGGGGGCTGCGGTGCTATAGTTACGCCGCTGTAAGACACAGCTTATTATCCCAGGCATCCTATCCTTCTTCCCCTTGCTCAGTGACAACATACTGTATACACGACATACTTCCTTGATATATTTTCCAGGAAGAAACAATGTGCCACTGTATGCATTTACCTCATTTAAATCTGTGTTATAAGGAAGTAACTTATGTACATAGCAAAACCAGTCAGCCATTCCCAACGCTGAGCTGCACAGATTCTCAGGCTTGTTTGTTCTCTCTTGGGTAATTTATTACCACTTTCAGTTACCGATGGACATACATAAGTCTAGATCAGCGGTTCTCAAACTGTGGGTCCTGACCCCAAAGTGGGTCCCGACCACCTCAGCATGGGGTCACGACTCTATGTTGCTGATCATCAGGCTAATGTGTCTGTGGAAGGGGGGGACAGGGTATAACTCATTAAGTAAACACCCACTGCTTCCCTCTTCCATCCTGTTGGCACCCTTTTCATCTCCTCTATTACCCACTGCCTCCCTGTCACAATAGCGGTCACTTCACTTCACTGACCACCAGGCCGGACTGGCCATCTGGCAATTCTGGCAAATGCCAGAAGGGACGATGGGCAGGTGGGCCAAATTTGAGTCCCGTTGGCCGCTGCAGGAGTATTAACCATCTCCTCCCTTGAGCGGCGAATAAGAATATGGCCGGTGGCCTCCTGCACTGAGGACCTGTCTAAACAGTGCAGGAGGCCGCTACAGATAGTACAGAGGGTGGCCCTGTGGGCAGAACAAGGGGGCAGAGGAGAAGACAGGAAGCAGCGCAGCCTGCTTGTGCCGATCATACGGCACCCTACTTCCTGCTTCCAGCTCGTGCGCGTCCATCCAGCGGCGGCAGCGGCAAAATCAGCTTCATACAGCCTCAGGTAGCATATGTACAGGGGGAGAACACTACTGAGGAGTCAGGACACCACAGGCTTCTACCAGAGAACTTCTCTGAGAGAAGCCTGTGGTGTCCTGACTCCTCAGGACACCAACACCAAACAATCAGCTCCTACCTGTCATTTTTCAAGCACAGCCTGTGACATGGCAGGAAGGTGCTGATTGGTTGTCCAGGCTTTAAGGATAAGCAATTAGTACAACAGTTAGACCCCTTTCACACCCCAAAAAAACGGGTCCGACCCGGGGTTTTGCCGGGTCGACCCGGGTCTCTGTGCGGTGTGGTGTGAAAGCACCATTTTCAAAAGCCCAAGTCCAGCAACCTGGCATTCCGACCCAGGTTAAAAGAACGGATTTACCCGGGTCAGAGATGGGTTGCTGGGCAGTCTAAACGGTTAACTGAGTCGAGCAACCCGATTCCCATTCAGTGCTATAGAGGACGTAGCAGCGATGCGTCACTTCAATGCTGCCTTCTCCCCTGCCCCCCGCATGACATGCCGCCGTTACGCCCTGCCCCCCCCCCCCCCCCCCATCCCCCCACTCCGGATTACAGCCACACCTAGCGCAGATACCGGGCTGCCCCCGAGATGGACCCGTGTGCAACCCGGCATTTGTGATCTGAAAGGGGTATTATTTTAATTTAACCATCTTTATTTTGTACACATGGGATGAAATGGAGCTTGTCACAATATAACTGAAGGGGTGAGAACAGGGGATGCAGTTGAAAACCCGGTGGTCGGAATCCCGGCGGTCGAAATCCAGACGCCGGAATCCTGACCGCCGAAATCCCAACACTTTGTCCCTCTGTTTCGGCGGTCGGGATTCCAGCGTCGGGATTTTGACAGCCAGGATTCTGTCCCTCTGTTTCGGCGGTCGGGATTCCAGCGTCGGGATTTTGACAGCCAGGATTCTGACCGTCGGGATTTCAAACCAATCCTGAGAACAGGGCATAGGTTGTCACAGTAGAGTGGTCTAGGAGGTCAGAAAAAGTAACCCTGTTTGCTACTTGTTCCATCTCAAATTCTAAAAATAATCCGTTTTAAACTAGAAACTTGGAATGGAAGTTGAGTTGAATGTGATACTTCCTATATGTGACACGTTTGTCCAAGCTTGGCAGGATTACAGTCATCACATTTGGATGGAATCGGGACATCTGTCAGAATGAACTTAGGTCTACAGTCATTAGGTCGACCCCACTAGGTCGACTGGCAGGAAGGTCGACCTGACTTAAGGTCGACATGGGCCAAGGTCGACATGACTTAAGGTCGAATTTGCATAAAGGTCGACATGAGGAAGGTCGACTGGTCATAAGGTCGACATGGGTTTTTCACTGTTTTTTTATCCGAAAGTCGACACAGTCGACATGGACACAGTTAGCAATGAGAATCGGACCCTCGCAATGCTTCGGGCACGGTGCCTCGCTGCGCTCGGCACACTATTTTATTCTCCCACCCCGCCCTAGTGGATGGTAGGGCATGAAATACCGCCTGTCGGCACATGTCGGCTCAAAAAAACAGTAAAACCCATGTCGACCTTATGACCAGTCGACCTTCCTCATGTCGAACTTTATGCAAATTCGACCTTAAGTCATGTCGACTTTGGCCCATGTCGACCTTAAGTCAGGTCGACCTTCCTGCCAGTCGACCTAGTGGGGTCGACCTAATGACTGTAGACCTAAGTTCATTCTAATAGATGACCGCTTCCCATTTGGATATAGCAGGAAGAAAGAAAAGTGCTTAACGCCATATTTCTCTCAGGAAGTGAATCAGTTCTGCTTATTATCTGGGATGGGAATGGGGGATTGTGGGCCAGATGTATCAAGCTTCAAAAGTGATAAAATGGAGAGTGATATTCAGCCAGCCAATCAGCTCCTACCTGTCATGTCACAGGCTGTGTTTGAAAAATAACAGGTAGGAGCTGATTGGCTGGCTGTTTATCACTCTCCACTTTATCACTTTTTGAAGCTTGATACATCTGGCCCTGTGTCTGCAGAATATGTGTGCATTGTATGGGAGGACATCGGCAATGTGTCTGTCCCATTGATATTTATGCCATCTTTCCCATAGAAAAGGCTACAATTTTGTATGTTTTTTTTTTTTTTTTTTATGTTGCTTCACCTTTGTACCCTGCCAAGTAAATAAGAGGAAAAAACCTTATGGCACCTATCAGTTTGATAATATACCTCCCAGCAGTGTTATCGCCCGCAGTGTTATAATTAAAGGCCCCCATACATTAGAAGTTGGACCGAATTTCCCTTGAACTCCCCCCGGCAGTTCCTCTGGTTGGCTCACATATAATTTGCCATTTTTCTACACGCGATAAATAGTATGCGATTTATCGCATGTAAAGACTTCCAGGGAGCTACAGTAGCTGTAGGGGCCAGAAGAATCATTTAAAAAAAAAACTGTTGAAAGACTGGCTGGCCGCTGATTGGCTGAGAGAGCACTTTTGACAGTTTTAAAAAAAATTCTCCTACCTGGACCCGCTGCCGTACACCCGGACCCGCTGCCGCGTGTTCAGCAACTACCGCCCGGACCTGTTTCAGCCCGCTCAGCAGCTGCCGTCTGCCCCACCGGCCTGACCCGCTGCAGCCCACACTCGCGCACGTAGAATCTATCGGATCAGATCCAATAAAAAAGCACTTTCCTTCACTCCCCACATTAAGGCCATCTCTCAATCTTCAGAGACATCCAGGGCAGCCATCAGAGGGGACTGCAAGGACTCCAGTCCCGGGCCAAGACAGGAAGGTGGCCCAGGACTGGAGTCCATAATGTATAATTTGTCATAAACCAATATCACATTTTTCGATGAAGCAATGTAGATGTAGAGTACAGCGGTCAGTGCTGCAGATACTTGAAGTCTCATCAGGCATGCTTTGAGTTCGAGAAAGGGAAGGGGGGCCCTGCTTATTTTGCCAGTCCAGGGCCCCTCAATTTCTGATAGCAGCCCCGGAATTAATGTCACCAGAATCTGACCCTTTCTTAAGGTCTCCATACACTATGCGATTTTGCCACAATCGCATGTGTATGACATATGATCCGATGTGAGGTCCTGTGACAGGAGATAACTTGTATGTGCAGCTGTCAGCGGCACCCGCGACGTATCGCATCCGTTAAGGTCCGATATTTCGGTTATCTCTTTTAATGCACAATAGTCACAGAAGAAATGACAATCTATATTACTTATTATTTCAGTGATTCACATCAGTCCCTGATACAGTGGAGTCTTCAATCTGTATTTCCTTGTTGAAATGCACCCTGTGCTGGCCAGCCCCCAGATTGAATTTCAGAGTCGTCAGCTGCTGTTATGCTGACCAGAGCATCATAATAACACACACGTTAGCACACCTCTAGTTATGGACCTGCAAATATGGAGAGAACATACAAACTCCACACTGTTATGATCAGTTATACCCCTTTCAGACAGAAAAAAAGACCCGGGAATTTCCCTGCTCTTGCCGTGTCGACCCGGGTTTTTCTTCTGTCTGAAAGGGTCAACACGGGTATAAAGTTCCGGGACTTCGACCCAGGTATTTACCTGGGTTTTTCCCGGGTCTGTATTCCAAAAACCCGGGTCGCCGGCTGTCTGAAAGGAAACGACCCGGGTTTTTGGGATTATTACACATTGTTAGGCACTGATTGGCTCTCCTGGTGGGGTGCTGGCTGATTGGTTGTGAGGATAGGCTTCTCTGATTGGCTGGGAGGGCATGGCAATGGAGCTGGCCTCTGAGGTCATTAGGGAGCTGAAAAAAGGATAGCATGGCCCACTGGTAGAAGCAAGAAGTGAAAGCTGCTGGCAGTGAGAGGGGAGGAGGATATCGGCAAACAGATGACTGGGACAGTCAAAGATGCCACAGTGTACTCAAACATTGCAAATATACTGACAGCCATGTGAGGTAACATGTACCTTCCAGTATATAAAAACAATAAAACTTGTTTACAACATATCCTTGTGTCATGCCATGGTTAATGCAATGCAGTGAGCAGTCACCACCCACTTTTGATGACCTCATCTCTGTGTGCCTTTAAAACTGTCCTATTCTTATGACACACAGAGTTTTGCAGGAAAAATCCGGCTTCTGTGTGAAAGGGGTCGACACGGGAAATACCCGGGTTTTTGCTCCTGTGTAAAAGGGGGTCAGCCCCTTGCTGCCTAGTTGTACCCGGGTTTTTGTATCCGGGAAATAGCTGGGTTTTTGGGATTTTTCTGTCTGAATGGGGTATTAATTAACTTACAATATAAGCACTGTGAGGTAGTAGTGGTTCCTTTACTGCTTTTCCTCATTGTCGTATCCTGGGGAGCAGTAGAGGTCGATCAACCCTTATAATTTTTCCCATTGGAGTGGTGCCACGATCCCCATTGAAAGCTGCTTCATCACTGGGTTGCAATACTCAAGGGGGTGAGTGCTATAAAGGACAATCACCTGATCGTGATTCCCACCTCTCCCCTCCATGGATCCGCCACTGGGTGTATCTAAGATAATTTTTTAATAGTGAGCGATTTGTCATAAAAAAAGGGAGCAAAATCCTACTTATCACCACAATTTGGGACATAACAAAACAACAATGTGTCTCTGTAGTAGATATTATATTCTTATTATTAACTTTTATTTGTGAGGTGACAGTTTCCACAGCACCATATAAGTAGCTGTGGAACTACAAGTCCCAGCACCTGTACTCTGACTAGCCTAATATTAGTCAGGGAACATGTGCACTTTATTATCATCTGCTGTTTACAGTCCCAGGTTTGCAGAGCAGCCACCTCCCCCCTTATATATGCTAGCCAGCTTCCCCCTGCAGACATTTGCATCGATGTGGGAGAGTATTTCATCATCAACACTGCAGACAATTCCTCCTCCACTGATTGCACAATTTGCATTGCATTAGGATAACAGACAATATTGGTCCCTGGTATTTACAGCCAGCAAAGCAACAAGGCTTGCAGAGGAAGCCAATCACAGAACTTCTCTCATGCACTGTAGCCCTGGATGCCGCTCTGAGCTGAGCAGGGATTGGCTGAGCCCTCTTGCTGTGTGGCCGGGTGAGGTGCTGTAGGCAGGGCTGAATCTCCGGTGCACTGACTGACCCGCTGCATAGGCTGGTGGAGCGGTAAGTGGCCAGGGAAGTGGGTAAGATCAGCACATGCATTACCTGTCCTAGCTTATTTGTATGGATTATGTTGCATTACTGAGATTTCCCTACGTGTGTGTTTGTCTGTGCACTGAATCTATATATAGTATTATACCCGGTGCATCATTCTACCATGCCGCTGACACAGAGGGATGAGGCAGCTGATAGTAGGTGATGGACTCAGAATGCGCACAGGATAATTGGGATATGCACGCAGGATAGTGGGGAGATGCACACAGGATAATGGGGGAATGCACACAAGATAATGGGGGTATACACACAGGATAATGGGGATGTGCACACAGGATAATGGGGGAATGCACACAGGATAATGGGGGTATGCACACAGGATAATGGGGATGTGCACACAGGATAATGGGGGAATGCACACAGTATAATGGGGGTATGCACACAGGAGAATGGGGATGTGCACACAGGATAATGGGGGTATGCACACAGGATAATGGGGATGTGCACACAGGATAATGGGGGTATGCACACAGGATAATGGGGATGTGCACACAGGATAATGGGGAGTTGCACACCGGATAATGGGGAGATGTACACAGGATAATGGGGGTATGCACACACAGGATAATGGGGGTGTGCGCACATAGGATAATGGGGTTGTGTACAAAGGATAATGAGTATATGCACGCAGGATAATGGGGGTATGCACACACAGGATAATGGGGGTATGCACATATGATAATGGATATGCGCACAGGATAATGGATATGTACACAGTATAATGGGGATATGCACACAAGATAATGGGGGTTTGCACACAGGATAATCGGTATATGGGATGGGATGTGGTCAAAATCCCGGCGGTCGGAATCCCGATGGTCGAAATACCGACGCAGGAATCTCGACCGCCGCAATGTCAGCCCGTTCTCCCTCTAGGGGTGTCCACAACACCCATAGAGAGAGAATAAAATAGTGTGCCAAGCATAGCGAGGTACCGGGCCCTCTGCGTGGCGAGTGCAGCGAGCCCGCAAGGGGGGGCGATCCACTGCCCCTCCTTGTCGGCATTGCGGCGATCGGGATTCCGGCATCGGGATTTCATACTGATTCCCACAGGATAATGGGTATATGCACACAGGATAATGGGGGTATGCACACATGATAATGGGTATATGCACACAGGATAATGGGGGTATGCACACATGATAATGGGTATATGCACACAGGATAATGGTGGTATGCACACAGGATAATGGGTATATACACACAGGATAATGGGGGTATGCACACATGATAACGGGTATATGCACACAGGATAATGGGTATATGTACACAGGATAATGGGGGTACGCACACACAGGATAATGGGGGTGTGCACACAAGATAATGGGGGTGTGCACACAGGATAATGCAGATATGCACACAGGATAATGGGGATATGCACACAGGATAATGGGGATATGCACACAGGATAATGGGTATATGTACACAGGATAATGGGGGTATGCACACACAGGATAATGGGGGTGTGCACACAAGATAATGCAGATATGCACACAGGATAATGGGGATATGCACACAGGATAATGGGGATATACACACACAGGATAATGGGTATATGCACACAGGATAATGGGGGTATGCACACACGGGATAATGGGTATATGCACACAGGATAATGGGGGTATGCACACACAGGATAATGGATATATGCACACAGGATAATGGGTATATGGACAGAGAATAATGGATATGCACACATGATAATGGGGATATGCATACAGGATAATGGGGATATGCACACAGGATAATGGGGGTATGCACACACAGGATAATGGATATATGCACACAGGATAATGGGGGTATGCACACATGATAATGGGGGTATGACTGCACACAGCATAATGAGGGTATGCACACACAGGATAATGGGTATATGCACACAGGATAATGGGGGTATGCACACACACAGGATAATGGGGGTGTGCACACAGGATAATGGGGGTATGCACACATGATAATGGGGGTATGACTATTCACACAGGATAATGAAGGTATGCACACACAGGATAATGGGGATATGCACACAGGATAATGGGGTGTGCACACAGGATAATGGGTATATGCATGCAGGATAATGGGTATATGCACACACAGAATAATGGGGATATGCACACAGGATAATGGGGTGTGCACACAGGATAATGGGGATATGCATGCAGGATAACGGGGATATGCACACATGATAATGGGGATATGGATACAGGATGGCTAACTCACTGCTAGAAATGGCAGTTAGGGGCTGATTGGTTTGTACTTTATCACTCACATGATTATGTGCAATAATGGTTCTGTCAGATGATCATGATTAAATGGGAATAATTTACAGGTGTGCATGTGCCGTTACCAGTGGCAACCAGTGAGACATTGACTGTCATAGTTTAACTTGCACTAGACCTGGGGTAGCCGACCCTAGTCCTCGAGAGCTACCAACAGTGCATGTTTTGCAGATCTCCTCACAGAATCGCAAGTGAAGTAATTAGCTCCACCTGTGGATCTTTTCAAATGCACCAGTGAGTAATGACTGCACCTGTGCACCAGCTAGGTTGTCTGGAAAATGTGCACTGTTGGTAGCTCTCGAGGGCTAGGGTTGGCTACCACTGAACTAGACTAATGAAAACTAATTGCTGATTGTTTTTTTCCCCCACGTTACCAATAAGATTTGCTATTTGGAATTCAGAATTTGTAAATATTATGCTTATTATGTTATCGTAATTAGAAGACTATGATTAGTACAGAGGTCAGTACCTGGTATTTATCTCATAATGCTTTTCCAGGACAGATTAAGAAATGGAACCTACTGCCAACAATCGGTTTTGTACGTAAACCATCAGGTTTGCATAAAAAATCTGAATCAGCCCCAATAAGTAAGCACAAATTGGGAAGCTTAGGTTTGCGGAGCAGCTGGCGGCATTGACGGAGGCAGGGCCGGCCTTAGGCATAGGCACACTAGGCAATTGCCTAGGGCGTTTGGAATTCCTAGGGGCATCAGCAGCTTCTGCTGATTAAAATGATATGCAGCATGCCTATATTCTGTGTGAGTGAGGCTGTATCTGCATATGAAATAGTGTATTCATGGAAATCACTGTAACATAGCATTCCGTATGCAGGTACAGCCATAGTTGCACACAAAATATAGGCATGCCGCATATCATTTTAATCATCGGAAGCTCCTTGTGTGTGCTGGTCATAACAGTGCAAATAAGACGAATTTTCAGCAAAAAAGGCACCCAACGTTAGCAGAAGGGCCAGGAGCTGCATGGCCTATTGAGACAAGATGTATGAGGAAACATCTGAATCCAAGCAGAGGCCACAGTATTAGCGGCTGTGCGAGTGCGGTCTGCGGGTGGGTTGGTTGTGCAATAGTGTTCGGCATATGTGTAAGGGGCATTATGTGTGTCATGTATAAATGCATTAATAATGTGCGACATATGTGTAACAAGCATTATGTGTGTCATGTGTATAAGGGCATTAATAATGTGCGACATGTGTAATGGGCATTTTGTGTGTCATGTGTATAAGGGCATTAATAATGTGAAACATATGTGTAAGGGGCATTATGTGTGTCATGTGTATGAAGGGCATTAATAAAGGTTGGCATAATGTGTAAGGGGCATTACGGTTATAAGGACATAAATAATGTGTGTCATGTGTAAGGGGCATTACTGTGTGGTATTATCAGGGGTGCCGAGAGAAAGGGGTAGGGGGTACAAATTACCCAGGCCAAAGCCTGATGGGAGGGCCCAGTGGGGGCCCTGGGCCCCCTCCCCTTAAGTGACAGCAGCAGCTGCAGCTCTTCTCCTCTGCCCAGCACACACTGCTTTGTGCTGGGTTGCAGTGTGGCCATGGAGGTGGTTAAAATACAATATTTTCTCAGGATTTTTTTCTAAGGGTATAATTTGATGAGTAATGTATATAAGGTAAAGTGGTACTACAATGTGATGTAACATGAATAAGGGACACTCTCACATGATATAATGTGAATAAAGTTGCACTACTGTGTGGCATAATTTGAATTTGGGGTAAAATTGTGTGGCCATGCCCCTTCCCAGCAAGAACGCACCCCTATTTGGGCTGCGCACCAAATGTGTGCACTGTTTCTATTTAAAATATTGCAGGTAGGAGCACCAAAATGATGACTGCTATGATGAGGGTTGATGGTGCTGGGAAAGGGGAGCAGTGTCAGAGGCGGAACTAGTGGCGGTGCTAGGGGGCACCAGCCAAAATCTTGCCTAGGGCATCATTTAGGCTAGGGCCGGCTCTGGACGGAGGAGCCGTGTACCTTTGTGTACAGATCAGAGAAGAAATGATAATGAATGGGGATTCTGCTGCCAAAGAGAAGCCAAGTCCCAGCCCAATAGAATTATCAGTGTGCACTTGTACCAGCGCTATCATAGGTGCAAAAAATGTTCTACATCGGAATAGTTATCATTGATAACTGCATAGCCATGTGAAAAGAGGTGGGAGGTATTACAATCATACACAATACATATGTGCCCCGTTACACCTTTGATGCGTATAGCGGCTTGCTGTAGCAGGCTCATGATGCATCCGCATTGCAGCATTATACGTGCGTACACGTCGCAGACAGCTACCGTACGATTTAAGTTGTATGGGCCCTCCAGCTACCTTTGATGTGTACACACCCACTCTGCTATTCTGCAAGCAGTGTGTGCAACACTATATATAAGGATACATCGGTACATTTTCGAGTACCCCCCAACAGGTCATGTTTTCAGATCTCCTGTCTGTTGAAACAGGCATGCTAATCACTGACCAAGCAAAATAGATGAACTCACTTGTGCATGAGTAAAGAAATTCAGAAAACATGGCCTGTTGGGTGTACTTGAGGACTGGAGTTATATGACCTGTAAAACGTAATCACTTCTAACCTACAGTTCCTCTGCAGGTAGACTGCCTCTCAGTTATTCTTATAATCTCCACTTCCTTGCTATCAGGAAGCAGGCGCTAATCTTCTAAATAAATAATTATTAGTAATATAATCCACAATCCATTCCTACAAATCCCTTATAATCACCTACGTTGTAATTATAATTATAGTAATGCTGAGCAAAAGATTAACATATTTAATCGCGATTAATTGCATTATTTTCTGCGATTATTTGCGAATAATCGCATTACTAGACACAATAATCAATTCGCCGCGCCCACTCGCAAACATTGCTCCAACATGCGGGGGAGCGAACAAATTAGGCTGAGAACCTCTATATTGCCTACCACATGCACACTCACACATATTCGTGCTAGGGTTAATTTTGTTGGGAGCCAATTAACCTACCAGTATATTTTTGGATTGTGGGAGGAAACCGGAGTACCCGGAGGAAACCCATGCAAGCACGGGGAGAATATACAAACTCCGTACAGTTATTCAATATTGAATTCACGTTCCCAGCTGTGTGTCAGATTTGGTGTCCCCAGGCCGAGAAAGAGTCTGCCCAGTCCCCCTGAATCATAGCGCGAGCCACACACTATAATGTCCATTACACATTATGCCACATACCGTAATGCCCATTACACATTATGCCAATTACACATTAGTCCACATAAATACTACTTACCTAAATGCTTGTTGTCATGTGGGATTACATGTTCAGTGCCATGTGGGATTATATTCTCATTGTCATGTGGGATTACATGCTCGTTGCCATAGGAGTTACATGCTTGTTGCCAAGGGGGATTACATGCTCGTTGCCAAGGGAGATTACATGTTTGTTGTCGGTGGAGGGGGTGTTAAATGCTCATTACCCAGGGGGAGTTAAATGCTTGTTGCCCACGGGCGGGTCAAATGCCGGGAAAAGCAGGCGGGGAGATATGGCGCCACAGAGATGCAGAGTGGGAGCTTTACAGAGACCCTGCACCTCTCCAAAAATGACCGCCGGCACAAAGAAGACAGGCATTAGAGGTCCTTCTGCACTGCTAGCTTCTGTCATGGCAATAGATGCTAGAGGTGTAGGAGGACCTCTAGCGTCTGTCTACTCTGTGATGTGCCCATTTTTAGAGGGGCGCATGGTCTCTGTAATGCTGACAGGGACTCATCACCACCACTCCCCCCCCCCCCCCCCCCCCCGCACGTTAATGCGATAAAAAAATATTGTCGCTGTTATAATGTAGCGGTGTAAACACGATAATATCGTGTTAAATGATGATAATGTATATGCATCCCAAGTTAGGTATTTATTAGTCTGACCTAGACTTAAAATACCAATAATATTCCTTAAAATTAAGTATTTCCTAGTATGCATTGCTTATACATCAATATGGAGTGTATTACGGGGTGTTGTACATTTTAAGGTGCTATTTTGTCTGCAGCTATTGGATCCTTTTAACTCTTTGATGTTAGCAGGTCTCCTAACTTGCAGTTGCACATGACTTCAGCAGGATTTAGGTGTAAATTTACTACAGTGTGAGTTTTTAGAGGTGAGAGGTGTTGCCATAGCAACCAATCAGATTCTAGCTCTTATCCTCTAGAACAGGGGTGTCAAACACAAGGCCCGCGGGCCAAATCCGGCCCGCCAGACCTCTTCATGTGGCCCGCGTAGCCGCCGCCAGCCTTCACCTTTTATTCTCAATTTTTTTTTTAAACAAGAAAGCCGCCTCTTCAGCGCATGCGCGGCAGCCTACAAGCCAGAGAACATCTGCCCTCTAGTGCAGTGCCGCCGGTCGTCAACCCCTCCTCCGCTCCCACCTGCTGTATAGGAGCCAGAGAGAGGAAAGAGCAGGTCCGTCGTGGTGAATGGTGCTGCTGCTGCTGTGCGCTCCAGGTCACTTACTACTGAGTGTGCACTGCACAGTGACCGGGAGCACACTGCCCCCCACTCCTGGATAGATAGTGCGAGGAGCGCTACTCACAGGAGGGAGGGGGAAATGCGCCTGTGTGAGAGCGCAGCTGTGTCCTTGGTGGTGGAGCAGCTCAGACTGGAGTGGACGCATCAGAGCGGGTAAGTGTCAAACTCTCTGCCTATGTGTGTGTGTGTGCACTGGCACATTACAGCCCATCATTAATTGCTGTGTCCCATGATAATAAGCAGGACATATGCCCTAAGACTGAGTGCTGCCCCCCTGTGCAGGCAGCGTGTGCCCTAATGCACTGCAGTTCACAGCAATAGCAGGAGGGAAATGCTACTGCTGAGTATACAATAAGTGAATGCAGTGACAATAATTTATGATAATAAAGAGTGGACACATAGTCATAGTCAGATACAACCGGCCCTTTGAGGGTAACCAAACTGCTGATGCGGCCCCCGATGAATTTGAGTTTGACACCACTGCTCTAGAAGGTGATTGGTTGTTATGGGCAATATCCCTTAAGGCCTAAATCATGTTTGTTCAAAATGCAATTATGATTATGGAGACTTTACACAATATCACACCTTCCAACTATTGCTCACTCGAAACCGGGACCTGACATGCCCGGTCCAAAAAGGGGACCCCTATTTTCTGCATTTTCAAGGGCGTTCCCCCCCCGTGGAACTAATATAGCTACTGTACTACTGTGATAATAATAATGTGGTTTTTGCATTTGCAGATCTGAAGACAACAGTGGAGACTTATGAGCAATGGAATCCATCACTATGATGGGAAGTCCGAAGAACGTGAACGAAACCTTCTTACCAAACGGTGCCAACGGTTTCAAAGAGGAGAGAACCACCATAGGGATCCTTGGAAGCGGAGACTTTGCCAAATCCTTGACCATTCGGCTCATAAGATGCGGTTACCATGTGGTCATAGGAAGCCGGGAGCCCAAATGCGTTGCCGACTTTTTCCCCCATGTGGTGGATGTCACGCACCACGAGGATGCCATTATAAAGTCAAACATCATATTTGTGGCAATACACAGAGAACACTATTCCTCCTTGTGGGACGTGAAACATTTGCTCAGTGGAAAAATACTGGTGGACGTCAGCAATAACATGAGAGTAGACCAGTACCCAGAATCCAATGCAGAGTATTTGTCTTCACTCTTCCCAGACTGTTATGTGGTGAAGGGGTTTAATGTGATCTCGGCGTGGGCCCTGCAGTCAGGTCCGAAAGATGCAAGCAGCCAAGTAAGTGTGTAGCCACCTCCCTTTCAGGTGTGGTATATAAGGTTTACAATGTCTAGATCAACATGCAAAATGTCGACACTGAAAAGTCGACACCTAAAAAGGTCAACAGTAGTTTTTCCCGTTTCTTCGGTGTAAATGTCAACACCTGACCACATGGACCCACAATGAGTGTACGGGGTCCTCCCGCATTGTCACGCTTGGCTCGCCAAAAATCCCCTACAAACCAATGTCGACCTTTTTCACGTGTCGATCATAGACATGTTGACCTTTTTTGACTATGTTGACTTTTTGATCATGTCGACCAATACCCGTCTTTCTTTTTAGAGCCATGCATGTCTTTATTTACCACATGGGAGCTTTTTGCCGGCTGATTATAAATGATTGGGGGACATGAAGCACTTCTCATTGATGCATCACTATGTAATACTGTACAAGAGTTATTGCACTAAGACGGCAAGAAAGTTAAGAAGCTATAAGTCAGAAGTTCCTAAATTCACATCGGGAGGAAATGTTATTTCCAACTGACTTTTAAATATCCTATTTAACCACGTCATTCTCAAATATTTATTGTATCGCCGGGAAGCATGACAGAGGCAGATATATCTTGCAGATATATCGTTACATCTGCTGGTGTGCATGGGCATCTGACCAGCCTAACGAAATATCAGCTGCAGAATCCATCCGGAGAATAGAAGGAAATCCTATTCAAAAGACTGAGCGGCCGCTGATTGGCTGGGAACTAAGCGGCCGCCCAGTCTTTTGAATAGGATGGTTTCTATTCTCCCACCGCTCTGCGGTCCCCACGGCGAGCGGGAGAATAGAAACCATCCTATTCAAAAGACTGGGCGGCCGCTGATTGGCTGAGTTCCCAGCCAATCAACGGCCGCTCAGTCTTTTGAATAGGATTTCCTTCTATTCTCCTGCCGCGCCCCCGGTCTCTGCTCAGCATCTGCGCCGCGGTCCCCGCTCCCTGCCTGCCGCTACACCTTGTGCCTCTCCCCGGACCAGTCCCTGCTCCTGGCGCTCCCCGACAGGTACCCACTCTGGGAGTCAGGAGTCTGGGAGACAGGTACCCACAACCATCCGCGGCCTGCCGCTAAACCTTGTGCCTCTCCCCGGACCAGTCCCTGCTCCTGCCGCTCCCCGGACAGGTACCCACTGCCAGCCTGCTCCTGATGCTCCCCCAGACGGCTGCACGTGATTAATCTTATGTGCAGACCGTCCGACATCTGGATCTGATCCGATGCGCACGGGACCGCTCATCGGATCAGATCAGATGTCATACCCTACGCAATTTCACCCGATTTCTCGGCCCAATCCTCCAGAATCAGGTGACATCGGGGCCAAATCACGTAGTGTATGGGGGCCTTTAGATTTGGGTGGGGTGTGTTGAAACGGAGATCTAAATTGCAGTGTAAAAATAATGCAGCCAGTATTTACCCTGCACAGAAACAAACTAACTCAAACAAATCTAAATCTCTCTGCACCTGTTACATCTGTCCCACCTGCAGTGCACATGGTTTTGCCCATTTTGAGAACAAATCAGATCTGAATAAGGGCCATAGTGTCACAAGTGGGTAGACATATTCAAGTGGTGTCTGCTTGCCAAAGGCAGGTGATTGTATAAGATGTATGCATAAGATAATTTGTGCAAAACCTTGCTAACTGTAAGATCTGTCAGCCAGACATCCGGTTTGCCGGCCAAGTGTGTACCCCACATAACATTCCCTCTTCTTATAAGGTGGTAGCGGGATTCACCATTAGGGATCAGGCATGGAAAGTTCCAAGCCTCACTGCTCAGTCCTGTCCTCTTCAGTCCTTAGTGCACATATGTTGTCTCCCAGCAGGAACGCAGCAGTAATAGAGGTTCCGTAACCGGCTTCCTCTTTGATGCTGCTCCTCGTCGCTAAAGGAGCTTCACTGTAAAACACTCCGATGCTAGCAACAAGCCCAGACGCCAGGTGACCTCAGTCAGTGTATAGCCATAAGCCTCTATTAAAGGTGACAGATGACCATTAGTGCGGCCAGACAGTAACCACATACAGAGTCAGATGTGGTCATCAAATATCTTAATTCTCTGGGGTTTATTTACTGAGATGGGAGTTCTGTTGAAAGTGGGATGTTGCCCGTAGCAACCAATCAGAATCTTATCGCATCGGTGCATGTATGGGCACCTTTAGTAAATAGTCCCCACCGTCTGTCCTTCAAGACACCGGATGACCACCTCTGTGTTCATGGATCCATACGTGCTGAGGTCTGAAACAGCCTAACTGACCAGCAGAATCGCACTCTGGGTTTTCTGGGTTTTTACCACATTTTCAAATGCACTAAAGCCCCTCCCGGGGGCTTCGCTGCCGGGGTTATGCCAGCTCTAGCTGGTGTAACCCGTCCTATGGGCTTCTCTCCACGGCGCTTCTGTGTGAGGGATCCGGCAAGGATCCCTCCCAGCATGCATGCCCATGGCCACCGGATTCTCGTAATAAACGGGCAGCGGCAGTCCAGGCAGCGGCAGAGATGGCAAAGGAGAGCTCTTATTGGGAGAGCTGCCCTTTGCATTGTTCATCGCATATGTCAGCACATATGTACCGCCGCTGCTTGTTACATCCCACCTTATGTGCTGCCCATATTTATCTATAAACGGACCATACAGTATGTACAATTTGCTCTAACCTGCAACTGGCAGAAGTACAAAGTCCCCTCCTCCTGGAACTCTACCATTAAGTACAGCAGTGATCCAAACTATGGGGTAGATGTATGAAGCAGTGATAAGGCAGGAGAAGTGATAAAGTGCCTGGTACTTTATCACCAGCCAATCAGCTCCTGACTGTCCCTTTTTAAACCCAGCCTGTAACTTAACAGTCAAGAGCTGATTGGCCGGTGATAAAGTGCCAGGCACGTATCACTTCTCCTCCCTTCTCCCTGCTTCATACATCTAATCCCTATATATGCTACAGGCAGTAGGCAGGATGGGTTAAGGATATGGCAGACATGGACTGCGGGACCCGTCCATCCCGGTGTCAGTGCCACGGAACCACTAGTCAGCACATCAGGGCTTTACATGGAATGGTCACATATGTTTCATACAGCAGTGGTTAATGATCATCTCTGGCATTATCTGATTATAGAACAATGAATGAAGGCTGCGCTATGGCATTGTCTTATAATACATGGATTGATTGTGTGTTGCGGTACTTGCAGGTATATATTTGCAGCAATAACGTTAAAGCTCGTCACCAAGTGATTGAACTCGCCCGCCAGATGAACTTCATGCCGATTGACATGGGGACATTATCGTCATCCAGAGAGATAGAGAACTTGCCTCTGCGTCTCTTCACGCCATGGAAGGGCCCCGTGGTGATAGCCATCAGCCTCGCCACATTCTTTTTCATATACTCTTTTATAAGGGACATTATTCACCCATATTTCAAAAACCAGCAGAGTGACTTCTACAAGATTCCCATTGAGATCGTCAATAAGACTTTGCCTATTGTCGCTATCACTCTTTTGTCTTTGGTTTACTTAGCCGGACTGCTGGCAGCCGCTCACCAGCTGTATTACGGCACAAAGTACAAGCGTTTTCCCCTGTGGCTGGAGAACTGGCTGCAGGTTCGGAAACAGCTGGGGCTGCTGAGCTTCTTCTTCGCAGCTGTCCATGTTGTGTACAGCATGTGCCTGCCCATGAGACGGTCAGAGCGCTACTCATTTCTGAATTCTGCTTATCAACAGGTGAGTGCCATTTATGCACATATCATTTGATCACTGCCCAGTGTTCTTTTGTAAACTCTCCATCTCTTACCATTCTTTTTAAAAGGAAAATCCGACAATAAAAATGTGTAATTCTTGCTGTCCTTGAATCCATATCCTGTGGAACAAAAACGTCAAACTGTAAAGCAGAGCATGTCAGTTAGCTTGCTGTGATAGTACATCTCCTGTAGCTGTCAACTCATCAATCTGTAGCCTTCAAAGAACCTTTTCTATTGCTGTTGTTCTTGCTTTAGCTTTACACTGAGGGGTTGATTTAACACCGTTCCGATGGTGGGGGGGCGGGGATCTACGCAGACGCCGGGAGCAAATGGCTGCTTAGTGAGCCTTACTGAATCACATCAGTCCCTGCCCCAGTGGAGTTACAATCTATATTCCAAACCACATGTACACGCACACACAGACATTCTAGGGTTAATTTTGGTGGTAGCCAATAAGCCTACCAGTATATGTTTGGATTGTGGGAGGAAACCACACTGGGAGGCACTTTGTACCTGGGCAAACCATGCTGCAAATTTTGTATGCAGGGAAAAAACATTCTGCTCCTGCATGTAGCCCCCAGAAGATTGCATGTGGACACGCCCCTATCACATGTTACTCTCTTTGCACATTTTGCGACTGAATCGGAGTCTGCCGCAAAGTGACCGTGTTAATGTGATACAGCGGAGGCCTGACTTACTGCCTTATGCTGCTGATGATGTGAGTATCCATGTGGCCCCAAGCAGAAAGCCGCCCTCCTCAGGCACAGCACCTGCACTTGTACAAGTCCCATGCTAGCTATAAGAGATCTGTTTGAAACAGGCTTCTGTTAACCTGTGCGCACGACTAAGAACCGCATGAACCTCAAGCTTCCAGAACCGCTCTGTGTGATGGCATTCTTGCCACCCTGTCACCGACAAGCCCAACTCACTAAAAGGCAGAACTGGTAAAGATCCGTCTGATGGAGATCAGCTTATACTCATTGCTCTGCTTGATAAAACTTGCTACAGTAGATGCACCTGATTCAGAATCAGTCCCCTTACATCTGCCCCACCTGCAGGGCAACATGGTCTTGCCTAGGTGTAAAGATAATTGTGTTTTTTCTTCGCTCCGAATCAGGCCCTGTAGCAGCAAGTGACATGAATCAGAGACATAAGTGACATTCAGAGGAGGTTTGAGGGACAGCAGAAGTTACAGGTGACATCTCGCATCTAGATGCAGCACATGTTCTGCTGAGATTTGGCTTGCACATCGGAGCCAGCCTTTATCCCCGGCCATAGCCTAAGAGAGCGGATTTCACATGCAGTTAGCAGAGAGATAAATCCGGAGGGCTGCTTACTGGTGATCAGCGTATTAGCTGCAGGTTTTCAGTAGAGGTTTGTATTTCAGCATCTAATTCCTGTTTTCTCCGGTCTCCTTCCATAATCCCCAAAAACATACTTACTAATAGGTTAATTGGCCTTACACATTAACCCTACCACGTGTAAGCATTGGACTAGCATCAGACAGAAGACGTTTGCTGATTTCAGCATCATTGTCATATGTTCGAGAGTAATAACAAGTGAAGCTACGGTAACCACTGTCATAATCCTGATTTTGGCAAGAACAAGACTTCCTCTTGCAGTACTGGAACTCTCTGTGTGTTTGGAAGCACGCCCATGTAGCACGCTCATGCAGACTCTTGTGTCAGGGAAAATGACTTTATAGAGCGATGGGCATTTCTATGTTTATATATTTTAAAATTTGTGACAAACACTTCATTAAGTCGGCTCCAGATAAATAGTATTTTCATGTAAAAAAAACAAACAAACTGATTAAATATTTATTTTTGCTGACGCACATATGTCTATGAAGGACGGCCGTTAGTGATCATTTTGTACAAAGTAGCTACTGACAGTTATATGATGCTGTTATTATTATTTCATATGTTGGCATCAGAGCGCATCACTGACAGTTTCTCAAAGTGATTGTGGGCCAGATGTACTAAGCTTCAAAAGTGATAAAATGGAGAGTCATAAACAGCCAGCCAATCAGCTCCTACCTGCCATGTCACAGGCTTGACGCGGCTTGGGGGCATAGCATACACCTGCGCCGGTATATGTAACCAATATCTCTGAATTCTATTATCATGTAGTGTTCAAGATTGGTTACTAATACCACTCAGTGTGCTGGGGGAACCAATGTCTTGTTTACTTAACCAGTATTAACCCCTCCCTTGCATGCACCTGAGTGATATTTCTGAACTAATTTGAGCATCTACCACTTTCTGTATGTGTGTTTCAAAAATGTCAGGCAAGAGCTGATTGGCTGGTTGTTTATCACTCTCCATTTTAGCACTTTTGAAGCTTAGTGCATCTGGCCCAGTTACTGTTTACCTACTTTTGCTTTAGTTAGCTGGTGTATGTAGTTACAGTGTGTGACAATAACATGTGTACTCAGCCTGTATCTGCTTATCCTGTTTTCTAGGTTCATGGGAGCGTTGATAACTCCTGGAATGAGGAGGAAGTATGGAGGGTAGAGATGTATATATCCTTTGGTATTATGAGCCTCGGGCTGCTCTCCTTGCTGGCAGTGACTTCAATCCCGTCTGTCAATAACGCCTTAAACTGGAGGGAGTTCAGCTTCATCCAGGTACTGACATACAAGTGCGGAATTCTAGGATCCTATAACTGAAAGAACAGGACAAGCTGCTCCTTCTCATCGCCACTACGCGTATATATTACATTGCATGAAATCAGGCCAATGATTGATGTAATATGATCAGCAGTGGCAGAGAATGATTCACGAAAGGTTGAGTTACATTATCCTCGACGTTGCAGCTCCCAAAGGTAGCGGTAACTTTAAACATAGCGCAGATAGGTCATTTATATGTGAGCAATAAGAAATATTTTTATTGTGATTTTCTTTTAAAGATGAAATTCACTTAATACATGCTGTAAAGTAGATTCTGTCCCCAAAACTGCTTTTTGTGTCCTGGCCTTGTCTGACACCTGGTTATAAAACAGTGATTTTCAACCTTTTTACCTTGTGGCACACTAAACAAGATTTAAAAATTGCCAAGGCACACCCAAGAGATCCCCACAGGGCAAAACACATTGGCGCCCACCGGAAAAAAAAAACCTAATGGCCCCATATAAAAACAATCACACTGGTCCCCACACAGGTAACAAAAATAGAATACCTTGGCCCTTTACATGAAAAGAAGAGGCTGGTAAATAACAGTTGAACTGGTGGTGCCTATAAACTTGTGTGGGCATCTCTAGATCTGGGGGCACACTTGAGAACAGCTCAAGGGACACTAGTGTGCCACGGCACAGTGGTTGAAAAACACTGTTATAAAAGAAAGGGGCCTTTACCCGCCTAGCGGTCTCAGGCATTAATGGCGATAATTGCGTTATCTCCTGGGGTAGCCTTTTACAACATAGCTGGAATCATGCAGCACCTCTGTCAGACTTATTTCCCACTCCAGTATAAACAGGATGATATCACTTGCTTTAAGAACAATTACAATAATAGACGACTATGGGGTGGATGTATTAGACCCGCACAGATTGTGGGCCAGATGCACTAAGCTTATAAAGTGTTAAAATGGAGATTGATAAACAGCCAGCCAATCAGCTCCTACTTGCCATGTCACAGACTGTTTAAAAAATGTCAGGCAGGAGCTGATTGGCTGGCTTTTTATCAATCTCCATTTGAACACTTTTGAAGCTTAGTACATCTAGCCCGGTGCCAGGTTAACTCTTCCTGCTTCCCCTCTTTACTGAGGTGAATCAGTAAGCACAGAAATGAGATGTAAGAACTTCTTGGCTAACGGTGTGAGGGAGCAAAATCTCTCCCCTCCGTCGATCCCTGTCAGAGTTTACAGCGCACCAGCCCCAACACTGCTGTCTTACATGTGGAAGAAGCGGTATTAGCACACATAATGCTACCGGCTTACATCTACCCCAATTTACCTAAATGATTTCACCGGGCCCTGACTGATTTCATTTATTACTCTCTTATTCCATGTATTTAGTTAGTACGGCCAGAATAACCAAGTTATTTGGCTGTCTGAATTCTGGGTCAACACTTTATGTTGGCTTGTGTTTGGTTTTCTTTTTACGTTGGCACGTTACGTCTCCGTCCTTATTGCAGTTACAATTCTGCCTTTTCAGCCTTCCACGTGTTTCTTCAATGTTCCATGCAGACACTAAAGCGGCCTCAGCAGCTACTGACATGTTGTCACTCATGTTCTTCTCTGCTGAATGTTAGTTATATCTACTACACAGCGGTACGCACGCAGTATTGCAGGAGATTCCAACAAGCCATAATGAGATTAGCCATAGGGCAGTGCTGGACAGGACGGCTTTATTGCTGACCTGCTACGTCTGCCGGGACATTGCTCAGCAAGAATTGCTGGAAAATGACCAAGTAACCATAACAACAAAGAGCTTGTAACCTCGTGACACCCCCCACCCTTACTCCATGCTGCATGTGTGATATCTGTCTGCAATAGGTGTCCCATCTCTGTAAGCACGCCCCAAACCAGGATAGAAGCAGGCAGTGATAACCCCATGAGATGGATCTGTTCCATGCGCCAGCACATTAGATGCCCAGAAAGGCCTATTTCTAGAAAAGTGTAATCTGGAATGTTCCGTCCGCAATCATATTCCCCGTCCAGATTGTTAAGCAAGAAATGACAGTGATGGAATTAGGGATCGGAACCTGAAAAAAAATTGAAAAGACAATTATGTTGTAATAGGATTATCAATATTACAGTATACCAGTCAAATTTGTTCAATATTCATTTTGTTTTGTAAAGCTGCACTCTGTACAAAGAACTACCTAGGTGCATACATACTGTACAATTTTTTTGACCAACTTTTTTGACCAATTTCGTTCATTTTGGGCATTCTGAACGAAATTGGTCAAAATATCTTTCAGTGCGTTTGCGACGATTGATGAATGATGATTGGTCTTAGATTTTCAGTTTATATTAAGGAGATAGGGTACCTTAATAGTTCATGTTTGGGCACAGATAGGTATTTTTAAATGTTTGAGGTACTAATTTAATCATGGATATCTTTAAAACATGAACTGTTTGGGTGCATTTAGCAAGGGGTTTAATCATACCTGATTGCTGATCTGCTAAATTGCAGAGCCCTGCAATCAGGTGTACGCCATCCCGCCAGAGTGAAATCCCGCGCCATACAAGCCTGCATCGCTTAGCGTGGACTGTGAAAATTAGCTGGATCAGCAATTCACTGCAAATCTATTCACAACCCGATCACCATCAAATGATTTTTCCAGTGTGTGTGTGCAGTCGTGTGTATGGGACATACACGGCAGCTGCACTTGAAGCAGCCGGATTGGGCCCAGACATCACACGCCTTCCCCTTAAATGCTTAGGCCACGCCTGCGTTTTCCCTGACACTCCCAGAAAAAGGTCAGTTACCATCCACAGACGCCGGTTTCCTGCCAATCAACTTGTGTACGGCCAGTGATGAAAAAATATGCAGGATTTTATCGTACAACGAGCCATACACATGCACAGTCTATTGATAATCCCCCTAATTTGGAGCTGTTGGATAAGGTCTGAATACACCCCTAAGTTTTAAAACAGCTGATCTAGGGATAGAGGCCATTGGGAGACTAATACCCCTTTTACACCGAGGCAAAAACTGAGGTTTTTGCCTCGTGGACCCAGCTCAGGATCGTTGTAAAAGGGGTAGCGGAAAAAAACACGAGTCCATTTCCCTGCGAATCCTAACCTGGTCCTGACCAGGGTGGAACAAGGGGGGCGCCGGGTGAGGGGCAGTGTAAACGGGTATGCCGGGTAATCAGACCCGGCTCCCATTTACAGCAATGGGGGAGCCCAACCCCCGGACCGCAGCTTCCTTCGGTCAGTATGGAGGTTGGGCAGGCAGCGCACACAGCCTTCGCTGCTGTACTGTGCAGACAGCGGATGGAGGCAGGGAGGAGGTGAATGGATACTTGTGTGAGGCATCCAGTCACCCCGCGGACGGGGGGGCTAGTGGAGCACGGAGGCTAGGGGCAACCCAACAGCTTACCTTGGTGCTGGGCTTGCCCCAGCACGGCGGTCCTGGCGATCCCGGTGCTTGTGGATGATGTCATCTCCAAGCACCACCCCCGTTTACACTGCGAGTCAGCAGTAAACTGGAAAAATCCTGGATCTGACCTGGATTGGAACCGTGTTCCAAATACCAGGTCGGATCCAGGATTTTGGTGTAAAAGGGGTACAAGCAATGAGAGAAAGGGAAATCAATACTGTGGGTATTCAATTGCTGAGATTTTCACCCATTTTTAAGTCTTTTCTTGCTGATGCAGTTTCACTTTTTTATTGGGTTAAAACTTCTGTGAAAACTGACTAAACATCCGCTGAAAATACCCACAATTTTGCTGAAAACACGTGGATCACCGACTAATTTTGCTGATACACGGGCTTTTCAACTCGGACAAATTTTTCACCTAGTAGAAAAGTCGAAACTTTAACTGAATAAGTTGTATTCCAACCTAACAACATTGAAAAGTGACGTTTTTTACTTGGGTGAAAAATTTGGAACCAATTGAATACCCCCTTAGCTGGAAACATGTCTTAAGGCCCCCATACACTTAAACGCCCGACAGCTTCCCAGAAGGCAGGATCCCATACAATACACTGTATATAGTGCTTATACATAAGATGTATCGTATACGATCCCAGCCAAGGCTGCCGGATATGATCAATCTTGAATGCAGCCCTTGCGATATCAGGTTTATCCGATTCAATGCACACAGGACCACGCATCAAAATTGGAGACGAAACACAAACGATTTGCCACTTTTTAACCTGATTTCTGCGTCTGATGCATCGGAATTGGGCCCATTGTCTGTGAGCTATACCACACCCATATTCCATTGAAGAAGAAACTCACATTCTGTTGGCTTGTCCTAGGAGAATGAGGAAATTGTGGGGTTATTGGTGGTGTGGGAGGTTTGTAGGTGGTGACTATATTGGGAAGAGGAAAGGGGTTTTGGACGTGTTGAGCTTAAGGGGGGTATTCAACGGGGGAGATGGCTGCGGGGCCCTATTCAATTCTGTCTTCCCCGACAGCATTGAACAAGGTATCTCGGCAGAACGAGCCAGACATCACAAGCAGTCGGGCTTGTTCTGCCGAGAACGGCCGGGAGGTGACGAGCTCCCGGTTGCAGTTCGTCTCTTCCCGGCCATAGCTCGTGGCCACACCCCCTTCTCCTCCCACTGCAAACGGGACATTGAATCCAGCCTGCTTGTTCTCGGTCGAGCAGACCGAGAACGGGACAGGTTCACGGCTGTTGGGCTAGCTCGACAGCCGTGACCCCAGATTGAATACCCCCCCTTAGACATTTGACAAGCAACCAGCTGTAAAAAGCTAATGTGTAGACTGTCATATTATTATTTTTTTAACGATTATCTTGTTTTTCTCCCCTCAAGTCTACTCTTGGTTACGTCGCGTTGCTGATCAGCACCTTCCATGTTCTCATATACGGCTGGAAGAGAGCCTTCGAAGAAGAGTATTACCGGTTTTACACTCCGCCAAACTTTGTCTTAGCGCTGGTCCTGCCCACCACAGTCATCCTGGGAAAGATTGTGCTGCTCTGCCCGTGTGTCAGCAAAAAACTACGACGGATCAAAAGGGGTTGGGAGAAAAGCCATTTCAACGAGAACACAGGCAGCACGGCGGCACACGTCTCTCCCGAGAGAGTCACAGTGATGTAGAGAGAGCGTTGTCATTCCTGGAGTCTTGTCAGTACTGTATGTAACTTAGCGCTCCTGCCAGAAGGAGGCGCCGAGAGCTCATGGCCGCAAATGAACTGGAAACATCAACAATTTTTGGGGGGTTGTTTTTTAGCCTTTTTCCATATAAATCATTTTAAAAGTGTGGGTATGACCTACAGACAACCCTTCTTTTTGCCGAACCCATATTTATGAGAATGCAGCGTATCGATTCACTAGTAGCTAGTGACATCAAAGGGGCGGGATCAATGATGTCACCAATTCCTGGTAAAGTGATGTCTGATTCACACAAATAAGAACATACATGTAGCGTAGTACATACATATACAACCAGAAGTGAAGTACATGGGCAGCATGTGCTGGTATAATCCATAAATGATATCTGTACTTTCATGAAATACAGTTAAAATGAAATATGAGCACACAATTGCTCAGTTTTGTCTTAAAAAATGATTGTTCAGTGACATCACTATTCCCTAATTAATGGAGAGGCTGTATACATTATATTTATACATGTACGTATATATATATATATATATATATATATATATATATATATATATATTTATAATCCGGGGTGTGTCCACACCTGTATAGGTGTAGAATATCCGGCACTCTCCTAATTACAAGTCCTCAGCAGCTGCTCCGGTCACCCAGGGCATTCCCTTTGCTCCTCCGTTGATTTTGTTGTACCACAGGAATTATAGCCTCTTGAGAAAGATCCCTCTGTGTGGGATCGAAACGTCGGGGCATGTTCTATATACACCTGTGAATTTATCCAACTTGACTTCGTGTGAAAACTAAATAAAAACCAAATCTTTGGATTTAACCAAATTTGTTTGGGACTTGTAATTAGGAGAGTGCCGGATATTCTACACCTATACAGGTGTGGACACACCCCGGATTATAATTGGATATTCGTTTCACGCGCATCTCCTTTATCTGGCACCCCGCGATATCTCCACTCTAGTGCGAGTGCGATCTCCACATGAAACTATATATATATATATATATATATATATTCGCACATACTGGGTCAGCCCACACTACGGCCGCCCCTGCTGCGGTAAGGCAGACGGTGCACCTTATATCTTACATCACAGCAAAGTTTAGATGAAGATTCGGCAGCCACGAGGACACTTATTATATGCACAAATCAAGAACTTTATAAAGGACAGAATAGATAAATGTTATGTTGACTTAGAAGCCGGGAAGGAGATGTCAGTGAGTAATGGCCTAACAGCTGCATTGTGGCAGCACGGATACAGTATTTCTATATCAGTCTGCTTCTGTAAAGCTATCGCCATTGGGGAAATTCGGACATCAGCGATGTAGTAACGCAGGCTGATGGGACTGCTCATCGGCTGAGACTGCACCCTCGTTTGGCAATAACCTTCTAACGAACATTCCTTTCATTCGGAAGCCTGATTGTGGCACTTCTCCATGTGTTTGTGCAGTGTGAGACCTCTTCTGTGGTGTTACAGGGATTTCCGTAGCAGCGTGTACTGTGTTTTGTATTTGCAGTAATCCATCAGTACATCGGCTTTCTAGTAATAATGGGTTTTTATTTTTTTATCGAGATTTGTATATTTCATTTTTAAAAGAAAAATTATTTAAAACCTAGATCAAGAGCATACACATTGTTATTGAGGACATATACTGTGTGTATTATGTGCGTGTACTTTTCACTTTGATACATGGATATCCGTGTCGCATGTGTGCCAATAAATGCTATTGCAGTTGTTGAGAAGAATCGGGTCAATCTGTATGTGAATGAGAGGATCTCGACTGTCTCTGTTAGCACTGATTTGCATAATACTAATTAGTAGTTTGAGAATTCACTGATGTTTCCGGAGTTCGGCAGACAACTGTCACAGTGAAAGAGTGCTCATTTCCTTAGTGCTGTGTTTTAGGAAAAATAATGGCAACAAGGTTAGCAGCAATTGCACCTGACACAAGGACCTAGGTCCTAGAACAGGGGTGGCCAAACCGGTCCTTGATATCTACCCACGGTCCACGTTTCCCAATTCCCCTAGCTGGTGCACAGGTGCAGTCATTACTAACTCACATTTCCCTATTCTCCAGCTGGTGCACAGGTGCAGTCATTACTAACTGTCACATTCCCCAGATCACCTAGCTGGTGCACAGGTGCAGTCATTACTAACTGTCACATTCCCCAGATCACCTAGCTGGTGCACAGGTGCAGTCATTACTAACTGTCACATTCCCCAGATCACCTAGCTGGTGCACAGGTGCAGTCATTACTAACTGTCACATTCCCCAGATCACCTAGCTGGTACACAGGTGCAGTCATTACTAACTGTCACATTCCCCAGATCACCTAGCTGGCGCACAGGTGCAGTCATTACTAACTGTCACATTCCCCAGATCACCTAGCTGGTGCACAGGTGCAGTCGTTACTAACTGTCACATTCCCCAGATCACCTAGCTGGTACACAGGTGCGGTCATTACTAACTGTCACATTCCCCAGATCACCTAGCTGGTGCACAGGTGCAGTCGTTACTAACTGTCACATTCCCCAGATCACCTAGCTGGTACACAGGTGCAGTCAGTACTAACTGCCACATTTCCCAATTCCCCAGCTGGTGCACAGGTGCAGTCATTACTAACTGTCACATTTCAGCGTGAGGTTATCAGATCCGATCATGTGAAACTAATTTAAGGGCATGGGTCATTGGGTCGACTCTATGTAAGTCGACATGCATTGGGTCAACCACTGAAGGTCGACAGGGCTTAGCTCGACACCTGCAATAGGTCGACAGGGTTGGGAGGTCAACAAGTATTAGGTCAACAATGGCAAGGTCGACAGTCAAAATTTCAACATGAGTTTTTCACGCATTTTTGTCCCGAAGGTCGACATGGACAGCGTCAAAGTGTAGTGTGTCCCCTCGCATGGCTCGCTGCGCTCAGAACACTATTTTATTCTTCCGCCATGCTGCCGCACAGCCGGAAACGGCCAGACGGCGCTAAGCCACGCCGCTGACAAAATCTTACAAAATCCTTCTTAGATGGACAAAACCATGTGCACTGCAGGGGGGCAGATGTAACATGTGCAGATAGAATTAGATTTGGGTGAGTTATTTTGTTTCTGTGCAGGGAAAATACGGACTGCTATATTTTTACACTGCAATATAGATCTCACTTTTAAGTAAAACCCCACCCAAATCTAATTCTATCTGCACAGGTTACATCTGCCCCACCTGCAGTGCACATGGTTTTGTCCATCTAAGAAGGATTTTGTCAGAAAGAGTGAACTAGAATAAGGCCGTGTGTGTGTGTGATTTATACGGGTGTTCCGGTGTCTGCAGATGACAGTGGTTATGTAAGTCCATTAACTCAGTGCTTAATGTCTAATTTGTGCAAAGGGATTTACACAAATTAGGTGTCTGAGCGGCTGTCTGGCAGATGCCCTCTTTTAAGCAACATGTAAAGTTATGCATTAGGGAAAAGAAAAACTAAATGAAATCACTGGTTACATCGTGTACTCTCTGTGCTAATTACTGACGACAAGGAGATCCTGGCTCTCAGACTGGCCAGCATCAGCTAATGCCAAACACTGAGTGCTGTGTTCTCTTCCAACAGATTCTCTCAAAGAGCCTTATCCAGAGATAGACGCGGGACACACGGCAGATGTGTCTTCTGACGCAGCTGCTATGCCACAATATGGTAATGTGGCAGGAGGCCGCATTTTGGGCAAATAGGTGGCTCCTGCCCTGTTCTCTGATCCACCGCTGCATCCAAATACATAGCACATCTGTGGACGCTTAGCTGCAATGGCGGGAGGGCTGCCCATGTGATGTACATTTATTAACTGTCGGGGTCTTAAAGGTCACCGTTGATCGGCAATTGTGATCAATGGTAGTAAATCTAGACCAAGACCCAGTTGGTTATTGTCGTTTTGTACCATGCTTCAGCTTTGTCTGGTGCACACTTAAGGTGCCCATACACTAGTAAGATTTATCTTCAGATCTGGCTGGTTGGAACAAAAAGACGGTAATGGATGAGTGACAGTTTGTCAGTTTTCCAGCATTTCCAAGCAAATGGTCAACTGTCATTTGCTCTCATCCATAACCAGGTTTTTGTTCCAACCAGACAGATCAGCAGATAAATCTGCGTGTGTATGGCAACCTTTAGGGGTGGATTAACAATAGCACCATTGATCTGCGACTCTGTGTAATGAATCTCACAGTACAATTGGAAATCAATGTGGTTTAGCATTAATTACTATATCCTATGATATCCTTAGGTAGTAGTTAATAGCTTTGTAAAAACTACATCTGCCCCCTAGTGGACAGTGTTTGGAGATGCAACTGGGGCATTTCTAATGTGCTAAAGACCAGATACTGTCAACAGGACCCATGAGATGCCCATTTAAGCTCAATGGTGCTAAGCCAAAGTATATATTGATCCAAGAAAGGAAAGAAGACAGAGGACTTTAGTAGGGTATGGATAGTGTATCTGGCGTCAGCTCACACTCACTGATTAGAGGCGCAGCTGTGCTCAGTGAAAAAATATACACTGCTCAAAAAAATAAGGGGAACACTTAAATAACACAATGTAACTCCAAGTCAATCACTCTTCTGTGAAATCAAACTGTCCACTTAGGAAGCAACACTGATTGACAATCAATTTTGCATGCTGTTGTGCAAATTGAATAGACAACAGGTGGAAATTATAGGCAATTAGCAAGACACCCCAATAAAGGAGTTGTTCTGCAGGTGGTGAACACAGACCACTTCTCAGCTCCTATGCTTTCTGGCTGATGTTTTGGTTACTTTTGAAAGCTGGCGGTGCTTTCACTCTAGTGGTAGCATGAGACGGAGTCTACAACCCACACAAGTGACTCAGGGTAGTGCATGGCACATCAATGCGAGCTGTGGCAAGAAGGTTTGCTGTGTCTGTCAGCATAGTGTCTAGAGCATGGAGATAGGCCAGTACATCAGGAGACGTGGAGGAGGCCGTAGGAGGGCAACAGAGCAAAAAGATGTGGAGCGCCAAAAAGATAAGTTATTAAATTTAAATAAATTTAAATAAAAAGGTTTGATCAATTGGGTATCACAAAAAAATACATTTAATTATCACATCGATTAAAAACATATTCAATATAAATACACATAAATAAAAACTTAATTATTGCACTTATGAGAGATAGGCATACAGTAAACCACTTGTCAAAAAAAATAGTAGTATAATGAATATAGGATACTTAAGTGAGTCCCGCTTGTTCCAATCACTGCTACTTTCTTAATAGAATTTTGTAGTCCCCAGGTGGGATGGGACGGGGAAGGGCAAAGTGGAGAGGGGGTCCGGAAACAGCTTGTACTGGTGGGGATCTGTTAGTCCTGCTGGAGGCCTTGATGTTGGTTTCCACTGGTGGGCAAGATTGTATATACCTCACTGCTCGGATAGGGCTCCAGAAGTTAGCAGGTGTTGAGTCCCAATTTGTACATCCAAGTTGGAAGTGGCTGAGTCCGTGGGAGGGCAAAAAATGGTAGCTGGTTCAAGGGGTAGTTGGTAGGTATCCAAAGTTGTGATCACAAATGCAGACAAGGGTTAACCTGACGCGTTTCGTTGCGCTCTGGCAACTTTCTCAAAGGTCTTTGAGAATCCAATTGAGCACATCTGGGACATCATGTCTTGCTCCATCCACCAACGCCACGTTGCACCACAGACTGTCCAGTAGTTGGTGGATGCTTTAGTCCAGGTCTGGGAGGAGATCTCTCAGGAGACCATCCGGCACCTCATCAGGAGCATGCCCAGGCATTGTAGGGAGGTCATACAGGCACATGGAGGCCACACTCACTACTGAGCCTCATTTTGACTTGTTTAAAGGACATTACATCAAGGTTGGATCAGCCTGTAGTGTATTTTTCCACTTTAATTTTGAGGGGGACTCCAAATCCAGACCTCCATGGGTAATAAATTTTATTTCCATTGATAATTTGTGTGCGATTTTGTTGTCAGCACATTCAACTATGTAACAAACAAAGTAATAAGAATATTTAATTATCTAGGATGTGTTATGTTAGTGTTCCCTTTATTTTTTTGAGCAGTGTATACAAATGGCAATACTTAACCATATATATATATCAATTTATTTGAAATAGAAATTCATAAAACATAATTTGAATTTCACTTCATATTTTTACATATATAAATTTAGACAAACAAGACCGACAACAAATAACATATATCAAGCATAATAACTCCGGCATAAATGGTTGATAGTATGAGGCTAGAAATGGCTCGGATTTGTAGGCAAGAATTTGTTAAAGGCTGATTCTTATAGTTACCAGTCCCGCACAAGGTATTCCCTTCATTGGCTATTTATAGTCCTGTTTTCCTTTCAGGAATAAGTGTCCAGGTATGCAGTTCCCCTTGATACCAGAGTTGAGCTCCTGACAGCTGATGAAGAGGTAACTGGAGTTGTGTGTGCCGCCAAACTGCTGTACTTGCTGCAATATATAAATTTATATATGTAAAAATATGAAGTGCACTTCAAATGATGTTTTATGAATTTCTATTTTAAATAAATTGATATATATGGTTAAATATTTCCATTTGAATATATATTTTTTTCGGTACTTGTTTCCTAGCACGGCACCAGCGATTTTAATTGCATCCATCGGGACCCAAAAAATTGTGTCGATCGCATCGCATGCAACCAAATCGCATGCGATGCGATCAACGCAATTTTTTACATTGGAACCAATGTAAAATGGTCCCTGAGACCCGATTTTACATTGGCCCCAATGTAAAATGCCCCCAGACCCCAATTTTCATTGTATACCCACCCTCATGGGTGAAATGCCCCCATTGTTAACGCCACCCCACGATCAACGCCAACCCGAAGCATAGCGAGCCTGCGAGGGGCGGCGGTACGCGTCCTCCAACCTTTTCATACCCCCTCTATCCACGTCGGCGTGGAGTTGATTTTATATAGTGTGGCGAGCCCCGCGCATTACTTCACAGGTATTACGCGTCCGCTCGCCACGCTTCGGGCTCGGTGGCTCGCTGCGCTCGCCACACTATATAAAATCAACTCCACGCTGACGTGGATAGTGGGGGTATGAACAGGTCGAAGGACGCGTATCGCCGCCCCTCCCGGGCTCGCTACGCTTCGGGTTGGCGTTAATCGTGGGTTGCCGCTAACAATGGGGGGGCATTTAACATACACATTACCCATTAGGGTTCCTATACAATCAACAATCGGGCCCATTGGCCCATTTAACATTGTTCCCTATGTAAAATCACGTTGATCGCGTCGGTTGCATCGCATGCCATTATAATGGCATGCGATGGACGCGATCAACGCGATTTTGTTATAGCCGGCTAATTTAACATTGCTCCCTATGTAATATTGCGTCGGTCGCATTGCGTGCCATTATAATGGCATGCGATGGACGCGATCAACGCGATTTTCTCTTTGCCGACAATAAAGGTTAAAAATAGCTTTATATTTACACTGCAATAAAGATCTCACTTTGAATAAGGGCCATAGTACGTGCTTTATTTCTTCCCTAAGGCAACAGAACAAGGAATAAGAATACAGTGCAAACAATATCATCAGTTGCAGTGCATGAAGGGAGGGGGGGGGGGGTTATTTACTAAAAGATGGAATTATATTGAAGATAAGATATTGCTATGGGCAACCAATCAGATACTATCATCTTCTAGAAGATGATAAATAAATAAGTAGATTCTGATTGGTTGCCCATAGCAACATCCCATGGGAAATAGAATTCCCATCTTAGTAAATTTACCCCCCCCCCCATGTCTTTCTAAAAAAAAAAAAAAATCATGTTCATTTTATCAACATCGTAGTGACGAGGTATAGTTGGCATCCCAAATGCCAACAGATGGGATGCCGGCGGTTAGGAGACCGGCAACAAATCTGCCAGAATCTCGACAGCCGGAATCCTGAATGTAAAGGTGTGTTCACATAATACAAATTTTTTTAACAATATGCACGATAATGATATCGCTAACACTATTATTGTGCATATCATCTAGTGCAGGGCTGGGCAACACCAGCCCTCCAGATGTTGATGAACTACACATCCCAGCATGCCTTGCATCAGTTTCAGCATGGCCACATAGCAAATCTAATGCAAAGCATCCTGGAATGTGTAGTTCATCAACATCTGGAGGGCCGGTGTTGCCCAGCCCTGATCTAGTGTATACGCACTACAGTCAGTGGCTTAACTACCTATTTTGCGCCCCCGCCGCTAAATTTTGGGCGCCCCCACTCCCCCTCCCCTCGGCTTCCCCCTCATGCCTGTACCTGCCTGGCCGCATCTGCAGTCACGGTCCCGTCTCTCCCGGCGCGCCGGCTCCTGCTGCTATAATGAAAAGTGACTCTTAGAAAATGGCTGCCCCCATACTGCAGACAGAAAACGGTCTGCAGTGTGGGGGCAGCCATTTTCTAAGCGTCCGTTTTCATTATAGCAGCAGGACTGGAGCCAGCGCTAGGAGAGACGGGACCGTGAAGGCACGGCAGCAGGTACCGGCAGAGACAGCACAGCAGCGGGTAACTATAGCCCCGGCGCCCAAACTTTCTCTGCGCCTCCCCGCCACCGCGGGGGCTGCGGAGCTATAGGTACGCCACTGACTACATTATATGCTAACGATGCTCGCTCCAGTGGGTCGGTGATGACCTCCCCTGTCATCTGTACATGCAGTCATATTTTGACTATATTGTCAGTGACAGCATGCTCCTGAGCACACCATACTATAGGCCCGATTCAGGATGGCTGCGCTTGTCTGATTCCCATTGGTTACATGTGAGGGGATGTGTAATGAAAGCATGCCTCCGCTGCAGGAGAAATCATGCGATGGTCGCCAAAACCGCATGCTTTCTCTTGCCTTTGCAAACAGAAGTCAGTGAAAACTGACTTTTATTTGTGTGCGCCTGGACGAAGACAGGGCAGGCGGGTGACGTCATAGGACATGAGAACGCCCAACGTTTTCACGGGGATGCCCATTAACGGCTGGGCGTTCCCATGGGTAAGCCCCATTCCTGCCACCATTATCACCCTTACTAACTGCCAGTATTCCGTACCCAACACGCAATGACCCATATGCTTTTCTTTTCCGTTAAATGCTATAGAACTGCTTTACCTTGCAGTATACAGCGATGTTGTTTGTTTTCCTATACAGTAGTGTTGCGTGTTTCCATCTCTCTCCCAACTTGTCACATTGGACTTTCTGCAGAGGTCGCTGCTGACTGTGTAACGCTCCCATCACTGGATGCTACACATAGGGAAATGTGCAGTCAGTGAACTTCTTATCTTGTTCCAGTCCATTACACAGTTGGGGTATTTTATCTTACGTTTCACTTTCATGGAGGCGCTAGTGAAAGACCTGTGAACTCTTTACTTAATGGCAAACATGCTGGGCATGAAATAAGTCTAGCTGCTGGGTTGTGCAAAGTCTAAAGCACATCAGCAAATAGGAGAGAAGCAGATAGCATCCCATCAATCAGTGTATATTTGTCTGTCTCCAGAGTAAGGAAACTGGTTAAGTGGGGTTAAACATTGTCACATGGGGCCTACGCATGGGGTGACACTGCTTTCAAGCCTTTCACGCCAGCATCAGTGGCGTAACTATGCCTCCGCAGCCCCCGCCGTGGCGGGGAGGTGCAGAGTAACTATGGGCGCCGGGGGGGCTGCGGTGCTATAGTTACCCGCTGCGCTGCTGCCCGGCCGCATCTGCGGTCACTGTCCTGTCACTCGCTCCCGGCGCCGGCTCCTGCTGATAATGAAAACTGACACTTAGAAAATGGCTGCCCCCGTATTGCAGACAGTTTTGGCAGCCATTTTCTAAGAGTCACTTTTCATTATCAGCAGGAGCCGGCGCCGGGAGACTGGACGGGACAGTGACCACAGATGCGGCTCTGTCAGGTATGGGCATGGGGAGGGAAGGAGAGAGGGGGAGGGGGGCGCCGAAAAAGTTTGGCGGGGGGGGGGGGGGGGGCGCAAAATATATAGTTACGCCACTGGCCAGCATGAATTCCCGGAAAAATTTACCAGGAATTCAACCCTGCTAGATAGCAAGGTTGCTTCCGAGACTAGCTCGGGATACAGGTCGGTGTGAAAGGTACTTACCCGTTATCCCCCTTGCTTCCAGCAGTGGCTTGCTCCCAGCGGCATGTGGCAGTGTCCGATCCGGACAGTGGGGTCCGGGCGGTGGGCAGGGGGTCCGGCCAGCGGGTGGTGGGGTCCAGACTGCGGAGATCCCGGCAGCGTCAGCAGGGCGATTTTTTTTTTTTTAATTCAATGATTTTTATTGAAATTTTTGAGATACAATAAACATACTTCCCCCCCCTGCATGGATAGTAAATGTAACAAGCACAAACATCAGATCCCGCATAATTGGAAAATCGACATCCATAGGGTATATACAGGGCCAGTGCAATGCACCGGAGCGCCCCAGGCAAGTCGGGGTGGGGGCGCCCCGGTGTCTGCCGCCCGGGTACCTGTCCTGGGGCGCTGTGCGTATATAAAGCTGGCGGCGGCGGCAGCGGGGGGTCACTGCAGTCAATAAGAAATAACGAGCGCTATCCGCCGGGCTATGCGGAAGCACTTCTGTTTTGGAAACACTGGCCGCTGATTGGCTGAATCTCAGTGTGCGGCCAGTGTTTCCAAGACAGAAGCGCTTCCGCATAGCCCGGCGGATAGCGCTCGTTATTTCTTATTGACTGCAGGGACCCCCGGCTGCCGCCGCCGCCAGCTTTATATACGCACAGCGCCGCAGGACAGGTACCCAGGCGGCAAGGGGGGCGAAATACCGCCCTCCAGTGGCCGGCGCCCTAGGCAAATGCCTAGATTTGCCTAGTGGTGGCGCCGGCCCTGGGTATATATACAGTAGAATACAGTCGATATGTTAATATCAATGAGGTATACGAAGACATGAGAAGTTTTGCATTACAGGATATGTGAACCACCAACGTCCAAAGGCGCCATCTGGACTGGTGGCAATAGGGGATATATATATATATATATATATATATATATATATATATATAACTCACAGAGATATATGGTAAAATGTCTCACTAAAATACGACATATACTAAGAACATGGTAAAGACAAACTAGAAAAGAATGCTGCAAGATCAGACGTTCGAGCAAACAGGGAATATAAGGAATAAAAAAAAAGTAGGGAATAAAAATAAAACTTAGTATACAAAATAAATGGATTGAGATTCTGATGCGCAATTAAAAGTGCTGCTGCTACTAAACTTAATTACCACTAACTGAAGTACTACCTACACTACCCAAAGCAAAACCCCCCAACTAACTATACTACCCATTACTAAAAAGGAGATAAATTAGTGGCCGTCAGCTATCTTAGCTAACCTAGCCTAAAAAACCTAATTCACCCCTTCCTCCCACCTCCTACATTACCGTACCTACCTAAACACCCCCCCCCCCCCCCATATATTGATCGGATGATAAGCGGATGGGTTAACTGGGGCCATGGCTTATTAATATTCAAGTACTGTAATCGTCTATGGAGAACCCGTCTCTCCCTCTGACAACAGGATATCTTATTAACTAGTATAGGCAGGGCCGGCTCTACCATTAGGCAGCTTTAGGCAGCTTCCTAGGGCGCCGGGATCTGGGGGGCGCCAGCAAGTCTGCAAATGAAAAAAATCAAGGATGTCTATGAGGATCCTTGTTGTACTTAATGCAGGTGGCGGCTGTGGTACTTCTAAGACCTCACCTCTATACTTTCCCTTGAGTCATACTTCCTACATTGCTGCCTCCTCCTCCTTGTACTCTATTGTGGGTGGCAAAGGGGAGGGTGCAGAGGAAAAGCAGGGGACTTGGCCATCTTCCGGGGGGCGGGGTCATGGGGATTGGATGGCCACATGATCTAAAAAAATGGGTGGGGGGGGGGAGTAGGTTGAAGTTTTGCCTAGGGTGCTGAGAAGCCTTGCACCGGCCCTGAGTATAGGAATAACTGCACATAAAACTAAGAAAAACTGACCGGGCTCTACTAAGGAAAAATAATAAGCAAGATAGGGCTGTCACCATGTACATAACAAGCACAAGAGTCATTATGCCAGCAGACATTGAAGGGTGCAGGAGATAAAAATATTAATCCGGCCAATCCTCCGCCAGCAACGGAGATGTATATAGAGCAACCCTGTTTATTTTAAGATAATCAGGAGAGTGTCCAGGGTATGTTCTCCAATATTTCAAGTAGCACAGGGGCCATTGAGGGACATATGGATGAGCCACAGCGGAAGCCAGATAGACAAAGATTGAAAAGTGAGGAGCCATATATTTGGACGAAGTTCCAGTATAACAGTCAGCCAGTATGTGAGGGTATATAGGATTTGCAGACATTGCAAAGGCAGCAGCCATAAGTGCAGTCTCTCCAGCATGCCGCTCAGGTGTAGAAGAAGGACCATACCATTTGGGGCCATCATTGCTGGTAGGTAAACCATCCAAGGAGAACACATCTAGTATGTTGGCAACGGATTTTTCCATGATCTTGCCGGACATATCAATCCAGGGTAACCCAACCAGGGTAGCAGCAAATGTAGGTGCTGCAGATGTAGCAGGATCATAGCACTGAGGTGGTTTCTCCCCATCTTCAGGGTCACATTGATCAGGAGCAACATAGGTTGATAGGGCAACCCCCTGCACCTCAGACAGTTTGGCAATAAGTCTGTCGGCAGAAGCGTGGATAGCCTGCAGTAGATGTTATAGAGAAACTTCCATACTCATGGGATTATTGTATGCAGCCAGTGTTCCCAAGTTTAAGGATGGCAATCTGACTGCCATAAAGGAGCCCTTATAAACAATGGTGGTGGCTAGCACACCACCAGATACACCGAGTATAGTGGCAGCAGAGGCGCAATTGACAGTGAGCACCCCAACCTGCAGCCAGCAGAAGGTCTACCTTGAGGAGCAGGGGTGCCGAGAGAGGGGGGGAGCAGGTACAATTTACCCGGGCCCGGGCCTGTCAGGGGGGCCCTGGTCTGGACACACAGGTTTTTTTTTTATTTGGTGGCAAGTACCCCTAACATGACCCATTCCATTAGGTACAAAATGCTCTGTTCCTGGACTTCCCTGCCAGTGGTAATTACAGAGGTTGGACTCCAGCACAGTCCAAAATTCAAAGAGGGGCAGTCACATCAACTGCCAGTGAGTCCAGGACAGTGATGCTTGGGGTGGCAGTATATGTGACCCCCTTTTGAATATTGGACTGTGCTGCAGGCTCACATCTGTAATTGCCACTGGCAGGGAAGTCCAGGAACAGAGCATTTTGTACCTAATGAAATGGGCCATGTTGGAGGGTATGTGTAAATCCTTTGCAAAGAGCATGTAACCCCTGGCAGAGCATGTTAACCCCTGGCAGAGCATGTAAATCAGGGCAGACAGGTTAATCCCTGGCACAGAATGTTAACCCCTGGCAGAGCATGTTAACCCCTGGTAGAGCATGTTAACTTCTTAATATGCAATAAGCATTACGGTGTGTGGCATAACGTGTAATAAGCATTATGGCATGTGGTATAATATGTAATGGATGTGTGACATGTGTAATAGACATTACAGTGTAAATTTTTGTACGTGTATCCACCTTGGAAACAGTGGCGTAACACAAGGTCCGCAGAGTGTACGGGGATCTCCACCCGTGGGGGCCCCAGGAAGTTGTTGTACCGGGGCCCAGAATTTCTCTTGGCGGCCCTGTTGAGGAGCACGTGTCAGCCTGGATGATTTCAGGGAGCCCGTGGATCCGAGGCAACCACCAGAGCCTATACAGCAAGCAGGCAGAGGATCGCAGGGGAGAAACAGCTGCCGCTCCTATACAGGATAGTGCCGGAATCTTTATTGCAGAGGGCTGCATCATGCATGTGAGGCAGTAACAGGCGCGGCGGCCTCCTAGCAGGTCCGACCACACCACCCCACAGCCCAGCAGTCACACTCACCACTGGAGCCAGGAGCAGAGCGCAGCAAGGGGAGAATGACAGCGGTGTCCCTGAAGCGTGTCACGCCGGCACGCTAGCGGGCAGGAGCAGGCCGGAGATGCAGAGCGGGTCCACGGAGCACGGAGCATAGCAGGCCCAAACTGCCGCCGAATCTCCCACGGGCCGTCCCGGAGACCCGCGGATGGCGCATTAAATTCTCCCACCCCGGTGCCTGGCAAATAGCGCTACAAGAGCTCAGCACCCCCCGCCTGGACCCCGCCACCCCCTGCCCAGACCCCACTGCCCCCCTCACAGCACAAAATGCAGGCACTAGGCCGATGGGAAAGGGGCCAATCTGGGAATGTCCCTGCTTGAGCCTTGGACTGTAGTCCCTGCATTTTCTGGTGTTAAAGGGGTTGGTACTTGTGTAGTTTCACGGCGCCAGTATGGCGCCATGCGTCTGAGTCCCCTTGCGGGGCTCGCTTCGCTCGCCAACATGGATAGTGGGGGTATGAACTATCCATGTTGGCATGGAGTTAAGTTACTTTTTTTAACATAGTTTGTGGCGAGCGTAGAACCCGGAAGTAGCACGGCGCCATGCTGGCACCGTGAAACTACACAAGTACCAAGGGGTTTTAGCAATCTGAGTATTGAAGATTGCTCAGCACACAGCATTGCACAGCGATGTGCTGAGCGATCTATCTCTGGTGAGCACTGGCCTTGCATTGCGATATTACTAGATTTATCCGACATGCTGGATATTAATCGCCGGGCGATAGCGACACGCTGGCCACGCATTGCTATCACAATGCCCCTACACACGGAGCGATGTAGGGGCATTTTCTAAGCAATCTAGCTTCGAACAGGCCCTGAAATCGCCCCGTATGCTGGTCACTAAACCAATCTGTAATCTGATTTAAACAATGTGCATTGACCGAAGCTGAAAAGAAAATCTTCGCTTTGTATCTGTGCTCCAGAGCAGAACTAAAGTGGCCTAATTTCCCTTGTCTGCATCCCACAGTGCCTTGCACAGGAACCATAAACTGTATATAGGTGAGACACGATTTACATATCTCTGTACATATCTTACATACTTCTTTTATAGAACATCCATCTGCAAAGCATGAGAGTGCGGTACATGTCACAGCATGCCTGTGTTACGTATGGCATCCCATTACCATCTATAGCAGGGATCATACAGAACATAATGTAAGACAGAAACTAGTATCGTGTCTATACATACTATATCTGGGCCCTCATTCTGGTTAACTCGGTAACCTGCGGAGCTCACAGTTTACCTGGTCCCAGAGGGCCTGCCCCCCCAAATTGCTGCCCCCTGCCTTATCCACCCAAGAGAGGGTGGGCGGCTGGCGTTATGTGACGTAAGCCGTCCGCCCCCGTCACGCCCCCGTCACGCCCCCACGATCTCATGGGAATGCCCAGCGTTTTCATGGTGACGTCCAGGCCCACCGCCCCCTGCCCACAACTCTCTGTGGGAACAGGCCGGCGATTACGCAAGTCGCCGAGTCCATTCGGCAGGAGAGCCTGCACATGCGCAGAAACAAATCAGCGCAGCGAAAGCCAGTACATGCACCGGCTCAGCACCGGCTCCCTGTTGCCCCGTGTGTATGGGGCTTACATCTTCTGCATAGGAAGATCTGGATTTCCTGGTGCTACATCTGTATGTAAGCAATGGCAACTGAGGTTGAGATGGGGGGAACCACTTAACACACACAGGGGGTTATTCTGGTTGATTCGCAAGGCTGCGATTTAACATCCCCAGCCTATACATATTATATATGGGACAGGCAGCCCTGTGCTCAGTGGAAATGCAGATTTCAAGTATCTACAGTTTTTTGCAACTAAAGTGTAATGGATAATACTAGTTAAAATCCTATCAAAATGACGGCTTAGTCCCTATCTGCTCCTACCTCCAATCAGTTATGGTATATTAGATCTACAGTGTCTAGGTCTACAGTCAAAATGTCTATCACAATCTAACTCTATGCCCATGTGGATGGTACAGTATGGACAAGTCATTTTTTTTACAAAAAATAATGAAAAAGTCATGTCATGCACCAATATTTATCTTGCGTCCGCGCAGCTCGGATGAACGTCCACCATATGATTTTTTCCTCCTTGCGAGTGGATGTGTAAGCATACATCACATTTGTCGGCATGGGGGGGGGGGGTTTGCCTTCGGTGGAGCGGCGCTTATACGCTGCTGAGCGAGTAGGTCTGAATCAGGCCCAGGGCCGGTGCAAGGCACCGGAGCGCCCCAGGCGTGTCGGGGTGGGGGCGCCCCGGTGCCGGGGGGGGGGGGGGGGGTGTACCTGTCCTGCGGCTGTGTATATAAAGCTTGCGGCGGCAGCGGGGGGTCCCTGCAGTCAAGAAATAACGAGCGCTATCCGCCGGGCTACGCGGAAGCGCTTCTGTTGTGAAAACACTGGCCGCACGGCGCACGCTGATTGGCTGAATCTCAGCCAATCAGCGTGCGGCCAGTGTTTCCACAACAGAAGCGCTTCCGCGTAGCCAGGCGGATAGCGCTCATTATTTCTTGACTGCAGGGGCCCCCCGCTGCCGCCGCCGCAAGCTTTATATACACAGCCGCAGGACAGGTACCCCCGCGGCACGGGGGGGGGGGGGGGGGCGAAATGCCGCCCTCCAGTGGCCGGCGCCCTAGGCAAATGCCTAGATTTGCCTAGTGGTGGCGCCGGCCCTGATCAGGCCCAGTATGTCATGAGAAGGGAGAGGAGAGAGAATAAGAGGGTTAACCGTTAGTTTAAATAGCAGACATAGCTCACAGTGGTTTTTTATAGCATGTGCCTGTGGTTGGCATGGTAATCCGTAGCACTGCAGAATTACTACACAGGGGGAACTTGACTAAGGGGGTTATTCTGATTTCACTCGGAAAGGCACAGTCACTCTCTAATGGACAAAACCATGTGCACTGCAGGTGGGGCAGATGTAACATGTGCAGAGAGTTAGATTTGGGTGGGGTTTGTACTTCAAACTTATATCTATATAGTGTAAAAATAAAGCAGCCAATATTTACCCTGCACAGAAACAATAAAACACCCAAATCTAACTCTCTCTTCACCTGTTACATCAGCCCCACCTGCACATGGTTTTGTCCATTAGAGAGTGATTGTTCCTTTCCGAGTGAATCAGAATAACCCCCTAAGATGGAAGTTGTATTTCACATGGGATGTTGCTATTGGCAACCAATTAGATACTATCTATTATTTTCTAGAAGATGCTAAATAAATAAGAAGTACATTCTGATTGGTTGCCCACAGCAACGTCCCATCTGAAATAGAATTCCCATCTTAGTAAATTTCCCCCACAGTATTAATAGCAGTGTGAAGATTAAACACCCAAAGAAAATGGTAATTACCAATATTCTTACTGTAGTGTTTTCATGTAAAGGAAAGAAACACATCATCGCGGCCCTGCTCCGGCCTTGCAATGCCAACTATAGCATGTGGCTACAGAGGCCGCACCATCCACCATATGCATACCCTCCAACATGACCCATTCATTAGGTACAAAATTCTCTGTTTCTGGACTTCCCTGCCAGTGGCAGTTACAGATGTGAGCCTGCAGCACAGTCCAATATTCAAAAAGGGGAGCCACACCAAACATCACTGTCCTGGACTCACTAGCAGTTGATGTGACCCCACCCCCCCCCCCCCTTTGAATATTGGACTGTGCTGATCCCCACCTCTGTAACTGCCACTGGCAGGGAAGTCCAGGAACAGAGCATTTTGTACCTAATGCAATGGGTCATGTTGGAGGGTATGCTTATGGGTATGGGTCATTAGGTCGACGTGCATTGTGTTGACCACTAACGGTCCACATGGCTTAGGTCGACATGCCTAAGGTCGACAGTGTTGGAAGGTCGACAATGGCAAGGTCGACAGTCAAAAGGTCGACATCACGTTTTTGTCCCAAATGTCAACATGGACATTGTCAAAGTGTATCGCATACCCTTGCTTTGGGCACGGTGCCTCGATACGCTCGGCACACTATTCTATTCTCCCTCCATGCCCTAGTGGATGGTGGGGCATGAAATACCACCTGTTGGCACGTCGGCTAAAAAATCCTGAAAAACTCATGTCGACTTTTTGACTGTCGACCTTGCCATTGTCGACCTTTCAACCCTGTCGACCTTAGCCACATAATATGTGTCAACCCCCCATATAGACATCGATAGGGACTAATCACAGTATATAGAACTGCTAGGCAGGCACCTATAACACGTGTCTATCTGTATTATCTCCTGACCTAGTAACAGTATATAGAACTGCAGTAGGCACAAATGACTGATGTCATGGCACTAGCTACTGTACTGTGTATAATGTATGGCAGTGTGAGAGAATGGAGATTTGACCTTCGGCGGTTACCGTAGCCCAGCGAGTCTTATCACTATGGCAACGCTGCCCGGCTTGTTTTGACAACCCAAAGTCCCGGGAGAAAGAGATCCCGGAGAAATCATCACCTAGCAGCGCCGGCCGCAGCCACTCTCCCCGTCAACCCACCATGCCGGCAGCCCAGGAGATGACCACCGCCCGAGCACCGGCCATAGGCATGACCGTAACCGGAACTCCTCGGTCGGAGAATGGGAAAAAGACCGGGCGTCCCGTGGTGAGGCTGGTGGTGACCGACACTGACCTAGGGGAGCAGGAGGTAATGATACGTACCCAGCCCTGCAGATAGGCGTGGATTATTATGATCAAATGGTTGACACAGGAAAATTTAAAAATGTCTCCAGAGACTGGGGAAAGAGGGGACAGGTAATGCACATGGTGACAGGGGAGAGAGGGGACAAGTAAAGGCAGATAGGGACTGGGGAGAGAGGGGACAAGTAATGCACATGGGGACTGGGGAGAGAGGGGACAAGTAATGCAGATGGGGAGAGAGGGGACAGGTAAATGCAGATGGGGACTGGGGAGAGAGGGGACAGGTAAATGCAGATGGGGACTTGGGAGAGAGGGGACAGGTAAATGCAGATGGGGACTTGGGAGAGAGGGGACAGGTAAATGCAGATGGGGAGAGAGGGGACAGGTAAATGCAGATAGGGACTGGGGAGAGAGGGACTGGTACATGCAGATAGGGACTGGGGAGAGAGGGGACATGTAAATGCAGATAGGGACTGGGGAGGGGGCCGGTAAATGCAGATGGGGACTGGGGAGAGGGGACAGGTAAATGCAGATGGGGACTTGGGAGAGAGGGGACAGGTAAATGCACATGGGGACTGGGGAGAGAGGGGACAGGTAAATGCAGATAGGGACTGGGGAGGGGGCAGGTAAATGCAGATGGGGACTGGGGAGAGAGGGGACAGGTAAATGCAGATAGGGACTGGGGAGGGGGCAGGTAAATGCAGATGGGGACTGGGGAGAGAGGGAACAGGTAAATGCACATGGGGACTGGGGAGAGAGGGGACAGGTAAATGCAGATAGGGACTGGGGAGGGGGCAGGTAAATGCAGATGGGGACTGGGGAGAGAGGGAACAGGTAAATGCACATGGGGACTGGGGAGAGAGGGGACAGGTAAATGCAGATAGGGACTGGGGGGAGAGGGGACAGGTAGATGCAGATGGGGACTGGGGGGAGAGGGGACAGGTAAGGACTGGGGAGAGGGGGCAGGTAAATGCAGATGGGGACTGGGAAGAGAGGGGACAGGTAAGGACTGGGGAGAGAGGGGACGGGTAAATGCAGATGGGACTGGGGAGAGGTAAATACAGATAGGAACTGGGAGAGAGGGGACAGGTAAATGCAGATGGGGAGAGAGGGGACAGGTAAATGCAGATGGTGACTGGGAAGAGAGGGGACAGGTAAATACCGATAAGGACTGGGGAGAGAGGAGAACAGGTACATGCAGATGGGCACTGGGGAGAGAGGGGACAAGTACATGCATATGGGGAGAGAGGGCTCAGGTAAATGCAGATAGGGACTAGGAACTAAAATGGGGGAATGCCAATCATTGTATTGATTAAAATAAAATACCCTTTCTATTGGAGAATGTACCACAACATTCCATCAGCACTCCCTCTCTTTCTCCTGTGCTATTTGGAACACCGGACAACCGTTGTACCTCACACTCCCACTGTCTCTTAACCATTATCGATACAATTCTCCATATCTGCTTCTTCCACGCTATTAACCATTAACCATCAGGGCCAATTTAGTGCAATATGTGCCTGATAATGATCTAGGGGCTATAGCCAGAAGCTGGATTATTATCTCATTGGGCCCTAAATAGGTACTGATAGACCTACAGGTGTACTGTCATGATCAATGTGTGGCACGGCATGCAGCTGGTAATCATCTAGTCATTATGACGATATGTTTATGTGCAGGCCTGGAGCTGCAGTTCCATCCACCCCATTTATAATCTGGCCATGTTAAATATTGTGTCGCCTTCATCTAGCAACCCCCTGGTCCCTTCTCCCACTACTAGATAAGTTTGCTGCATGGCTTCACCACTTCCTCTCCAATAAACTTCAGTTCAATATACCATTGCAATCCCATGGGTGTTGCGGCTTCCCAGCTGCTCTGCCTCATTGTCTACTTTCACCTCACCTTGGACCAACTCATTATCGTAAGATACACCTAGTGCCATGTGGGCCATTTTCACATGATTTTCATGCATTTGTCCGATAAATCACGTGAAAAGTATCAAATCCAATTGCTTTACTTCCGATCCGGATCGCCATGGCTGCCACATACAATTATTGTATCCTGCAGCAGTGAATGGGATCACTTGTGATCCATCATATGTGAAAACACTGCATATGATTTATCACATACATATATCACACACGTGTATGACAGCCGCCGTGTCAATTGCCAGGGTATTGCATGCAAGGCTAGTATGCGATACCTTATATTAGTGTATGCTGGCCTCACCATTTACATCATATACATCTTCTCGCTGTTGGCTCCTCTCTCTTCTGTTATTCTTACTGCTTCTGGCTTATTCCAGATGACTCCAAAACTCTCATTCATTCATTCCTCCCAACTTTAGAGGTTGGGGAAGAGGACATCTGCGTGCGCAGATGTTTTGGGTGCGTGGCCGGTGGGTGTGGCCTATTGCGGTACTCCCACAAGGCCACACCTCTTTTTTGGTGCCGTAGGGAGGCATGGCCAGCTTGCCATGCCCCCAGCCCCTCTGTCTATCTAAATAGATGCTGTGCTCAAGTGCACGGCGTCTATTCCCCACTGCTCATCTCAGCAGGCCAGGGGGGCGTGGTGGGAGAATAAAATAGTGTGCCGAGCGTAGCGAGTCACCGTGCCGAAGCATTGCGAGCGATGTGGTGCGCTTCAGACTGTGTCCATGTCTACTGTGTCGACATTCGGGTCAAAAAACTGTGAAAAACCCCATGTCGACCTTTTGACTGCCGACCTTGACCCATGCCGACCTTGACCCATGTCGACTTTGACCCATGTCGACCTTAACCCATGTCGACCTTGCTGCATGTCGCCCTAGTGGTGTCGACCCAATGGTTGTCGACCTAGTTGTTGTAGACCCAACGATCCCAACCCGATATCACACACCTGATATATACTGGTCATTATATACAGGTCAACATGATCGCTATAGGCATGTCACGCTAATAACACACACCTGATACATACTTATCACTATACACAGGTCACCTGGTATCAGCAGCATCTCTTCTCATGTCGACTAATTGGTCTAGCCCCTGGGTAGCCAACCCTGGTCCTCGAGAGCTACCAACAGTGCATGTTTTGCAGGTCTCCACACAGAATCACAAGTGAGCTAATTATCTCCATCTGTGTATCTTTTAAAATGTGTCAGTGATTAATGAATGCAGCTGTGCAGCAGCTAGGTTGTCTGGAAATGTGAACTGTTGGTAGCTCTCGAGGGCTAGGGTTGGCTACCACTGGTCTAGACTGTTATAATATTCAGTTAGGGCGCTTTATATGTAGAAATCTAATTGTGGTATGAAACGCGAGTGTGTAGACAAGACCCCCCAATATTTCTTGCTATGACATGATCCACACTCATATCGCTTTTTTCTGATAGCAAATCCTTTGGTCCAGGCTAGAGGGGTATAGGCGCGGGATCCAGACATATATTTTTATTTTCTCTGTAATGTTTTGTATTGGATATTTGTATTGAGAGACATTGCTCACCTTTATTGCATACAAGTTGTAATGATCATATATTGTGTTCTCTACAAAGAGAATTCATTGTTATTGTACACTTATGTCATGCTTCAATAAAGAAAACATTAAAAACTAAATTGTAGAAATCTTTACCATACCTCCCAACTTTGGTACCTCTGCAGGCGGGCCGCTGATGCTCA